>NC_061080.1:3425290-3750493 GCF_021917145.1 Hypomesus transpacificus
TTACTGATTCCTAATGTACATTAACAGTAACATGTACTGTTATTTAGTTATGTTTTACACTTGATTTAATTGCTTTGATTTGTGTGTTTTGTATTGAGTTGTGTTTGGGCACATATTTTGCCGTGTAGAGTTTATTTCGTTGAATTAGACTGGGGATCAGCGAAATGGACAACACCTGAGTAATTGGACACACCACCAGCTCAGGATGGTTTTTAAGGGCGGATTTGGGACAGAGAAGGGAGGTGGAAAACAGCAGCAGGTTACGGACGGACGAGAAACGGACGGACGACACGAAGCTTGAAACGAAGGTCTGAGCTTAGTTTTGGTTGCAGTTTATTTGTATCACCTTTTTTTTTAACCATTGATCTGTACCTAGGGTGACCAGACATCCTCTTTTATCTGGATATGTCCTCTTTTTGAGACCAAAAACATTTGTTAATTAATTTTGCGTTGGTGGATATTTTTGTTTCTTTGGGTCCTTCACAAACTAGTGTTTACGCCCTTACAAGTTTTGGAAAGTGTATCTCCCTCACGTTTCACCTTCTTGCGCGAGGTCTGACCGTCATTGGTCGACCACCTTCTCAGTGAGCACTGAGCACCTTGCCGCTTCCACTAGTTGCATTGTTTACAACAGCACATGACATCTGCATGTGTAAAAGATGTCCAAACTTTGTTGCGGGGGGAGGGGGCGGGGTCATCTGTATGCTATAGACGGTGGTTCTCAATCCTGGTCCACGGGACCTCCTGCCCTGCATGTTTTAGATATTTCCCTGCTCCAACACATGACCTGATTCAAATAAATGGGCCTGATAACGACCCATTCATTTGAATCAGGTGTGTTTCACAGTTTGGTGTGGTGGAACCAGTATTTGAGGTGTGGTGGTGAGGCCTCTACTTTTCAGTTTTACTCCCCTTCTGACATAGTTGTGACGGACGTTGGTTGGTATAAATCTGCTCCTCTGTCCTCCTACAGACTTACTTGTTAGTTAGTCACTGAGTGAGCCATGCCTCTCTGTATCGCAACACTCCTCTTTGCCCTGCACTGTCTGTTGCTGACTTCATGTGTGGGTAAGTTTGTCTGACTGTTACTCAATCTTGTGCATGTTTTCCATGTTTCTCTGCTCTGTCTGACAACCCCCACCAACCCAAGTGTTTTTTTTAGTTTGTCATGCAGGATTTGATGTACACATATCTCTGGTGCAGATTGATGTAGGTGTTGGACAAGTTTTTGGGGTCAACCAAGACGGCAGCATCTTCACAAGGTTTGGATTATCATGGACACAGTTGCCAGGCAAACTGAAGCATGTCACCGTAGGACCTGCAGGAGTCTGGGGAGCCAACAGAGAGAATCTCATCTTTAAACTAGTTGGGACTGACTGGGTGAATGTACCTGGTAAGAATAACTACACCAATAATAATAATAAATGGAATTGTGGGCCACAAATAGACAAGGTTTACATGTAGTCATTTTTAGACGGATAAGTGCGACATGTCTACAACTCAGGTAGTTGTATGATTTCATAGGAATGTGCTGGTATGATTTAACAAACATTTTTATATATTTTTTAAATAATGTGTGTCTTTATTATGATGTCAACCCATGTGGAGAAAGATTGTAAATGTTAATTTTTGATGTAGTAAATACAATAACAAGTGTGTTAACATACAGAATTATGGCCCCTTTACAGTTTTTCTCCATTGCTTTGGCTCAATTCTTGAAACAGAAATGACATTCTCAAAGCTCCACGTGCATTTAGCAAAATAGCCTAAATGGTTCAGCACAACTTCATAGATCACCTTCAAAAGTTCATATCTCACCCAAAACAGTTAACTCATGCTTCAAAACCAAATCATTTTCTCATATAAATAGTCAGTGCCCCCAAAATGAAAAGTTCCTTCTCGATTGCTTTGGCTCATCTCTCGAGGAAAAAAGAGGACATTCTCAAACCTTTAAATACGTTTGCCAAAATAACCCAGATGGTTCAGCAAAACACCATGGAACACCTGCAAAGGGTCATCTCTTTCCTAAACAGACAGCTTTTCAGATAAACAGACAAATCAGTCAACTAAATCCTTTTCTCATACAAATAGTCAGTGCCCCCAAAATGAAAAGTCAGTTTGGCATTGTGTAACCACTGCGGGTCAAAATGTTTAGATGTTTTGTCAGAATGGCAGTGGACCTTAGAAATATCCCTCATGTGCACTGTGCTACAGTTACTGTAGATGTTCTTTCCAGAATACAATGTGTCTCAATTTACATTTATTCATTTAGCAGATGCTTTTATCCAAAGCGACTTCCAAGAGAGCTTTACAAGAGTGCATAGGTCACTGATCATAACAACGCGATAGCCCCAAACATTTCGGGTAGCCAAAACATGAAGCATACATTGTGAAAGAAATTCTCGTTTAGGATTATTGACCTATGCACTTTTGTATAGCTCTCTTGGAAGTCGCTTTGGATAAGTGTCTGCTAAATGAATACGTGTAACATGTAAATGTGTATCATACAGAAAAAAGATTCGTAATTCAAGAGTAGCCTACAAGGTTTCACGTCACATATTGCACTTACACTGCTATGGAAATTGTTACTGTAATTGCCATACATCATGGTTACTGTAACAGGAAATGTGTACAGCACAATATACTGTCATACAATACTAAGCACATCAAAACTAACATTATGAGTAACCACGGTAAGTTTCAGGCAAGTGACACTTTCCTAGTCAGTGTTGCAGAGGGTGCATTTCATGGCAAGAAGGAAACGCATACAGTAAGAAAGTAAAGCAAAGCTGGAGTTTCACTAGTTGTCGTCCTCACTCTCCTGCTCATCCTCGCACTCCTGTCTGTCTGGCCTCAGATTTCATCTGATGGTCACCCTTGCGATGCAACAGGGGAAGAATCGTTGTGCATGCCTCAACAATCCCCTACACTGATCTGCTGTGACATCATCACAAGCAGCATCCATTGTCTGGAGCAGGGAGCCCTAGTTTTGAGCCCGATGCTCATAAACCCTCCACTTCCATGCAGAAAACTTCCTGGATAGGACTAAGGAATGGGGAGTTGGGTGATATGAGCACCATCAGCATTCTTTGATGGGCAGTGAACCCTGATGAGTGGGCGACAGTGGAAGCTTACATTGTCCCACACAATGACAAATGTAAGAAAGTGAGGCCCTACCAAACCCCTCATGTAGAGGGATCAAATCGGTTCAAGGACACCAGGAGTGGCTGGGTATTGTATGGGCCAAGACTGGGAATGTGGGTGACTACACCATTCTCTGAAATGGCAGTACAAACAGTGATGTTTCCCCCGAGCTGGCCTGGGACAAGATCTATATATTTGAAGGAAGCATTTATACTCCTGGATAGCTCCTGTCGCTAACTAAACTTACTGTGAGATTGGTGATCGGATGTGTCCCCTTGTTTGGTAAAGTTGTAGTTGCATCTGACAATGACTGTAGCAGATGATCCAAGAGATCCATATTACAGTATATACCATTATGCTTTTCATGGTATTATGTGCCTGAAAGATTTTGACAGTGGAGTGAACTATTGTGCAGGTGATGTACACAAGGAAATTATGCCAATGTTTTGCAGAGAACAACCACTTGACTGAGAAACAAGTCAGTTTAGACCAGCAAGATATTTTCAATTGATAGTTGGCCTAATCGAAGGCAATTATACCTAACCATTTCAAAGATGTGCTAAATCATTTGAAATGTGTGCAAACTGTAGGCAATTGCACTTGTCATTTACAAGGATGTGCCAATACAATTGCAATTGGATTAAAGGAATGACAAATTCCAATCTGTTGTGAACAAGTGCCCAGCGGTTTGAAAGTTTGCACGTGTTTTGAGAATGTCATTTCTGTTTCGTGAAATGAGCCAAAGCAATGGAGAAAAAGGGTAACAAAAAAATTATGATCTATGACTTACCTGGATGTTGAAGGACCTTTCCTGTGTGAAATATGCTGTATGTGCAAGCTCTTTCCCACAGACGTATTGTACATGAATAGTGTAATTCCTATAGGTTTTTTACAGACCTTTTCCATATGGGATTGTGAGAAACCATAAGTTCATGTTTTTGTTTTGGATCAGGTCTCTTGAAGCAGATTGATGCTGGTGGAGACCAGTTTGTGGCAGGAGCAAATCATGTCGATGCAATCTACTGTCTTCCAAAGAAGAACACAGTTGGTTACAGTGGAAGTAATAGTGCTTTGAACTGGCGCCAAATTCCTGGTGGCCTGAAGTACTACAGCTGTGGTCCTTATAGCTGCTGGGGTGTTAACAGTGCTGATCACATCTTTGTGAGGAAGGTAAGGCTGGGCTGTACTGGGCTCTGTCTGTGGAATAATTACTATCAATAAATGAATTGATTTTGCTTATCAGCCTTTGTTGGGTCCTTTAGGGGGTGAACTCCTTTAATTGTGAGGGGGACGGTACCTGGCAGAAGGTTCCAGGAAGCCTGTCTATGATCGAGGTGGGAAGTGACGGATCTGTCTATGGAGTGAATTCTGTAGGAGACGTGTTCCGCAGGTTTGTCTTCACAAGCTCTTCTGTATTTTTTCATAATAGTGATGCATTTTACTCAACTGTAAATTATTCCTTCATGAAGAGAAGTGAAATGTCTCCATTGCAGGGATTCCACCTCTGCTTGTCAACCTGAAGGTACCGGCTGGACCAACATTCCTCTCTACAGCGGCCAGGTGAAACATGTGTCCTATGATCTGGGCCATCTTTGGCTCATCCTGAAGAATGATGCCATCTACGACTGCACTGAGCACTGCTCTTACAGAGGCAGCCCTCCTTGGAAAACCCTGCAGCTTAATTTCTTAATCATTACGCACCCTTTATTTTTTGATCTTCCAACAAATCCTTAATTAGGACAGTCATAATTGTACTGTGCTTCTGTTCTATTATCCAGTTTGATTCATATTTAAACAACAGTATCCAGAGACTTCAAATATCCTGAAGTGATTTTTTCACTACATGAGGGTATATTTGGGTATACTTTCCAGAACAGTTTTTAAAAACAGCATAATGATTGGTATCTGTCTTGTGGCTTTGGTGATCATTAAAGCTTATTGCACTCAAAATTACATTCAACTGCATGCGTCATGCTTCATAATACATCTCCATTACGCAGTTCTCCAGATGTACTCCATTAGTGACACAAAGATGGCAATCTCTGTTCCATGCCAGAGTCCTGAAAAATCAGTATCAAACACTAGCTAATGTTAGCTATCAAGAAAATTAGCCAGCAAACTTCACTAGTTTCAATCACTATTCAGTCATTTCACAAAGGGCATGTGGGCCTGTTGTCTGAAGCATGTTAAACTGCTGGACAGGATGGAATAATTTCTTTGAACTTGTTACATAGTTAAACTTTGAACTCAATAATATTGTATTTTATGTAGCATACAGATACAATTCTCTGATTTTTCAAAGATGACTGTGCAGTATTGCACTAGTGCACACTCATTGTCAGGATCTTGTCAACGTTAGGTGCGTTATGTACAAAAAGGCCACACATTTATACACGCACACAAACATTCAAGACGTGCACGACGCATACGCAATACACATTTTTACGCTCATCTCAAGACAGGCCTGTCCTCACCTCACCTAGAAGAAGTGGTAAAATGAGATGACAACACCACGATGATGGCCTTGATAGCTAGGGAATTCACACATAGTACAATAGAGATATCCATCTATTTTAGTGAGTCGTTGTGGATAAGTGTGAATAAATTGAAAAACTGAATGAATAAATTCTTTTACACATTTTTTTTACATAAACAAATTAATAAATACATATACTGTGTATATGGCTCATAGCGGTGTGCAAAAGGAACAAAAATAAACTGATGAGGATCAAGAGAGAGAGGAGGCTGTTCACTGTTGACTGATCCTGTCTCTCTTAAAGCTGGGCAAGGAAACATAATAGATCCAATGCTGGTCTCACGTCGATACAGGCCTGACCTAGTGTCCAGGGCCGGCCCAAGGCATAAGCGTTTGCATCTCATGCTTCTCTTCATGCCCTTGCGCTGACTGAGACGTGGATCCGCCCAGAGAACACTGCAACTCCAGCTGCTCTCTCCGTCAACCACTCCTTCACTCACTCACCCCGCTCAACCGGGCGGGGTGGTGGGACAGGGTTGCTTCTATCCCCACATATGAAATACACATCCACACCACTCCCTGTTACTGCCAAATCATTTTAACATCATTATGCTATGCTAACTGATCCTATCAAAGCATGCTTAATGGTTCTTTATCGCCCACCAGGACCGCTAGCCGACTTTGTGGAGGAGCTGGACATGCTCCTCAGCGTCCTCCCGGATGATGGAACCCCCCTGATAGTCCTTGGGGACTTCAACATCCACCTCCAAGGAACGCAGGCCGTCGACTTCCTTTGACCTGACGACACACCGGCGATCCACAAGGCAGGCAAACAGCTAGACCTCGTCCTGACACGTAACTGTATCACTGACTTAGCCTCTGCAACCCCACTGCACACTTCTGATCACTACTTTATCCAATTCTCTGTCTCTCTCCCTCCAAACCCTCCTACCTCCCCTCCCCTTGTAACTTTCCGCCGCAACCTCCGCTCCCTATCTCCCTCCCATTTCTCCTCTATTGTAACATCCTCCCTCCCTCCCATTGACGAGTTCTCGTCCCACCCCACTAACACTGCCACCAACTCCTTGTTAACCACTTTAACTACATCACTTGACTCTCTCTGTCCCGTCAACCAGGCCTGCGCGATCTTCTCCCTCCTGCCCGTGGCTTACGAATGTTATTCGTGAAGAACGGTCCACCCTTCGGGAAGCTGAGAGGAGATGGCGCAAGTCCAAAGACGGTCTGGACCTTGATAAGTATCACTCCCTCCTTAAATCTTTCTCTTCTCACATAACTGGTGCTAAAACCCTCTACTTTCTGAACAAAATTAACTCTGCTTCAAACCCCCACAAGCTTTTTTCTACCTTCTTAACCCACCTCCCCCACCCCCTCCCTCCACCCTGACAGCAGACGACTTCTCCTCCTTCTTTGAGAAAAAAGTTGCCGACATTAGCAGTCGGTTCCCTAAACCCACCTTTCCTACCCTCTCACCCTCCACGACTGACCCAACTAAATGTCTAAACTCTTTCTCTCCCTTGTCCGAGGCAGAGATCTCTGACCTCATTCTCTCTCATCGCCCCACCTCCTGTCCCCTTGATCCTATCCCCTCCCCTCTCTTTCAAACCATCTCCCCCTCCATCATAACTTTTCTTCTCCATGTCCTAAACTCCTCTCTTACCTCCGGCACCTTTCCCTCTGCCTTCAAACAGGCCAGAGTTACCCCTCTACTCAGAAAACCCTCCCCTAACCCTGCCATCCTCCAGAACTACAGACCGGTATCACTGCTACCCTTCTTCTCAAAAACAATTGAACGGCATGTATCTAACCAACTGTCTTACTTTCTCTCTCAGAACAACCTGCTTGACCCCAACCAATCGGGCTTCAAGACTGGCCACTCCACAGAGACTGCCCTTCTTTCAGTCAACACTGCCCTCCAGTCTGCCAGAGCGGCTTCCAGGTCATCCGTCATCATTCTGCTGGACCTTTCTGCAGCGTTTGACACGGTTAACCACCAGATCCTGCTCCTGATCCTGATGGGCATCACTGGCACTGCACTCCAGTGGATCTCATCCTACCTGTCGGGAAGATCCTACCAGGTCTCCTGGGGAGGCAAACTGCCAGGCCCTCGCCAGCTCTCCACTGGTGTCCCACAGGGCTCCGTCCTTGGACCCTTCCTCTTCTCTCTGTACCACCACCTCACTCTGACCGATCATCACCTCCCATGGCTTTTCCTACCACTGCTACGCTGACGACACGCAGCTGTACCTGTCGTTCCCCCCGACTGATCCGGGGATCTCAGCTAGGATTGAGGCCTGCCTCACAGACATCTCCGCCTGGATGACCGAGCACCACCTCCAGCTGAACCTCGCCAAAACAGAACTTCTCATCATCCCGGCTAAACCCTCCATCTCCCACGATCTGTTAATCACCCTGGGATCTGCGACGGTGACCCCTTCATCATCTGCCAGGAACCTCCGGGTTACCATGGATGACGAACTCTCCCTCACGGCCCACATTGCCACAGTCTCCTGGTCTTGTAGATTCACCCTCTACAACATTCGGAAGATCAGGAGATACCTGTCTGAGCACTCCACCCAGCTGCTAGTCCAAGCACTGGTCCTCTCCAAGTTGGACTACTGCAACTCGCTGGTCTCCCAGCATGTGCAACCCGCCCTCTTCAGAGGATTCAGAACGCAGCGGCCCGTCTGGTCTACAATCTACCCAGACGCTCCCATGTTACCCCGCTCCTCATCTCTCTCCACTGGCTACCCATCAACGGCCGTATCAGATTCAAGACCCTGGTACTGACCTTCCGAGCAGTGAACGGGACTGCACCCGACTACATCAAGTCTCTCCTGCAACCTTACACCCCCACCCGTCACCTACGGTCTTCCTCAGACAACCGCCTGGTGGTCCCACCGCTCAAGACTGCCTGGTCTCAACCAATGGTGGACCCACCCGCCCACCTCCATCAGGGACACTGACTGTCTCCCCACCTTCAAGAAAAGGGTCAAGACGCAGTTGTTCCGGGAGTACAACGGCACTTAGGAATGCTTGGCTGGACCTGATGTTAGTTGCCTCCAGGATCACAATGACTCTTATTGAGTGACTTGTTGCTCTTGTAGGTTAATTGTAACGAAGTTAAGTCTTGTACTCGCTGTGAAATATTTTACTGTTGATTGTTCTTCTACAGGTACAGTCCTGCACTTTTTGTGGTTCATGTTGTTTTAATTTGTAACTTGTATAACTGCATGCTCTTATGGGTCTTCCCTTTTGGCACTTGTTTTTATCTTACTTTATGTATTACATGCTAGTAATAATTGTTATACTGTAACATGTACATGTACAGGGTTTACAGAGTTTGTGCCTACAGCAGACCAACATGTGTTTAACATATTCCCCTGTCTTGCAAGGGAACCACTTGGTCTAGTGTAGCCTTGATTAATGATCCAATTTGAATTTGTATGCGTTTAGACTACTTTTCAGTCATGTGACCGGTGTCCCCACTTTAGTCAGGTTTGGGTGTATATAGGAAGAAGTGTTACCAATCACTTCGAGTTTTGTTTACGATACAGCTCCGGTGCGTTAGGCGCCTAGTCTTCATTGTGACATACCTTTGTTAACCATTGCTCTGAAGGTATGTTTTGTATTTGATGATATTTCATTATCATTGTATTGATTATCTTACTATTTAGATAATAAACTATTATTGTGCATTTTGACGTTACTTGTTCTCTTTGCAACGTAACTATCAGGCTACGGCGGTGAAAACTTAGATCTAGTCTGGTTGATGCGGCTAACTGATTATAAACATAGACTTTTGAGTAGGTTTTAACTTAAGGCCTCTGAGTCACTTACAGTGGATCTCCACGCTCCGAAGGAATTTACCGGGGCCTCTGAGTGATCGATTACATATCCTACTAGGTCGACTATGGTTAAATCTATATTATACTAGAGATAAACGACTGTTTAGTGAACACGCATACTTTAGGGTCGGTGCTCTGATCAAGCAGACGATTTTTACCTACGTCAAAGTTTCATGTCATTAACTGTTTAGCGCTCGAGGTTACAGGTAACGCACTTGTGCACGTGTCTTAAAATTGGAGTCAGATATTAACGAGTCAATTATCTCCCTGAGAATCTAACCTAAGGTGAATTGTGGTTCCCAAGCCAGGGACGAACACCAAGCGTCTCTGGCCTTTCGATTCACCGACTACACCCTCTGCCCCCTAGTGGCGGGTCGTTTGTGTTCCCCGGTTGTGGGTGTGGCCATGGTCATCACCATCAGTCCCCTCTGCACTTACCCCAACATTAAACCCCTCTGGACAATCCCTCAGTTTTTTTGCGTGTCTGTGTTGTGCACTTGGGTCCACCACCACCACCACCCCGTAACAGTATTATCCGGCCAGAATGGACCCAGCCGACAGATGCTTTTCGCACTGCCTTAAACCAACAAGGAGCCCTCCTGGGGCAGCATGACAAAGCCCTTCAGTCCATCTCGGCTAGCCTGACTGAGATCTCTGCTGCCCTGGCCGCTCTTCAGCATCAGCCCCCTCACCAGCCTCCTGTTGATCCTGGCCCAACCCCAGGTCCCCCTCTACACCAGCGTGAGCCCCATGTCCCAGCCCCTGAACGCTACAACGGGGACCTAGGATCCTGCCGAGCCTTCCTGGTTCAGTGTTCGGTGGTGTTCGAACAGCAGCCCGCTACCTATGCCACTGAGAGGTCCAGGATTGCATACTTGCTTGGCTCGCTGAAGGGAGACGCGCTCGCTTGGGCCTCTGCACTATGGGAGAGACAAGGGGAGGTCTGCTTCTCATACGACGACTTCACCGGGGAGATGCGCAAGGTGTTCGACCACCCAGTACGTGGCAAGGACACCGCGAAGCGGCTCCTGTCCCTCCACCAGGGCTCTCGTAGCGTTGCAACGCTAGCCCTCGAGTTCCGGACCCTTGCCGCCGAAAGCGGCTGGAACGACGAGGCACTACAGGGCGCCTTTCAGAACGCGTTGTGTGAGTCCCTCAAGGACGAACTCGCCTCCCGCGACGAGCCTGCAAACCTGGACCAGCTCATCGCTCTTGCCATTCGTTTGGACAACCGTCAGCGGGAACGCCGCAGGGAGAGGTCCTCTCGGCCCCAGTTGGGATTCACCTGTACACCCCCCGTTCGGGGTTCCCCGCCGAGGGCTGCTGAGCCCCTAGAAGCACGTAGGCCCAGCCCTGAGGCACCCAAACCTATGCAGGTTGGTCGTGCCCGCCTGACTCCGGAGGAAATAGCCAGACGGATGTCCTCGAGAGCGTGTATGTACTGCGGTCAGCCTGGCCATTTTGTTTCCACCTGCCCTCTCTGTCCGGGAAACGGGCAGGCCCGTTAGTGGACAGGGAGCTGCTCACGGGTCGCGCTGCCTTGTCTGCTCCCTCTCGTCCCATACTCGAAGCCAACCTCTGGTGGCGCACCAAGGCCTTGCCTCTTCATGCACTCATCGACTCCGGAGCAGATGAAAGCTTCATCGATCGAGGGATCGTTCGCCAGCTGGGTATCGAGACCATGCCCCTGACTATTCCTATTGATGCCAAGTGACTGAATGGTTCGCTCATCGCTCGAGTGACACACAAGACCGTTCCTCTGAGCCTGCTGTTATCTGGTAATCACCGGCTCTGCCTCCACGTCATGGACTGTCCCTTCACACCGCTGGTGCTCGGTCATCCCTGGCTACAGACCCATAACCCCCACATTGACTGGACCATAGGGAAGGTTGTGTCCTGGAGCACTCACTGCTACTCCCACTGTCTCCGGTCTGCCACTGCCCCTGCTCCTGGTCCCTCCAAGACCCCACTCCCCAAAGAGCCCCCTGACTTGTCCTCTGTGCCTGTGGTGTACCATGACCTAGCCCCTGTCTTCAGTAAGCAGCGCGCCCTGTCCTTGCCTCACCACCGCCCTTACGACTGTGCCATAGACCTCTTGCCCGGTTCTCCCTACCCCAGCAGTCGGCTTTACAACCTGTCCCGCACCGAGCAAATCACCATGGAGGAGTACATCCAGGAATCCCTGGCTGCTGGCCTTATCCGTCCGTCTTCCTCTCCCCTGGGTGCAGGGTTCTTTTTTGTTGGGAAGAAGGACGGAACCCTGCGCCCCTGTATCGACTACCGGGGTCTCAACAACATCACGGTAAAGAACAAGTATCCTCTACCCCTCATCAGCTCCGCATTCATCCCCCTTCATGGGGCTTCCATATTCACCAAACTGGATCTACGAAACGCCTATCACTTGATTCGCATCCGTAAGGGAGACGAATGGAAGACGGCTTTCAAGACCCCCCTTGGACACTTTGAGTATTCCGTAATGCCTTTCGGATTAACCAATGCCCCTGCCGTTTTTCAGGCCCTGGTCAATGATGTGCTCCGTGACATGTTGAACCGTTTTGTTTTTGTGTATCTGGATGACATTTTGTTTTTTTCTCGGTCTCCTGCTGAACACGAGCAACATGTGCGTCGGGTCCTTCAACGCCTTTTGGAGAACAGGCTTTTTGTCAAGGCTGAGAAGTGTGTGTTCCACGTTCCCTCTGTGTCCTTCCTGGGGTACATCATAGCTGAGGGTCAGGTGAAGATGGACCCCGCCAAGGTTTCAGCAGTAGCAGAATGGCCTGCTCCCGACAACCGGAGAGGGCTACAGCGCTTCCTGGGCTTCGCCAACTTTTATCGCCGTTTCATACGCAACTATAGCCGCATTGCGGCCCCGCTCACATCCCTTACCTCCACATCCACACCGTTCTCTTGGACTCCAGAGGCCGAGGCCGCTTTCAAAAGGTTGAAGAGTTTCTTCGTATCGGCCCCAGTCTTGATCCAGCCGGACCCGGAGCTCCAGTTCGTTGTGGAGGTTGATGCCTCTGACACAGGGGTAGGGGCTGTGCTCTCTCAACGGTCTCTTGCTGACCAGAAATTGCACCCCTGCGCCTTCTTCTCCAGGAGACTCACTCCTCCAGAGAGGAAGTACGATGTAGGGAACAGGGAGCTTCTTGCTGTGAAGCTGGCCCTGGAGGAGTGGCGTCATTGGCTGAAAGGTGCCGAGCGGCCCTTCATTGTGTGGGCCGACCACAAGAATCTGTCCTACGTACAGAGCGCCAAGCGTCTGAATTCCCGCCAAGCCAGATGGGCCTTGTTCTTCGGTCGCTTTCAGTTCCACCTGACATACCGTCCAGGCTCCCGAAACGTCAAGCCAGATGCCCTATCCCGCCTGCACTCTGTCGAGGACAACACCTCAGATCCGGGTTCCATCCTGCCTCCCACCTGCCTGGTCGCTGCCCTCACATGGGAAGTCGAGTCCCTGGTCACACAAGCACAGACACTGCAACCAGATCCGGGTACCGGTCCCCCCAACAGCCTGTTCGTTCCGGACTCTGCCCGCTCCAAGGTGCTCCAATGGGCACACTCTAGCCGTCTAACCTGCCACCCTGGCATCACCCGCACCCTGGATGTTCTTCAACAACGGTTCAGGTGGCCAACCATGGACGCTGACACCCGTTCTTTCGTTTCTGCCTGTACCACCTGCGCTCGGAACAAGTCCTCCACGAGACCCCGGGCTGGCCTACTTCGTCCCTTACCCATCCCCAGTCGTCCCTGGTCTCACATAGCCTTGGACTTCGTCACAGGTCTCCCCCCATCTGGGGGTAACACCGCCATCCTTACGGTTATAGACCGGTTCTCCAAAGCCGCCCACTTCGTTGCCCTGCCCAAACTCCCGTCTGCCAAGGAGACCGCCGACCTGCTGGTCCTTCATGTTCTCCGTTTGCACGGCATCCCCTCGGATGTAGTTTCTGATCGTGGACCCCAGTTCATATCCCAGGTGTGGCGGGCTTTCTGTTCCGCCCTAGGGGCCACGGTCAGTCTCTCCTCTGGCTACCACCCCCAAACCAATGGCCAAGCAGAGAGAGCCAACCAAGAGATGGAGGCCACACTCCGATGTCTTGTTTCAGACCGCCCCTCTACCTGGACCTCCCAGCTCCCGTGGGTTGAGTACGCACACAACACCCTCACCAACGCCTCTACTGGCTTATCCCCTTTTCAATGCTCCCTCGGTTACCAACCCCCCTTGTTTCCATCCCAGGAAGCTGAATTGACGGTCCCCTCCATCCAAGCTCACATGCGGCGCTGCCAGCACACCTGGAGGCGTGCCCGTACTACCCTGCTCCGTGCCTCGGGCCGCTCGCAGCGGCACGCCAACAGACGCCACATCCCTGCGCCACCTTACACCCCCGGACAAAGGGTTTGGCTGTCTGCTAAGGATCTCCCACTCAGAGTGGAATCCAAGAAGCTTGCCCCCCGTTTTGTTGGACCTTTCGAGATCGACTCGGTTGTTAACCCTTGTGCTGTCCGTCTGAAGCTCCCTGCCTCACTTCGGGTGCACCCAACCTTCCATGTGTCACTGCTCAAGCCTGTGTCTGACAGTCCTCTGTCTCCGCCTGCTCCTGCTCCTGCTCCGCCGCCCCCTCGGATCATTGACGATCATCCTGCCTACACGGTCCGGCGGTTGCTGGATGTCCGCGGCCGTGGTCGCGGGGTCCAGTACCTCGTGGATTGGGAGGGCTATGGTCCGGAGGAAAGGTCCTGGGTTCCCAAGCGCCAGATCCTCGATCCGTCCCTCATTCGTGACTTTCGCCGTGCTCACCCTACTGGTCCTGGGCGTCCGCCAGGTGGCGTCCGTCGGAGGGGGGGTACTGTCATGCCCTCTGCCCCCTAGTGGCGGGTCGTTTGTGTTCCCCGGTTGTGGGTGTGGCCATGGTCTCCGGTCCCAATTACCCACTAGCTCTGCCTCAGTCTTCACACCTGTCTCCCATCAACTCATCAGCCCTGCAGTTTATCAACCCTGGTTTTCACATCATTCATCGCCGGATAATAGTTTTGTCTACCCTCGGTAGTATGCTCCCGGTTCCTGTTAAGACTATTTTTTGTGTTATTCCTGAACTAACTTTTTGCCTGTGCCTCCAGGATCACCAACCTTGCCTCCCAGCCAGACCCCGTACAGCCTACCCTGCCGTCCTGTCTGTTTTTGTCATCACCATCAGTCCCCTCTGCACTTACACCAACATTAAACCCCTCTGGACCATCCCTCTGTTTTTTGCGTGTCTGTGTTGTGCACTTGGGTCCACCACCACCACCCCGTAACACGTTGTTATGATCAGTGAACTATGCTCTTTTATAAAGCTCTCTCTTGGAAGTCGCTTTGGATAAAAGTGTCTGCTAAATGCATAAATGTAAATGTAAACTACAGTGGAACTGCAACCAGTTCAGAACCCAGAAGTTTCCCGAGAGTGGCAGCAGAGAATGTCTAATATAATTGCCAAATTATAGAAAGTAAGAATACAGTTATGCCTGCACGAGGGAGAGGAAGACAAGTACCAGGACAAGGGAATGGAAGACAAGTACCAGGACAAGGGAAAGGAAGACAAGTACCAGGCCAAGGGAGAGGAGTTAGAATGTGTGGTGGCGCTCAGAGAAGGGCCAGAGCTAGGGTAATACTGTAAATGGCAGCTATATTGCATATTTTTTGCAGTGATGTCTTGTTGCAAAGGAAGCCTTTACTACAGCAATTATGTTTCTGTCTTCTTTTTTTTCAATACAGAAACCGTATATACTACAAAGCTACTCTGAGATGGGTCATTCCTTTTTTTTCTGAATTTATGCAGCAAAAGAAACAAAATGCATGCATTTACAAACCCAAAGAAAACAAAAATATAGGGAGGCTTCAAAACAAACTGCATTGCAAACACAATGTATAATCCATATACAGTGAGACCTGACACATACCTGCATAAATGAATGCAGTTTATAATTCCATCTGATGTTAGTGTTTTTTATGACATTGTGCTATGATTGACTAAATGTTCTTGTGAAAAGAGAATGTGTGTTAGTGTTTGGTAGACATGGTGTCATGTTTAGTGTATTTTTGTGTAATGACAATTAGTGTTTGAGTTTAGTTTACAATGTGTGATTTTGAGCATGAAATTAACAGTTTTGCCAATTGTGTGTGGTAGGCGTGTTGGTGCGTTAAGAGTTTCGAAATTGTGTTTTAGGTATTAAAAAAAGTGTCATAGCGATTGTAAAAAACTGTATTAGGAAGCACAATGCTTCTCCTTAACGTGTGCACATGTCTTGCCATTAAAAAAGCAAGTCTTAGGTTTGCTTATTTGATGATACTTGACAGAACATCAGAAGAGGGATGTTTTATCTTGATATCAGATCATGTCAATTAAGCCTTGCTGCTGGTCATGTAGTGTAAGGATAACAGTACATGTTCTATGAACTCATTGTTTCAAAGACAGCCCATGTTATGCATCCTCAAGAGACACATTTACCTGGGAGAAACTGGGCCTTTATAGTCAAACAGTGAAACCAAAGTGTAGGAAGGAGACACCATCTGTTGGTCATATTCTAGTTTAACAGGTTTGTTAAAGTTTAACACTTTAAAACTCATTAGTTTTAAAGTGTTAAACCAGCACTGCAATTAACAATACGTTTTGCATCATTTGTATTTGTTGTTGTACGAGTGTTCATATTTAGTACTTGATTACAAACACGTTTAATTGCTCTTGAGCATGTGAGACTTTGATCGTCATGGAAACAGACAAACAGACAGAGGTGCTAAATGGCTCCTCTGGTGCCGACTGAGAGCTTATTAGTAAAGTTTGTTGACTATTCTGGAAGGTGGGGGGAGAGGAAGGAGGAGGGGATGAAGATTGGTGATGCAAGTTAGGAAGAAGGACAAGAGGAACAGGGGAGACAGAGAGGAAGCTGAAGGACAGACCTTTCAGAGATAAATAGGAGAAGAGGCTAGTGGTGAGGTTGGTCAGGGAGGTGGGAGAGCTGATCTGTCTTCCTCTGCCTCCTCATGGAGATCCTGCCAGGAGAGGAGGAGATGCAAGATCTTCTGTCCTGCCAGCTCAACACTTCCTGTCAGACGCAGGTTCGCTCCAGGTATGAGTCTGCCCTCGTCTACACGGCCCTCTCCTTTGTGTCTCTGCTGACGGTGCTGCTCAACATGCTGGTCCTCATCTCCATCTCCCACTTCAGGCAGCTCCACACCCCCACCAACGTCCTGATCTTCTCCCTGGCTCTGGCCGACCTCCTGGTGGGAGCACAGATGATCCCCCTGGAAATGATCACCAGATCCAACCCATGCTGGTACCTGGGCAGGCTGATGTGCTATCTGGTCCCCTATGCCAGCGGCATCTTTACCTGCTCCTCGATATGGAACCTGATGCTCATATCTGTCGACCGCTACATTGCTGTGTGTAAACCACTTCTGTATCCCTCCAGGGTCACGATGAGGAGAACTATTTTGTGTTGTGTCCTGAACTGGATTTGTTCTATCACTTACAACGGTTGGTTCATATCAAACATATTTGGCAACCCATATGTCTACGACATATGTCAAGGATACTGTGTGATGATTGCCATACCATTCTCTATAATTGTTGACATCTGTGTAATTTTCATCTGTCCTTTTTGTGTCATAATTATTCTTTATATGAGAATATTTGTTGTGGCAATCTCCCAGGCCAGGTGCATCAAGTCCAACTCAGTGAGCATTGAGTCTGACCTGAAGGAGACAGGTAAATCTGAGAGAAAAGCAGCAAAAACTCTCAGTATAGTTATAGTAGTTTATCTGCTTTGCTTTGCTCCATACTTCTTTTCATCTTTCTTTAATAGTTGGTCCTCACAGATCACTATGATTTGGATTTATGAGATTAACTCCTGTCTCAACCCTCTGATCTATGCTTTCTTTTACCCATGGTTTAAAAAGTCTGTGAAATGCATCATAACCCTGAAGATACTGCAGCCCTTCTCCTCTGAATTCAACCTGATGTAGTGTGTATTTTACATTGTCCACCTTCTCTCTGTCTCAGAAAGAGTCAGGGTTTTAATGGTTTGATAAATGATAGAATGAGAATAACCTGAGTCGCTATACCTGGAGTCTGCACAGGGTTACTGTGCTTTATACAACCATATTAGATATACTACGGTAATCATGGGATATTTATCATATTTGACTCAATTTATTTATGTATTAATTCTATACCTGCTGAGTCTGCACAGGATGACTGTGCTATTCTGCATCTTGCAGCTTGTTCATAGAGTGGGGATGTGGGAAGGGTGAGGTTGACTGACTGCCTGCAGGGAAAGCTGTAGCCTTGACCCCATTACCCTGTCAATAGTCTGGCCAGGACAAACAATGCTGCTAGGTTCAATCCAAAGGTGAAGGAAATCAAAGTCAGGAAAATAAGGAAAAAATAAACATATAATTATTTGTTTAACAGCAAGAGAGCATTTCAGTTCAATCTTATGCTGCATCCCTACATGTGTGAATGGTTATATCTGTCAATGTTAGATAGACTGCACTGTTAATCTGATACATATGATGATCAGATTTAACATGGTACATGTTAAGTCTTTTACATTTGTTATGTATTTTCATAGTTTATACATTATTGTTTTGTAGAGTATCATGTATTTGCTGTTATACCCCAAAAATATACCTAAATACTGTACGTTTATCAGACAGTAACTACTGGAATGTGAAAGTGTTGATAAATAAAAGAGCTCTTTCCCTGATTGTTTTCTTGCAGTGTGTGTTTTTACATTTTCTAGAAGTTTGAAGTTTATTACACGTCCCTGTCAGAAACTGCTACAGTTCTAGTCATTGGTCTATGAGGGTAAACAAAGATAGCTTATCCCTTTTTATATTTAAATATTTTCATGGGCATTCTAGCAACAGTAATTCAAAATTGTATGAAAAATCATACCAGACAAAAAGGTAACCGTTGTTTGAGGGTGAAAGGTCCTGACAAAGTCAGAATTGAAGGGATGAACAAAGCACTGCCAGTCAAAATGAGTGCAGGAAGAAAGTGGCATCTGCTGGCCAAAAGATGGCATTTCAATAAACCATAAATTGCAGGTGCCTGTAGACAACATGATTGTTTCTATAATGTGACTGGTTTCAATACTGGGTGTATGAATTACACAGCCAGCATTGTTATGATTTCATACATGACTGTAATGTCTGTTTACACAGCAGTTGTTGAGTCATATAGCACAATACTTCTCCTTAACGTGTACACGTCTTGCCATTAAAACAGGAAGTTTTAGGTTTGGTTAATTGATGATACTTGACACAACATCAGAAGAGGGATGTTTTATCTTTATATCAGATCACATCAATTAGGCCTTGCTGCTGGTCATGTAGGCTAGTGTATGGCAAACAGTGCATGTTTTCTGAAATCATTGTTTCAAGCCCATGTTATGCATCCTCTAAGAGACTTGTTTAGCTGGGAGAAACTGGGCCTTGATAGTCAAACAATGCAACCAAAGTGTAGGAAGGAGCTGCCATCTGTTGGTCATATTCTTGTTTAAAAGGGTTGAAATAGACATCATTAGTTTTCACCAGAGTAACCCCATCACTGGTATTAACAATATGTTTTGCAGTGCTAAAATGATAAAATGAGAGTGCCCTGAGTTGCTGTGCCTGCTGACTGCATTGGGTGACTGTGCTTCAACCATCCATATTATATATGCTACGGTTATCATGGGATATTTATTTGACTTATTTATTGGATGTGCTCACACCTTCAGCAAGCACAACCATTGTTCTCGCATACAAATTGTCTCATTTTTTTTTCCCCCACCCCTTAGGATCCGTCAATATTTGGACTACATAGACGACAACGGTGTCTTAAGTTTCATTTTGGTCCCTATTGGGTTGCTTGTATTTCTATTTACATTCCGTTGCACAGTTTAGGAGGTTACAACGTTTTTGTGGCAAAAAGTGTCTTTTGTGCACAAAGAGAACTCAGTGCTAGCCTACGTCACAACGTCAGCACACATTAGCAACAACGCATAAAGGTGCATAGATGTGCTAGAAAGACCATTGCGCAGCAAGTATTGTATCTTGCGGTGGTGTACTAGTAGCATCTTACATAAGCAATTCAAGACTTGCATGTACAGTAAGTAATGTCACATTAAATAATGTATTTAAACTCAAGCTTGTGTGGTTAGTCGCTGTCTTCAATGCCACAGTCTAAATTTCATGTCAAAAGAAACGTTTTTCATTTCCTGCACATTCAAACAATCCCCTCAGGGAAGTTTGGCTAGCAACAGCAGCTAGACTAGCTTGCTCCTAGCACAATTTACCAGGGTCAGCTTCTCCACGCAGGGCTGTAGACTGAGACCAAATGGTTGCATTTGTCATTGTTACTGGCAATGATCGCTTCCAGCCAACTTCTTTTGAATTAACCATTTCCCCCGAAAGAAATGTCAAGCTTATTACATTTTGGGGGGCATATTTTCAGTTAGCAGATGGTACAGTACTGTTTGAATCGCGATTCCATCTAGTCTTAATACTGCCGGGGACAACGTTGTTAGAATAGCTTGTTTCTAAAGGGCTTCAGCTTGTTTCTAAAGGGCTTCAGCTTGTTTCTTAAGGGGTTCAGCTTGTTTCTAAAGGGCTTCAGCTTGTTTCTAAAGGGGTTCAGCTTGTTTCTAAAGGGGTTCAGCTTGTTTCTAAAGGGGTTCAGCTTGTTTCTAAAGGGGTTCAGCTTGTTTCTAAAGGGATTCAGCTTGTTTCTACAGGGGTTCAGCTTGTTTCTAAAGGGGTTCAGCTTGTTTCTAAAGGGATTCAGCTTGTTTCTAAAGGGGTTCAGCTTGTTTATAAAGGGGTTCAGCTTGTTTATAAAGGGGTTCAGCTTGTTTCTAAAGGGGTTCAGCTTGTTTCTAAAGGGGGTTCAGCTTGTTTCTAAAGGGGGTTCAGCTTGTTTCTAAAGGGGTTCAGCTTGTTTCTAAAGGGGTTCAGCTTGTTTCTAAAGGGGGTTCAGCTTGTTTCTAAAGGGGTTCAGCTTGTTTCTAAAGGGGTTCAGCTTGTTTCTAAAGGGGTTCAGCTTGTTTCTAAAGGGGTTCAGCTTGTTTCAAAGGGGGTTCAGCTTGTTTCAAAGGGGGTTCAGCTTGTTTCAAAGGGGTTCAGCTTGTTTCAAAGGGGGTTCAGCTTGTTTCTAAAGGGGTTCAGCTTGTTTCAAAGGGGGTTCAGCTTGTTTCAAAGGGGGTTCAGCTTGTTTCTAAAGGGGGTTCAACTTGTTTCTAAAGGGGTTCAGCTTGTTTCTACAGGGGTTCAGCTTGTTTCTAAAGGGGTTCAGCTTGTTTCTAAAGGGGTTCAGCTTGTTTCTAAAGGGGTTCAGCTTGTTTCAAAGGGGGTTCCTATAATGAATGCAATATGTGTAGGTTAGCTCTAAATGCTTCAAAATATCACTGAGAGAAAAAACTTATGGTGACGTTTAAGCCATATAGGTTCATTCTACATTTAGTCATTTAGCAGACGCCCTTATCCAGAGCAACTACAGTAAGTAGGCTACAAGGACAGACTTCACTTTTTATATTTTGAATTGTACATGAGCAGCAACAAATGTATAGCCTGACGTTGTCATACTCATAATTCTAGTCAGAATATGAGTCTGAAACCGCTCTGTTCGGCTGCGAGTAGGCCTATGGGGCGTGTTTCAAGTTAAAGTTCAAGTTCAAGTCTTTTATTTGTCAGATGCACAGAACAACACAAGGTTAGACTGGGCACTGAAATTCTTAAGACAAGACAACGCAAGCACCTGACATAACATATAAGTACACGGAACAAATTTACATCTATGCTGAGCTTAGATAAGTGAACTTCCTGAATATACAGATAGCAATAAATAAACGACTATACTAACCCTAACAGTAAAACTTCTAAAATTACAGATAACAATAAGTAGTCCGCTATACTAACCGTAATGCACAAAAAAACCTGTTTCAACCCTATAACCTATCTAACGTAAGTGGAGTACAGTGCAATAGTGCAAATTTGCAGATCAGTGACTATGTCAATGACCAAACAGGAGCCTGGTGGCGAGGTACAGTGAGGTACAGTAGTGCAATGTTACTGTTTGTTACGAGTTCAACCGAACTCGTAACAAAAATGCTTCTTTGCTCAATTGGAGATACCTACAACCTATCAGAGCAACATAGTATGTTGTTTGTTGAAAACAAATTCAACCCAAGCGCTCTGGTGTCGTGGTTGATTACGTTACTGTTGATCATATGTCCATCATCGTATAAATCCCGCCCTGACAATTTGATTGGTCCGAACAGCTCCTGATCGGACATACTTTTTCCCCAACCGAGCTACTCCAGACCCAACTTTCCGACCAAATTTGTTTGTAGGCGGGGCTAAATTGGGCTGGCAGCCAGGCTAACAAATGTAGGCTATGCTTTTAAATTATGCAATCTTCATAAGTAATAAGTAGCCTAGGCATTTCTTTATAAAATATACAGAAATATCAGTTGTAAAAAATCCAGTTAATAAACGGCTTCCAGGTCATCCGTCATCATTCTGCTAGACCTTTCTGCAGCGTTTGATACAGTTAACCACCAGATCCTGCTCTCCAGACTTTCTGAGATGGGCATCACTGGCACTGCACTCCAGTGGATCTCATCCTACCTGTTGGGAAGATCTTACCAGGTCTCCTGGGGAGGCAAACTGTCAGGCCCTCGCCAGCTCTCCACTGTTGTCCTACAGGGCTCCGTCCTTGGACCCCTCTTATTCTCTCTGTACAGTAAGAGACACATTTACCTGAAATAAACTGGGCCTTGATAGTCAAACAGTGCAACCAAAGTGTAGAAGGACACGCCATCTGTTGGTCATATTCTAGTTTAACAGGGTTGAAACAGACGTCATTAGTTTTGACCTGAATAACACCATCACGGCAAATAACATGTTTTGCAGGGATAAAGTGAGGAAATGAGGATACCCTGTGTAACTAACCCATTTTGCACTACTATGAATGTTTTGCCCTAGTTACAATGTTTTGCTTGTTTTCTTATTTTTTGTTATGCCTTCCTGTTGTAATTTAAATGCTTTTATTCTGAAGGACTCTCTGGGTTAAAAACGGTAATAGAGTTGTGCGCGCGAGAACGGTTTAGAGTTGTGCGCTCGGGAACGGTGAGAGATAAAAGGAATGAAGAATACGACTGTTTAAAAAGTTAAGAAATAGTTACGGTATTAGTGCCCCCCCGAAGAGGCAAAAGGTTTGTCAATGTTTAATATATATAATAATTAACAACTGCAATAACTGTGTATTTGTTCTTAAACACCATTGTTAATGGCTAGCTATGTGTATAAGCTACTACAGTGGTGCTAACGGCAAGGAGATGTTAACACTTGATTGTTACTTGTGCTTTATACACAGCTCTTACGTTGTTTGTGGGATTTCTAATTGTAGCGCCCCTCTGCCTCGTTTTCGGGCATAACTCAAATTAACAAAATGCTAGGGCGCTCTGAGTTCTTTAAAACTAATATTTGAAAAAAGAATGAATATATTTAGAAGCCGTTATTTTATAAGGTCCCAATCTAAATTCAAATAATGCATCAGCATCCAATTTATTCAACACAATCTTTACATTTAATATATATACACACAAACAATACAATACAATTGAAAGACAATATCACTGGCCGTAATTATCCTATTAGACACTAATAGAATATAATAAACCGAGTCCGTCAAATACCAACTGGAGTTCGGCTCGGGTACGTTGGCCCACAGCACGAGATGGCGGCTGCTGTCTGTGGGCAACACGCGGCCCAACCAGGTACCTCGTGGCGTGACGATGGTTGGAAAGTTGAGTAGGTCGACGGTGTCCCGGAGAGTTTGACCAGAGTTCGTTGAGGTCTGTGAATGTCCGTAAGAATGGAAAGTTATTGAATTTGGCTTTCCGACAAATTCTGTCCTTCTCCAATCCGACGCAGTCCCTTTATGAATTGTAACTAACCTGCAATGGAGTTGCCTATCCGACAGCTCACCAGTTAGACTACATGCAAAATATGGTTCCCGAGTTGGCAACACATTTATCCTCGCTAGCGCTCCGATCAATACTCAGACCACCCCAAACTCCGATATAAACTCCCCCCTTCTGTTCCTTTTCCTCCCAATATATATATCCCGACCTCAGTTCAAGGTTCAAACCAATCAACCAATAGGCTGACATTAAACGAAATCCAAATATTAACAGCAGAAATATTACATAAAATATATTAAACTTAACAGCATTAGTTTATCTGAACAGAAAAACAATAAAGAAATGTAATATGAAATAAAATACTAGCAAGGGGCTACATAATAAATCGTGCAATCGTCAGTAAAGCGTCAGACCATCTGTCGGGAGGGATATGCGACACCCTGAGTTGCTGTACCTGCTGACTGCACTGGGTGACCGTGCTTCAACCATCCATATTAGATATGCTACGGTAATCATGGGATATTTATCATATTTGACTCCATTTATTGATTGATTCTATACCTGCTGAGTGCACTGGGTTACTGTGCCAGTCTGCATCTTGCAGCTTATTCAGAGAGTGGGGATGTGGGAAGGGTGAGGTATCACTGACTGCCTGCAGGGAAAGCTGTAGCCTTGACTCCATTACCCAGTCAATAGTCTGGGCAGGACAAACAATAATACTTGGTTCAAACAAAAAGCAAACTGAAAAGAAATATGCAGTCAGGTAAACTAACTGGGTTGTGGATCCTGATTTGAAGTATTTACTTGTATTGCTAATAATTTTATTAGTGCATGAGAGCGTGAATGGTATCTTATGATCATCTTAAAACAACGTATTGTGTTAAAGATGTTTGTGTCTTCAGCTGATTCAGGGCATGGGTGAAAAGGAATGTTAATCCTTCTACTTCCTGATCTCAATGAATCTACGCCACACTCTAGTTACATGTTAGGCTTTTGTTTGCACATAAATTATGTGATTGTTTCTGTATGTTTAAAAACACATTTCATTACTTGACTGTATCATCAAATTGATTTGTACTAAAATATGAACATCTGAACTTATCATATTATTAATAAATCAGTTTACCAGACTGCTTGAGTCACTGCAGTGTTGGTGTTCTCAGTTCAACACTTATTACAGCAAACAGATAATCAGATTATTTCTGTCCACGACTACCAAGTTCTAGTCATCTGTCTAATCATTAAGACTCAATTATTCATGCGTTACCTGTAAGTGTTACCTTGTAGTGAGAGTAAACCAATCAGTTAATTGTTTGAACACACTCAGAAAATATATCAAAGTGAAAACAGAATCAAATAAATAAGAACTCTAAACTCATACACCCACTTATCCAGATTGTTTTCCTAAATTTAAATTCAAGGGAAATACAGGAGACACTACAACCAATGCCACACTGACCAAAGTAACAAAGCAAGGGTAATTTACATTGTTATTTATATTCATTATTCAGCATTTATATTATCAATGTTAAATAATAGGTTACATACCATTCATTTTCCAGTCCCCACTGGCATCTTAAAAGCTAAAGCTAAAAATATATATATTGTTTTTTTCCAACAAACTAGTTATCCGAGATATTCATCTGTGCAAAGTCTAGTTATTTATGTACTACTGCGGTTTATTCAAATATCCGGTTGGATTTTCCTTTTTTCTCTGTTAAAACGGCAGATAAAAAAAGAAAAAGCCAGTGGTATCACAACAAATAAATAAAAAGCAAAAAAATATTGAGAACATGATGAATGGGTCAAACAAAAAACTGTTTCAAGCATACATTCACACATTTTGCAGCACAGCGTCAACGGAAAACATAAATGTTTTCCTTTTTTTACAAAACTTACAATTATCAACATTTGGTTTAATATAGCTATTAACATCTCTAACACAAGTTTGCATCATTAACTGTACTGTAGGTTAAATCAAGTGGCATCTGAGACATTTTAGAAACGAGTACATGGCCCATGTAAAGCAGAGATTGGGAGAGAGATGGACAGCGTGTGTGTGTTTGAATGTGTGTGTGTTGCATGTGTTTGTGTGCGTGGTGATGGTGTTTGTGTTGGTGGTGTGTGTGTGTGTGGGGGGGTGATAGTAGATAATGGGCAAACCAACCCTCATTGTTTTGTATGTGTTTTCAAGACAGATTAAAATGGCCTTGTCATCCTCTGCTTCAAAGGCTATATGGCTGAAACACTCACTGACATTCACAACTCAATTCTGAGTTATTTACCTACAGCTGCATTGCTTTCTTTTTTCCTTTTATCACCATGTTATTAATTAGACTATTATTTTGGTCCCTAACCCACCGACCCACCCATCCACCCATACATCCTTCGAACCTTCCATCCATACATCCATATATCCACCCACCCACCCATTCATCCATCCATCCAAATGACCATCCATCCATCTGCAAACAAATGTTGGATAACATAATACCTTTTGGTATCTTCAATCAGAAAGAATACCAATAATGACCAAGTGTGACTGTGTCCAGACAGGCAGGACGTTGGGGGGTGGGGGCCAGCCAGGAACCTCACTGGGTCTCTCTCTGTTTGTGGCTCCTACAGGTGAGGCCGGGGAGCAAGGACCGAGTTCAGGAAACAAGTTGGTCTTCAGTCTGAGGAGGCGGGGGGGGGGGGAGCGTGGGTGACAAACCAATGTAACGAACCAGCTTGCCATGGGTTCAAGGGTTAGGGCTCAACGGGGTGTTACGGGGTGGTGGTGGTGGACCCAAGTGCACAACACAGACACGCAAAAATGGAGGGATGGTCCAGAGGGGTTTAATGTTGGGGTAAGTGCAGAGGGAACTGATGGTGATGAAAAACAGACAGGACGGCAGGGTAGGCTGAAATTATTTGCATCAAACAATAATTCTATCTATCACATAGAGACATACACACACAAAAAATAAATGATAAACGAAATCAATGTTGCACACCGGATTCGCCATATTATCGTGCTCGTTGCTATGATACACAGGACTCAGTGAATTGATGACCAATTAAAATTAAGCAATAAGCCCCAAGAGGCCTCCGCTTCGCGTCGTGCCTAACAACTCCCCTTAGCTGTTCTAAAATCAGCGTAAACCACGGACTCGCAGGGCTTATTGCTTTTCTAAAACTGTTACTACAAATATTTGATATGGTTTCATCAATAAAAACAATTTGAAACAAAATAGTTTAATAATAAACCGTCATTCTTCCGCTACTACAAAGTATAGTTTAGTCAAGACAATCACGTATTACAATCACTGCAAGTGGATCTTCCACTTCCTGACGGGGAGGCCACAGGTGGTGAGAATCGGTGACCGCACCTCATCTGTACTGATCACCAACACAGGCACCCCCCAGGGCTGTGTGCTCAGCCCTCTCCTGTTCTCCTTGTTCACCCACGACTGTGCGGCAACGCACAGCTCCAACCTCCTCGTTAAGTTTGCTGATGACACAACCATCGTGGGCCTCATCTCTGACAGTGACGAGTCAGCCTACAGAGAGGAGGTTGACACCCTGACATCATGGTGTCAGGACAACAACCTCTCTCTTAACATCAGCAAGACCAAGGAGATGATTGTGGACTTTAGGAGGCGGCAGGAGGAGGAGCCTGCACCCCTATTCATCAATGGATCGGAAGTGGAGAAGGTCAGCTGCTTCAAGTTCCTCGGGGTGAACATCAGCAATGACCTCACCTGGTCTGTTCACATGGACAAGGTGGTCAAAGCGGCCCGCAAGCGCCTCTTCTTCCTGAGGAGACTGAAGAAGTTTGGTATGGACTTAGTCATCCTTACTAACTTTTACAGATGCACTATAGAGAGCATTCTGACTGGTTGTATCACAGTGTGGTATGGGAGCTGCACAGACCGGGACCGCAAGGCCCTACGAAGTGTGGTCCGTTCTGCTGAGTTCATCATCGGCAGGAAGCTCCCAGCCCTACAGGACACCTACCACACACGTTGCCTAAGGAAAGCCAGCAGGATTCTAAGAGACTGTTCCCACCCATCCTTCAGTCTCTTTACCCCGTTGCCTTCTGGCAGGCGTTACCGCAGCATCCGGTTGCGCACACGCAGACTGGACCACAGTTTCTACCCAAGGGTCATCAGGCTTCTCAATGAACACTGATATGGACATTTTTACTGCACACTAGTCACTTATACACTGTCACTTTCTGCTACTGGTTGCTCTTTCAGTAACATTGCACTACTGTACCTCGCCACCAGGCTCCTGTTTGGTCATTGACTTAGTCACTGATCTGCAAATTTGCACTACTGCACTGTACTCCACTTCGGTTAGATTAGGTTATAGGGTTGTAACAGTTTTTTTTTTTTGTGTGTATTAGGGTTAGTATAGCGTACTATTTATTGTTATAATTTAGGAAGTTTTAGTGTTAGGGTTAGTATAGTCGTTTATTTATTGCTATCTGTATATTCAGGAAGTTCACTTATCTAAGCTCAGCATAGATGTAAATTTGTTCTGTGTACTTATATGTTATGTTATGCCAGGTGCTTGCGTTGTCTTGTCTTAAGAATTTCAGTGCCCAGTCTAACCTTGTGTTGCTCTGTGCACCTGACAAATAAAAGACTTGACTTGACTTGTATTAGATTTGAGCATTTATTGTTACATGACATGGACATGTAGATTTACTTTGGCGGAGTGGATGATCTAAGGGAAGCACTCCCTGCCTCCTCGATGCAACACATACATACATGACATATGAGGCAGGGAGCAATAGAGATATAATCCCGATTATAATCCTGATAGATACAGACAGCATGGGGGAGAAGGGGACGGTGGAGGGTGGCAGCAGCACTGATCATACAACGACCGGGGTGAGTGTGTGCATATCCGCGCGTTTTAAAGACGCCTTATCGGACGTGGCCCAATGGATATGCGCTGCTACATGGGTGTGGTAGTGGGAGGAGTAAGGAAGGTGGAGTAAAACGCCTTACGTCCCCGATCACTGACTGACGCGCGCTGCCCGATTGCCCTGCCAGAACTAGCTGCGCTTATTTCCTACATAAATCGTTACCACGCAACAGCCAGATGGACATCTTTGCCGTCTTTTTCAATTTGAAATATTCGATGCGCAGTAATATGGAATGTTAAAGACAATCAAGGATGGGAACAACCAGTTTTAGAATTGCGCGTTTTCCTATAGTGATGATCATAGACACATAGACAGTAAAAGAAAGAATGCATTTTTCTCTCACGCTCAGCTAAAATGACGGAAACAACTAGAAACGGTAATTGTGTTGTTCTCACATACTTTCCCAATTTCTACGTTGGATACTCAGACTTTTGTTAGATCTTCAGTTTTTGGAAGTATGAATGCCGTTTTGTCAGGACTACAATGCCGTTTGTCTTTGTGTCAGGACTAGTTATCGATATTTTTGTAGGCTACTCTTTTAGCAGTGTTTCCTCATGTTGAGATTGCGTGTGTGCGTCCTTACGAAGTGTAAATCGTATAACCGAAGTTGTCAGTTTATTTAAGCCTGTTATTGTATTAGTCTAAAGTAATTTTTTATTTAAATTAAGTTAACTGGTGATTTTCATTGTTTGTATTCTTCCCTTGCTAGCTACAGTAAATTGCACGTCTGTTGATAGGGCGGACAGACCTTCCCCCACTGCAAAAAAAAATCCTAATCCTAGAGGAAACACTGTTTAGAACTTGGAAATATTGAGATCTAGTAAATCAGTATAACATACACATCTGTAGACATGAAGTGGCAGCTTCAGCCATTTGTAGCTATTAACATTTTGGCGGCTGCAGCAGCTATTTAGGTTTTGGCTGAGCTGGCTAGCCAGCCAATAACTTCATCAGCCAGCCACTATCCTCAAAAGAAATGGCTTTGGGGTCTACTACCGAGGGTAGACAAAACTATTATCCGGCGATGAATGATGTGAAAACCAGGGTTGATAAACTGCAGGGCTGATGAGTTGATGGGAGACAGGTGTGGAGACTGAGGCAGAGTGAGTGGGTAATAGGGGTTATGTGAAGCGCTCAGAGTTCGAACCGGAAAACAGATGTAATCGTTTCCGCTTCTCACTTCTGTACACATCTGCAGCGCTAGGTGATCCAAATAACTTATAGTGACAGGGAAGTTCAAGGATTTTATAAGTTGTATTACTCTCTACATTAGGCTAAGTGTGACAGGAATAAAGTGATGAGTTCATATAACGTTATAATAGCCTAACGTTAGACCGTTTCCCAGGAGGTAGCACTAACACTAGCTCTACACATTAACTAAAACGTTACAGTAGGCTACATAGCTACACAACTAGTGCTAAGTTATCAATGAAATATATGAATTCAGCAAATTAATTTAAGAAGCTTATTTTAATTTAGTGTCATATCCATATCATTATTCTGGTTTTTATAGCTAGGACCTATCGTCCCTAAAAGGAATTACGTTTACTAGCCTACTACTAGGCCAAAAAAAACGTTAAAGTTAGCAGGTGTATAAGATTACGCTACCGACAAAATTGACCTGTAAATAAATACTGTCACACTGGTAGTTGTTGCAGTTGATTGCCAAACACTGCATTCTTTGAGTCCACTTGGACTTCTACAGGTACAGTCTTCGTTTGAATGTTTTAATCATCTGCGAACAAAAAGGGTACTCCCCAGGGTAGTCGGGGCTCTGGAAGTCCGTTTGGCAATCCTGTGTACATGGGAAATTGTAATTAAGGGTAGCTCCTTTAAACACCGGCTATAGTAGGTGGCCTTTACTACGCTGTGTTTACCTTAAAAGCGGCCGGCCGGAAGTAGTTACATCTGTTTTGTAGAACCCGGAAGAATGTTGCGCATAACCCCTATTGGGACTGGAGACCATGGCCACACCCACAACCGGGAAACACAAACAACAACCCACCATTAGGGGGCAGAGGGCATGACACTCCTCCTCGTACTCCTTCAGACAGTCCGACTCCTCTGCTGAGGGGCGCGGCACAATTCCAGTAGAGACACATGAGAGCCTTTCTATTATTTCTATCGAGACAGGCATCTTCACACGGTAACGCCAGAGAGATGTTGTCCACAACAGACATCTCCTGAGTCTTTTTAAGTGTCCATCCAAATGAATGTTGTATTTTATTTTCGTATATCACTTTAAGTAAGATCTCAATGCATCTGTCAAAGCGAGTCAGTGCTAGCAAGTCAGTCTTAGCGAGTCTGTGCTAGCCAGTCAGCGTTAGCCAGTCAGCGTGAGTGACTCAGCGTTAGCCAGTCAGCGTGAGCGACTCAGCGTGAGCGACTCAGCGTGAGCGACTCAGCGTGAGCGAGTCAGGGTGAGCGAGTCAGGGTGAGCGAGTCAGTGGTAGACGGTCAGCGCTAGACGGTCAGCGGTAGACAGTCAGCGGTAGACAGTCAGCGGTAGACTGTCAGCGGTAGACAGTCAGCGTGAGAGAGTCAGCGTGAGCGAGTCAGCGGTAGACAGTCAGCTCTAGACAGTCAGCGGTAGACAGTCAGCGGTAGACAGTCAGCGTGAGCGAGTCAGCGTGAGCGAGTCAGCGGTAGACAGTCAGAGGTAGACAGTCAGCGTGAGCAAGTCAGCGTGAGCGAGTCAGCGGTAGACAGTCAGCGCTAGACAGTCAGCGGTAGACAGTCAGCGGTAGACAGTCAGCGTGAGCGAGTCAGCGTGAGCGAGTCAGCGTGAGTGAATCAGTGTTGTCGTACTGTCCGCAGCCACGCAGCTCTGGACCGGCTCGATCCTGGACCCGATCTCGGCCAGGTCGGTGAAGTCCGCCCCCGGGCAGGTGCACGTCTGAACCAAAACACAGTAGAGTCCGAAGGATCCCGTCAGACCAACCAGGAACATCTGACATGCTCAGAGCACATGAAATGTGTGTGTGTGGTTCTAGAACGCTGCTGTTCTAGAACGGGTGCTGGGCGAGGAGGAGGAGGAGGAGGAAAAGGCGGGCAGATGGGTTGACAAAGATTGAGATTTACTCGCAGTAGGCGCTCTTCTTGACCACCTCCAACTGACGCACAGCACCACAACACCAAAACACCACAACACCACAACACCACAGCACCACAACACCACAACACCACAGCACCACAACACCACTGCAAACAGGTGGTTTGCCTCTCAAAATCAGATTCAATAAATCAGTAATCAATCAATAAATCATCAAGAAATCAGATTCAATAAATCTCGGAACAGATTCAATGACTCTAAACAGAAGATTTGACTGTTAACAGACACTATGACTCTGTAAACAGATGATTTGGCTCTGTGAACAGACTCTGACTCTCTAAATAGACTCCTCGGATTCCTTTACATGACTCTGCTTCCCTTAAAGGGGACTGAGACCCAAGCTCAAAGCTTTCTGAGTAAAGTTGGAAAAAAGCAACAAGCGTGGAAAGGACTTGGAAAGCTGGTGAATCATTGTAGGGAGCAGCGAGTGTGTGTGTCAGCCAAGTGCCAGAACTGTGGAGATGAGGAGGAGGAGGAGGAGGGCAGGAGGTGGAACCAAGCAGGACGACTGACCACAAGAAGCAGGGACCATCTTGCTCCTCTGTCTCTCTGACCCATTGGTATGACTGACTCTGGAGGTGGGTGGGGGCAGGGCTAAACCAATCAGGGACTAGAGTATTGGGGTGTGTGACTTGGAGAATGTGAGGCCAATTTGAATGGAGTAAATGGGCTGTCAATCTGTTGAGTAGGCAGAGTGAATGTCTCCCTTTAATCACACACAATAACATGCCCAGAGGTAAGCTATAGCTAAGTCCAGTTCAAGTGGTATTACTAACATTCCTTCCGAACCATGGGCTCCCAATGTCCAAGAGGAAGAGGAGCAGGACCACTTCAAACACATGGACAGAGAGAGTAGAGAGAGAGAGAGAGAGAGAGAGAGGTCAGGGGAGAGAGGGGAAGAGGAGAGAGGGGGAGAGGAGAGAGGGGGAGAGGAGAGAGGAGAGATAGAGGGGGAGAGGGGGAGAGAAGAGAGTTCTCGTTCAAGACAACAACAACGCCCGCCCCTTTCAAAATAAAAGTCCCTCTCCGGCGTTGTGCGGTACCTCGATCCTCATGAGTTTGAGGAGCTCCTTCTGGGCCTCCTCGAACAGGGCAGGGTCGGCCCGGGAGGGGCCCGTACCCGCCCTCAGGCCCCACCTCCTCCTCTGGGTAGAGGTACACATCCGAGGGAACGTCGTCCACCGTCACCTTCCTCTCCCGCTGATCAGACTGGAGGGAGGGAGGGAGGCGGTTAGAGTCTGGGGGAATCTGGGGTCTGGATTAAAGACTCATGTCTGGGGGAATCTGGGGTCTGGATAAGAGACTCATGTCTGGGGGAATCTGGGGTCTGGATTAAAGACTCATGTCTGGGGGAATCTGGGGGAACTTCAGGCTTTAGAGACGAGACTCATATCTGGTCAAGAGTGAGTTTGAAAATAAAAAAGCTAAATGAGAGGCCCGGTCTGAGATATGGAGGATCAAGGATCATTATACTGTATGTCTCTGTGTGCGTGTGTGTGTGTACGTGCGCTGACCCGCGTGAAGGCGGGCGGAGTGTTGCCGTCCTCTGCAGACACGCCAATGCGCCCTCGCTCGTACGCCATGTCAAAGTCTGAACGCCGGCCCTTCTGCATGCCTGCACGGGACACAGCACAGAGCACACGGGGTTACCCATCCAGCTCCGAGAGATGGGGGGAAGGGGGAGACAGAGAGAGAGAGGGAAGAGGAAAAGAGAGAGGGAGGGATGCCACCAAGAAAGAGACAGAGAGACAGGAAGGAAGGAGAGGGTGAATGTAGAGAAGGGGAAGGACAGGGAGGGAGGGGGGGGTGGAGCCAGGTGAAAGGTGCTGCTCACAGGCGATGTCTACAGGCATGGAGATGGTCTTGCTCAGGGTTGGCACGGTGGTGTCGTCCATTCCATGGTCCCCTGCTGCACACACACACACAAGTCAGACGACACAGCATTTACTATGACCTTTTCACCTCACCGTCACATGATGTGTAAATACTTTGTTTCCCTCTCAGATTCCCCACCCTCGCCGATCCCTTCTGTCTGTCTTTCATATCCTCCCAGTCTTCATCCCAGCCTCCCTCCCTCCAAGTCTCCCTCCCAGCCTCCCTCCCTCCAAGTCTCCATCCCAGCCTCCCTCCCTCCAAGTCTCCCTCCCAGTCTCCCTCCTAGCCTCCCTCCCTCCAAGTTTCCATCCCAGCCTCCCTCCCAGCCTCCCTCCCTCCAAGTGCCTCCTCCCTCCCAGTCTCCGCCTTCCCAGCCTCACAAGGCACGTCCCCCGTCACGGCAGCCTCCCGGTGTTCCTTCGTCACCGTCAGGCTGCCGAAGTACTTGGCGCGGCGGACCGGGCTGGTACGCGTCGGGTGGGGGGAGAGGGGCAGCAGGCACAGGGCCTGCATCTCATGCAGGACATGTGTGTGTGTGTGACAGAGAGAGAAAGAGAGAGAGAGAGAGGGGGGGGGGGGGGGGGGGGGGGGAGAGAGAGAGTCAAAAAGTGTGCTAGACGAGGATGTTGAAAGACTGGAGTGTGACTCATGTGAAGTCCACATGCCGTGTGTGTGTGTGTATGTGTCTGACACCAACATGGCTAAAGAGCTCGTTGGTGAGGCACAGGCAGTTGTGCAGGGCCAGCACGGTGACTCTCTGTAAGCGGACCGTGATGATCTGCAACAGACATGAAGAGGGTGAAAGTAAGAGGGTTTCAGCATACACACACACCCACACACACACACACATGCACACACAGCTCACCTGTACCACCCTCACAAGGCTTTTGGGGTGCTTCTCAAAGATGGAGAGGAAGGTCTCAACTGGTAGACATAGAACAGTGGACACCTCGGCTGCCCGTGCCAACACAGTCTTGTATGGCTTCTGGTGGCCCTGGAACACACACACACATATATATGTCAACAATATTATCAATATGGTCGTATCAACAACAGTGTTTTTTTCTGTATAATACTTGCATTTCCTGTGGTATCACAATTAGCTTTGAGTTTAAGGATGGGAGAAAAACATATTTTAACAGTAATTTTCAATTGTTTGAGTGAGCTTGATTTCTGATCACACACATTCAGTAGAAGTTACAACTTATCTTCACCCAGATAGATTTAGATTTGATCCATAACCACTGTGAATGATGACGTGTCCCATGTTCGTCCGTACTGAAGTGACCAATCAAAAGTACAGTCCAAGTCCACGTCCGAAAATGTGACGACCGTTGATGACTCAAACAGGAAGTGACATCATATCTTACAGTGATGACATCCAGGATGCTGAGCGGTCTGTGGACACTGTCGCCGGGGTAGACCTCCTTGACGATGCCATCCTTGCCATCCTGGAGACATGAGACAACAGTGGTGTTTGTTACCCGCACACACACAGACGCACACACATATGCACACACACACAAGCACACACTCCTAAACCAACAGACAACGACAAGACATAAAATATTAAAACATAATACGAGACATGCTTTCCTGTCATTGCTCTTTACCAGATCATGGCTGCCCGGCCAATTAGCTTAACAGCAGAGGTCAACAGACTGATGCAAGCACTAATCTGTCAACAGGTTTGTCTCTTTAATCCCGGGAGCTTCCTAATGACATTGTTAGGTGGTAGGTGTCAGATTCGTTTGTTGCTTGGTTCAGATTTAGTACTTGGAAACTTCACACGTTTGATTGCTCTTGTGCCTGTGAGACTTTTACCGTCATGCAAGCAGACAAACAGACCATTAGGACAGACAGAGGTGCTAAATGGCTCCTCTGGTGCCGACTGACAGTTAAAGCTCATTAGTGAAGTTGGTTGAGATTTCCAATAGGGTGGGGGCTGAGGGGTGATGAAGACAGGAAGGAAAGGTAGGCGGAAGGATTCAAGAAAATGGTCAGGGGTTTCTATAATGGTTTGACACCTCATCTCATTCAAGTACGTGCCTTGTAGCAAAAGTCTTTTACTTTGATAAACTAAGTAGGCTAAATGATTTATGAAACTACAGTATGAATAAGCACAGGTCATTATGTTATGTTATGCATCTTAGAGATCATGTTAATTCTACTATAGTATTGGCATTCACATGTTGGATATGTATATGTTCAGATTTTTATACTGTAATATATTTGTTTTTAATTATTATTATCATTATATATTTTACTGAACGTTTTGTGTCTGTTACAGTACAGGTTTTATAATTAAAATCAAAACAGAAACGTCTCATATTATGCATCTTCTAAGAGTTACTCAAAATTGCAAGCCTTATGTATACGTTACAGTAAAGAGAATATTTGTGCTGCATGAATCAACAACTGCTGTGTAAACAGACAGGAGAGTTGTGTATGAGATGTGTATAAGGCTGGCTGTGTAATTCAAACACCCCAGTATTGAAACCAGTCACATTATAGAAACAATGGCATCGGTAATTTGTGGTTGATTGTAGTGCCATCTTTTGGCCAGCAGATGGCACTTTCTTCCTGCACTCATCTTGACTGGCAGTGCTTTGTTCATCCCTTCAATTCTGACTTTGTCATGACCTTTCACCCTTTTTGTTTGGTATGATTTGGCATACAATTTTGAATTAATGCTGCTAGAATGGCCCTAAAAATATTTAAATATAAAAAAGGACAAGCTATCATTGTATACCCTCTTAGTCTAATGACTAACTTACTGTAGTAGTTTCTGACAGGGACGTGCAATAAACTTCAAACTTCTAGAAAATGTAAAAGCACACACTGCAAGAAGACAATCAGGGAAAGAGCTCTTTTATTTTTCGAAGCTTTCACATTTCAGTTGTTAAAATCGTACAGTATTTAGGTATATCTGTTGGGTATAACAGCAAATACATGAGACTCTACAAAAAAAATGCAGCACATAATGTGTCAACTATGAAAAAACATGGAATATTGAAACAAATGTTCCATGTTAAATCTAATCATCATTTGTAGCAGATTAACATAGTGCAGTCTATCTAAGATGGACAGATATAACCACTCACACATGTAGGGATGCAGAATAAGATTGAACTGAAATGCTCTCTTGCTGTAATACAAATAATTTTGAAATCGTATAATACTTATTTTTTCCTTATTTTCCTGACCTTAGCTTTAATTTTCTTTACCTTTGAATTGAACCTAGCAGCATTGTTTGTCCTGGCCAGACTATTGACATGGTAATGGGGTCAAGGCTACAACTCTCCCTGCAGAAAGTCAGTGATGAATCATCCTTCCCACATCCCCACTCTCTGAACAAGCTGCAAGATGCAGACTGGCACAGTAACCCAGTGCACTCAGCAGGTATAGAATCAATCAATAAATGGAGTCAAATATGATACATATCCCATAATTTCCGTAGTATATCTAATATGATTGGATGAAGCACAGTAACCCTGTGCACTCAGCAGGTGTAACAACTCAGGTTATTCACATTCAATCATTAATCAAACCATTAAAACCCTGACTCTTTCTAAGACACAGTAAGAAGGTTAACAATGTAAAATAGACACTACATCAGGTTGAGTTCAGAGGAGAAGGGCTGCAGTATCTTCAGGGTTATGATGCATTTCACAGACTTTTTAAACCATGGGTAAAAGAAAGCATAGATCAGAGGGTTGAGACAGGAGTTCATCTGAAAAATCCAAATCATAACAATCTGTGAAAACCAATTGTCAGACAAAGGTGAACAGAAGTATGGAGCAAAGCAAAGCAGATAAACCACTATAACTATACTGAGAGTTTTTGCTGCTTTTCTCTCTGATTTACTCGTTTTCATCAAGTCCGACTCAATGCTTAATGACTTTGACTTGATGCTCCTGGCCTGGGAGATTGCAACAGTGAATATTCTTATATAGAGAACCACTATGACACAACAAGGGCAGAGAAATGAGACAAGGAGGTCGACAATACCAGAATATGGTAAATATATTACCACACACAGTCCAGTACAGCTATCATATGCATGTAGGTTACCTAAGTGGTCCATCATTATCCATCCGCAGTAAATTATAGAACAAATCCAGATTAGGACACTAGATGAAATAGTTCTCCACATCGTGACCCTGGAGGGATACAGGAATGGTTCACACACAGCAATGTAGCGGTCAACAGATATGAGAGACAGGTTCCATATAGAGGAGAACGTAAAGATATAGCTGGCATAGGGGACCAGATAGCACATCAGCCTGCCCAGGTACCAGCATGGGTTGGATCTGGTGATCATTTCCAGGGGGATCATCTGTGCTCCCACCAGGAGGTCGGCCAGGGCCAGGGAGAAGATCAGGACGTTGGTGGGGGTGTGGAGCTGCCTGAAGTGGGAGATGGAGATGAGGACCAGCATGTTGAGCAGCACCGTCAGCAGAGACACAAAGGAGAGGGCAATGTAGATGAGGGCAGATTCGTTCCTGGAGCGAACCTGCGTCTGACAGGAAGTGTTGAGCTGGCAGGAAAGAAGATCTTGTATCTCCTCCTCTCCTGGCAGGATCAGCATGAGGAGGCAGACGAAGACAGATCAGCTCTCCCACCTCCCTGCCCAATCTCACCACTAGCCTCTCCTCCTATTTATCTCTGAAAGGCTGGTCCTTCAGCTTCCTCTCTGTCTCCCCTTTTCCTTGTGTCCTTCCTCCTGACTTGCATCACCATCTTCATCATCTCCTCTTCCTCTCCCACCACCTTCCAGAATAGTCAACAAACTTTACTAATGAGCTCTCAGTCGGCACCAGAGGAGCCATTTAGCACCTCTGTCTGTTTGTCTGTTTCCATGACGGTCAAAGTCTCACATGCTCAAGAGCAAATAAATGTGTTTGTAATCAAGTACTAAATATGAACACTAGTTGTACAACAACAAATACAAATGATGCAAAACATATTGTTAATTGCAGTGCTGGTTTATTACGTCAAAACCAATGATGTCTGTGTCAACCCTGTTAAACTAGAATATGACCAATAGATGGTGTCTCCTTCCTACACTTTGGTTGCACTGTTTGACTTTCAAGGCCCAGTTTCTCCCCTGTAAATGTGTCTCTTGAGGATGCATTACATGGGCTGTTTTTGAAACAATGAGTTCATAGAACATGTAGTGTTATCCTTAAATTAAAGGAGAAGGCTGGGCAAAGAGTACAGCCAAATTTTAGCAGGTACACTGTAAGATTATGGATCGAAAATTCACTTTGAAAAAGTTGCCATGGTTCCATTGACAAGACCAAAGTGATCTGTGTGTTTTGTCGTTGTGAACTGAGCTATCATCGCAGCACGTCCATTCTGAAATTCCACTGGATGGCCAAGCAGGCAGCTGATGTGAATTCTCTGCCCCGTTGTCAAAGCCAGGCAATTATAATGTTGTTTTCAATAAAACATTTGCAGTAAGCAATCCGATCCACTTTTCCATGTTGATAAGAGCATTAAAATGAGAAAAACGCATGGGACAAAAAGAAATCAATGGACATTGAGAATAGATAAAATGTGCAATTAATTGCAATTAATCGCGAGTTAAGTATGACATTAATGGGATTAATCGCGATTAAATATTTTAATCGTTTGACAGCACCTCTTTTAACATTTAATTTTACATTCTACTTTTTTAAATTAAGATCGTATGCACCTTCCTGCCACAGTAGATTCTGTGTTTGCGTAAACTTATATGGCAATAAAAAACAATTATGATTCATATTTTGATTCTATACACAGTCACACTTAGGTCTACTGATTTGACAATTTATTAATTTCAATAGACATGAAAATAGCTTTGACTTTGCCGGACTGGAGGGAGGCACTCCCTATCAAGTGAACTCAAACATCAACACGAAAGCCATTGCGCTGGCGTCTGATCGGAGAGTCAGACGTATGCATTTAACTGGACATCCGTGAAGTCCAGTTCACGACTGCTCGCTCTGTAGTTCATCAGACAACACGGGTTCCATGACAGGAAAATAGGTCGTTCCACATTTAATTGGGAGTTGTTCAAGGTTTATTACTTAAGTAAGGCGCATCGTTTACAATCGGAGTTGTAAAATGACACCATTTATTCCACTCAATTTTGCTAGGGGTGTCCTCACAATTTACATTTTTACGTATATCTTTTTAAAATATAGGCTATTTATTAAATAGACGTTTTACTATATTTTATATAATTTAACAACATTCCTAAGATTCCATCAACAGGAGGGAACATTTGAGTTATGTAAAAACATGAGGCTCCAAAAAATTAAAGTTATCAAACAGAGTGGCTCACACACACCATAAATCAATATCTGGCACGAGGCATAACCAGGACCGTTTGTAACTGTGTGTGTCTCTGTGTGTCTGTTAGCTAAACATGTGTGAGCAGAGGCAAGCAAGACCACTTGGAACAAAGAAGAACGGTGGTGTGTTTAAATCTCGGGGGTGGCTGTGGCTCAGGGGGTAGAGAGGGTTGTCTGTTAATCGCAAGGTTGGCGGTTCAATCCCCGACTTTTCCTACGTCATGTGCGAAGTATCCTTGAGCAAGACTCTGAACCAAGTTGCTCCCGATGGGCAGGCTGTAGCCTTGCATGGCAGCTCGCTGCCGTCGGTATGTGCGAGTGTGAGTATGAATGGGTGAATGAGAGGCAAACATTGTAAAGCGCTTTGAGTGCCGCTAAGGTAGAAAAGTGCTATATAAATATCTAATAATAAAAAAAGAAGGCCCTTTTTAAATTGGGTAACAATAACAACTATTTTGAAATAACTGAAGTAGCATTCTCAAACACATACACATTTGGTCATGTGTATGTAAACGTTTTACATACACGTCTGCTAGTGTTTAAGGTAAGTTTTACACTAATGTTAAGTGGTTGTGTACAATTACTCTAACAAATGCTAATCAGCCTCTCTGTGTGGCTAGTGTGGTAGTGACAGGTTCTCTCTCTCTGCCAGCCAGTTGACTCTGCAGGTGGCGCCCTCTACTGGTGAATATCCTTCACGCAGCCAAAGCAGAAAGCCCCGGAGAGAGCCGCAGAGATCCCCCGGAAGAAATCTTTAAAGGACTTTTTCTTCTTCTTCTTCTTTTTCTCCTCTCCTCCAGCAATGGAGGACTCACCAAGGTCTGGACCTGGACAGGAAACACCATCACACAACAAGGTATGACATCACACGGAACTTCAGCACTGTGACCTCTCACTTAAAAATAGTGTGTGTGTGTGTGTGCATATCTGTATGCCTGTGTGTGTGTGAGTGTTTGTGTGCAAGTCTGTGTGTGTGAAATGGTGGGAGAGCCAACTAAAGTGGGCTCCTAAATGAGCAAATATGCAGTCAGGATCTCACGTTCAGCGCTAAGGGGAGAAACTTTGTTTGTCTTGAAAAATATGCCTGTCTTTCTTCCCTTAGCAGCCACATTCTGTCCATCCTTAAGGAAAGTCTTCTCTTTCTTCTGGGTTTGGAAGTGAGAGCAAAGACACACATTGAGATTGTCACATGTCATCCCTTCTTATCGCTGACACAGCTCAGGTCAGATCTACCTAGTGCCAGTGTGTAGTGTTGTTTTCAACTTACCAGTGTGAACCTTTTCTGAAGGATGGGGGTGTCGGTCTTTCCCAAATGATGTCCCTCTGGGCTAGGGGCCTGAGCCGTGGAGCCCCTGGAGGTGGAGGAGCTGATGGAGGATTTGGAGGACGAAGGAGAGGAGAGAACAGAGGTGGAAGAAGAGGAGGAGTAGCAGGACCAGGAAGTGGAGGAGGATGAGAGGCAGGAGGTGAGTCTGCTGGCCTTTTCCAAGCCAGCAGTGTCCATTTCAAACCCGTCATCGAAGCTTGTGTTGCTTATGAAGGGGCTGGAACTTCCACCGGCCTTTTCCAAGCCAGCAGAGACCTCTGTGCTCTCCTTCTCCTCACAACCTGTTTCCAGATCATGACTCTCACCCGATACGGCAGAAGGGCGCCAAAACTCGGCGTGACGGCAGATCACCGTGGCAACGTTCTCGGCGATGCAGACGATGCCTGCCCCTCCCTGGAGGGCAGAGTGGACCTGGGCTCTGTTGCTATCGGAACAGAGCATCAGCTCAGCGTAGGTCGCCTCAAACATTGCGTCTAGGGCGTCAGCGCCACCGAAGAGCGGGTTCTGGGGTTCGTGCTCCAGGACGAGGCCGATCCCGGCCTGGTTCCAGAGAAACCAGCTCACGTCTCGGAGGAGGACAGCCTCTATCTCCGAGTTGGTGGGGGTGAAGCAGGAACGAAGGGGCCCCTGGAGGGCCAGGCGTCCCACCAGCCTGTGCAGCAGGTCATGCAGGGTCTGGTGGTGCAGGGCGCTGGGCCGGGGGGATATCAGGACCTTCTCCTGGATCAGAACCTCCCCGGGCTGGAGGGAGGGGGTCTCAGAGGGGCTCACGGGTAGGGAGGGATGATCCTGGACCTCCTCAGGGAGGCCTGCAGCTCCATCATATTCATCCTTCTCCTCTTCCTCGATCAATGCACCCTTGGAAAAGTAATTCATCTGGCAATCTGACCCTTCTTCCACTTCGTGGAAATCATCAGGGTAGTCAGCGTTTTCGTTGTCATCCATCTCAGGCTGTCCTACTTCCTGGTTGGTGAGACCTGACTCTGGATCGAGACTTCCTGTTGTCACTTCCTGGTCTTCAGAGGAGGAGCTGGCTAGGTTACCTACCCTGGCCATGGCTTCAGCATCAAGGCCTGGCACAAGAAAACTCACTTTTATCTAAACTTTTACTATTATAGCAATTAACTATACTTTTCTCATAACATATTTTGACTGTTAACTACAATACTATTATTATAGTTAATTACTTGAACTACACTCTCATTCAGCAGATTTCAATACTTACAAATTTGTCTTACAATCGCATGTCTTACAAAAGCATAGTTACCATTTTGTTTATATCTAAAGGTTAAAATGTCTATATCTCTACCTTTGCGGACAACAACCATGTCTTCTTGTGGGTCGTTGCAGGTCTTGTAGAGGTCACTCCCCGCCTGGGTAGTCAACACCTCACAAATGGCCTCCAGCGCCCGCCTCTGGTCCTGGCTGCAGGAGGGCTTCAACCTGCTCTGCGATCTCCTTCTACCCTCAACCCCATGCCTGGGGCCCGGCGTCATCCCACGGGACCAGTCCAGGGAAGGACAGTCACTGCTGTCACTGCTGCTGTCAGTGCTGCTGTCACTGCCGTCTGAGGACGCATCGCTGCAGGAGTCGGCCCGGTGGTCGTCCCTGAGGTCTTCTTCGCCCAGCAGGTTCCCCATCAGGCTCTTGAAGGCCATCTGTAAAAAATAGTACAGCAGAGGGGTGAAGAACTCCTGGTCCAGACGTTCCTTGTCCTCCAGGTTCTGGAAGTTGGGCTCGGAGCGGCAATGGGGTGTCGAGGGGAGTCGTCCCATGGGGGTGTCCAGGAGAAGCTGATAAATACACTCAATCAACTGCTTGAAGAAGTGGTGGATCCTCCCTTGGAACATCCTGGTGCACATGCTGTGGGATGCCAGCAGGCGTTCCATGTCGTACTCCTCTTGGTCGAACGATTTGACGGACGAGGCTTCGTCGCGTTTGTCGTTGTTGTCAGGGGAGGAACTGGAGGCCAAGTAGGCCATCCGCATGATGATGTCCAGCATGTTTTCAGCGGTGAAGCTGAGGTCTTGGTAGCTGGCAGCACTGCTAGCATCGCTCCTGGCGCTAGTACTCCTGGAGGAGGGAGGGGCGGTCTCCTCCTTCTTCTGAGGATCCTCCTCCTCCTGCTCCTCCTTGCTAGCAGAGCTGCACTCCACTGGTCGCTCCTGCTGGGTGTCAAGACGGAGGTATTCCTGATTCCTGCTGCTCCCGCTACTGTTGAGGCTGGCCCCCGAGCTCCTCCTCCTCCACAGGGCATCCAGCTCCACGGCAACATCTCCTAGCAGGCTCTGGCTAACACACTCCACCACCATGGTGAAGGTCTTACTTCCAGGCTGCAGGAAGTCTGCCACCTCCACTTGCCCAATCAGCTGCTGGGCTGCGTGGAAGTTCTTCAGGACGTTGTGGATCACGTTGCAGGCCGTGGCCACACTCTGGACCAGGGAGGCCTCGTAGGCCTCTTGGGGCTGGTCCAGGGAAGAGCGTCCTTCTGTGGGCTCCATCTCCTGGAGGAAGCCCCCCACCATCCTCACCAGCTCCAGCTTCTCCTCCGTGGGGACCACGCCCGGGCTCTGGAACAGGGCGTGGCGGGTCAGGATTCCAGAGAGGCTCTCCGCGGAGAGCCCCTTTGGCAGAGAGGGGGAAGGCGGAGCCATCGCCTTCCCCATCTCTTCTGCCTCCGCCACGCTGCCAGTGAGGAAGGAGGCCATCTCCATCCTCTCCCTTGTTTCGGCAGACGACGGGGGCCACGGGGACACCAGCTCATTGATGGCGTTGGTGTGACTGTTGGCGAGGACCTGAATCTTCTCCTTGGCATCCTGCCAGGCGTTGTATATCAGGTCCTGGGAGATGCTGGTCACATGGCAGTCCGACAGCAAGCAGCCGGGGTGGTGGAATGCAAACTTATCCAGCACCTTTCCCATGACAGACTCGTAGAGCTCCTCGACACAGGCTGACAGCTTGTCGTCTGCATCGTGCTCTTGTTTATCCATCACCGCCTGCACCTTCAACAGAATCTCTGCCACGGTGAGGGATGCCGTGGCGAGGACGTCCTCCTCCGTGGGCCTATCAGAGTCCAACATCGGAGGCCTGCCACCCAGCAGCCTGCTCTGGGGCCTGGATCCCTGCCCTCCTATCAGCAGAGGGTGGAACCTCTCTGAGATCATTCTCAGAATGCCCTGGGGGACGTAGGGCTGGGTGGAGCCCAGAGAAGAGGCCTGGTCCTGGGGAGAATCAGCAGGGTTGAAACATACCATGCCAGTCAGAGAGCCAGTGACGGGGCTAGCTGTGGACAGCAACCCTGCGGAAGAGGACCTGTCACTCTGGGAGTCACAGCTGCTGTAGGAGATGGCGGCGGACAGCGGGCGGCCATCTTGGTCTTTGCGGATGTGGAGGACCCGGGCCATGGCAGGCAGGACCACCCTGTGGGTCACCTTAAGAACCCACTCCATGACCTCCTCCGAGCGCTCCTGCAGCTCAGCTACGCTCTTGTTCTTAGAGGGAGGGAGGGAGGGAGGGAGGGAGGGAGGGAGGGAGGGAGGGAGGGAGGGAGGGAGGGAGGGAGGGAGGGAGGGAGGGAGGGAGGGAGGGAGGGAAATGTCATGTGGCAATACAGATACATGTGGTGATTGTCAGACTGAGTGAAAGCAATTCACGTAAACATTTTATTTACCTTTCTCAACAGGACCCTGTTGATGATTTTCCAATGACTGTAACGAGAACAAGAACTAAGTGAACTATCACTTCACAGTACAATGACAACTGACGATGCATCGTAACATTATGCTGAACGGGACTCTAGTCTAAAGGGGAGCGTTTGGGGGAGCACTCACGGGTGTGACATCATGGCCTCCAACACAGAAAGCTCGTCCCTGGTCTCCGATGACAGAAGACTGGGCGTGGTCTCCCGGGTCACGGGGTCATTCAAGGTTGGAGAACAACCTGGAGACAGCGCCTCAAGTTGGCATGGGGTTAGAGGTGGAGACAGAGGCGGAGACGGAGGCGGAGACGGAGGTGGAGAGGAGTACGCACTCTCCCTTCCATCTGGTGTGGCTCTGCAGCCCAGGGGCCAGGGTGTTTCAGAGGCCGATGCTCTGATTGGTTCCACCGGGCGAGAGGACCTTTCGATTGCTGGAAGAACACCTACAGCAGAGTCACAATGTGATTGGTGGATCCCTTCTCTTGACAGAAGTTGATCATTTAATAAGGAATAGTCTACATTTGATACATTAATGAGCAAAGACTCACAGTAGTTGGTCCGGGGGATGGGATGCATCTTCGCACATGCACCACCAGTCACCTGCAGGCAAGAAAAATACTTAGCAAGGCACAGTAACAGAGCCAGTATCAGAGATACAGGAGAGGTGGAGGAAGATGGAGAGGAAGGAGCCTGGCTGGAGTCTGTAGTACCAGGGAGGTGGATTAGGGCCTTCTACTCACCACCATGCCTAGTCCTGCCAGCTCGTCAGCCAGGGCTGAACGATAAGCCGCTCCAGCTTCTTCCACAACCCTCCAGGACTCTGGCAGGGGCCCCTTGTTGGCCCCTGTATCCTTCTCAGCTCCTGCACCCTTTCTGGCAGCCTTGCTCTTGCGGCGGGGCTCCGGGCATTGAGCAGGCTTTGGCACCAAGTTTTGACATGATTATATTGTTATTATTGCACTTCTACATTAGCATATAGTATTTGAGATTATGCTGATATTAACTGATAAAATACAGACTCACTTGGCTCCCCACTCACTGAAATACTGTCAGACTTATGCACTTCTGGACCTTTATTATCTACTGTTCTTACTAAAAGCAAAACTATTTGTATGTCGCTTTTGATCGATGTGTCAGACATGAACAAAGGGTCAAATGTGTTGAGTCTCTCCAGGTATGTGTTCCTACCTGGAGGGGGTTGTGAAGTTCTGGGAACAGCACCTTCCTGTCTGAGAACAGCAGCTTCCTGTCTGATAACAGCAGCTTCCTGTCTGAGAACAGCAGGGCAGGAAGCTTCAGTCCCAGCTCTGGCCAACAGGGCAACTGGAGGGTAGCGAGAAGCGCAGGCTAGACACGCACGCACACACACACACACACACACACACAAACAGAGAGAGAGACACACAAGCCACGTAAATACACAGACGTTTGAAAACATACACACACAAGCACACACAAACATAAGGAGGGAGTGACAATGGTTAGGGTTAGCGGGGAAATACAACGAGTGTCTTGAACTTTATGACTTTTACATATGAAATATGACTATGAAAAAGGTCGACAGTATTAATCACGTTAGGAAGGCTATTTGTGAAACACGACTGTCAAATGCACAAGTAGTCTACTGAAACAATTTTGACAAATCGAAGTATTTTCGTCGATGTTTATCGACAGTCTAAATTGTTTACTTTAGGTTTACCAGACTTATACCTTCTGTTTAGGCCGCCGAAGTTTTTTATGTTTCGGGATGTCATCCATGTTTCTTTAAAGATGATAATCTAGGAAATACTCAAATAAATATACATTTCCATAATAAATATACATTTCCATTACACTTTCTAACGAGGAAAAAGTAGACGCGGTTCGCTCCTTGCCTGCATCAATGACTGATTTGATTTACTAACGTTCTTATAATTTTTTTAAACGCGTCACAATCCCTGTCTGCCCGATTACGTCATAATATGTCTATACACCATGGAGAGACCATGTGCCGTCTCTCCCGAAACAGACAATGCGTTTTAGACAGAAAGGTGATATTGTTTCATCAATAAAATCAGTTTTCTTGCCATCTGTTTCATGCCGCAATGGCGCCACCTAGAGGCTTTATGAATAAATTAACCTGTTGGAGCTATGTCCAGGGCCCAAAAGACAGACACAAACAATCATTCCTTCTCATTTTAAGAATTGCTTAAGTTATAATCAGCATTAGGCCTACTGTGTATAAAGACAGACTTCAGCCCCCACCCCACAAATAACAGATATGCCAAAGCAGTGCTATACGTCCAATACCATAGTCAAATACTGCTTAAAAATACTGCTTCCCAATAACAAGCAACTGATAACAATAATGGCCAGGTTTCCCAGATTCGTTAAGAAGCTCTTAACGCTGAGATCTTCTTAGGAACGTTCTAAGAGCGTTCTACAGCGCTCTTAGAACGTTCCAAAGAAGATCGTAGCGTTAAGAGCTTCTTAACAAATCCGGGAAACCCGGCCAATACTGATTGACATTCAATAGATTGAGACTCGTGCTCGACAGATTGGTTGGTTAAACAGGAAATGTGCAAGGATATTTACTTTGCGTTTTACCATGTCTAATAGGCCTACGGCATCTGAGGATTATCTGGAACTATGATGTGATGTCCATTCGATACGATTAACGATATTGAACACTGCATTCACCCACTGATTTTTTTTCTAAATGACAGAACTAATTATTTTCGTCGATGTTTCTCAACAGTCTAAATTGTTTTATTTACTTTAGGTTTACCAGACTTACCTTCTGTTTAGGTCGCCAAAGTTTTTAATGCTTTGGGATTTCATTCATGTTTCTTTAAAGATGACAAACGAGGAAGGAAATAAGAAATACTCAAATAAATGTACATTTCCATTACACTTTACCAACGAGGAAAAGTAGAATCAAACGTTTTTCGCCACTTTTCTACAGAGCATCAATGACTGATTAGATTGTGTAACAAGTTCATATAATTTGGAAAAGCGCGTCACAATTCCTGTCTGCCCCATGACGTCATGATGATATGTCTATACACCATGGAAGCACCGTCTCTCCCGAAACGATGCGTTTTAGACAGAAAGGTGACATTTCTATTTGATCAATAAACCAAGTTTTCTTGCCATCTATGTTTCATGCCACCGTGGTGCCACCTAGAGGCTGTATGAACAATGCTCCTCACACTAGCAGCGTTATTGTAGCCAACTTGAAGCACTTCAAAGAATATCAAAAGCACGTTTCGTGTATTATTACTAATTCATTAAGTATTTTGTGCAGAAACTTGTATCTTAAGTAGTGGGGTGTGGAAAAAACAGGTTTCTCAACAGGGGTGTAGACCATACACATAGAACATATGTTATTCATTTGAAAGAATATTGTGTGTGGTACTACAACCATGTCATATACAAAGTGGATAAACCAGCTACATTTTCCAGATATAGGGAGCTTTGCAGGCGAATGTAATCAGCCAGACAACCTCCTTACGCCTCCAATCACTGTCTTGTAAAACCAAGAGCAACAAAGCAGCACTACAACTAGGAGCGCATCACAATAGTGTTTGTAATCCTTCTTGTAATGATAACCTTCTACAAGCTGTCAGGCTGTCTGGTCACAGAGCAAGGCTGTGCTTCTTTGTCCTTAAACATTGAATTAAACTCCTCCTCCCTGAGAAAACTGGTATCAACTGAGTAACAATGACATGCAGAAGGACATTGGCATGACGCTGCTCTCTGCTGACATCACCCTCATTGGGCTCATCTCTGGCGGGGATGAGTCTGATTGCAGGTTATCTGCATTCTGCACACCTTTTACACCACATTCACTGAGCCCCTCTGTCCAGGGTTTGGGGTTGACCTTGATTTCTCATTGTCCCTGTGCAAGGTAGAATAGCGTTCTGTGTCCAGGAGGAACACCTGAGTCTTCAGGGAAGTCAGACTCCTGTTCGAACACACCTGGGGCTTGATTGTGTGTTTCATTTGGATCATGACTGCACACACACCAACACACACACATTCTCACAGACGAAAGCCAATCACAAGCAGGTTTAGCCGCTATTATAATTGCTTTCTCATATTGTTTGTAAATATTGTTGTTAAATGTCTATCTTGTTTAATTGTTAACTGTTAACTGTCTCTATGGTCTACTGAATGCAATTTACAACTAAAGAGTCTCCTTCCTTACAAAATGAGAACAATTTAAATGTTTTATCCAGTATAATACAAGACATGCTGCATCTAATTATGTACATAGAAATTATTACTGTTGAAATTCTATTCATGTCTTTATAATAAACATATCACACTTCATTTAAGTCTTGTAGCTTACAAAACATTTTATTTACAAGAACCTTGACTGTGAAGAGCAACAACATATTACATGTTGTAAAATATCATTACAAACACAACTTGAGCATTACAAAATAATTCATTTTAGGTCAAGCTGACGAAATATTTTCAGTCCCAACTCTTTACTTTAGTTTATGGTTTAGACTGTACAACCTGCTTCGGTAAATTGTAAGTACAATACAGGGCAGTACATGGTGAATGTTTAACAACATGAATAAAGACAACCTAATCAGGAAAATAAAATAACTTTATCTAAGAATGGTCAAAGTAAACCAATTACAAGGCAAATTGGTTACAAGATGAAGGTTGGCTCTTACATCGTCTACCATTATTATTGTAAAACCAGAGGTGAGCAAGGAGAATGAGCACAAAGACAAGCCAGAGCTGAGGAGAATGTCTCAGGGGATGAAGAATCCACAGGACAATGCATTACAATTCCCTTTATTCACAAGACCGACCAATCAGACCACTTCTTAACCCTTACTTATCAACATATGACTTGCAATGCTACAGGAAGTTACACAATGGCATATGAGAGGCATTAAGTAGAGACCCTGTCCAGCAACTCCAGATTTTACACAACATGTACACAACAACATTGTGGACTATAGGAGGCGGCAGGAGGAAGAGCATGCACCCCTATTCTTTAATGGATCGGAAGTGGAGAAGGTCAGCTGCTTCAAGTTCCTCGGGGTGAACATCAGCAATGACCTCACCTGGTCTGTTCACACAGACAAGGTGGTCAAAGCGGCCCGTAAGCGTGAGGAGACTGAAGAAGTTTGGTATGGACTCAGTCATCCTCACTAACTTTTACAGATGCACTATAGAGAGCATTCTGACTGGTTGTATCACAGTGTGGTATGGGAGCTGCACAGACCGGGACCGCAAGGCCCTACAAAGTGTGGTCCGTTCTGCTGAGTTCATCATCGGCAGGAAGCTCCCAGCCCTACAGGACACCTACCACACACGTTGCCTAAGGAAAGCCAGCAGGATTCTAAGAGACTGTTCCCACCCATCCTTCAGTCTCTTTACCCCGTTGCCTTATGGCAGGCGTTACCGCAGCATCTGGTCGCGCACACGCAGACTGGACAACAGTTTCTACCCAAAGGTCATCAGGCTTCTCAATGGACACTGATATGGACATTTTTACTGCACACTAGTCACTTATACACTGTCACTTTCAGCTACTGGTTGCTCTTTCAGTTACATTGCACTACTGTACCTCACTGTACCTCGCCACCAGGCTCCTGTTTGGTCATTGACATAGTCACTGATCTGCAAATTTGCACTATTGCACTGTACTCCACTAGTGTTAGGGTTAGTATCAGGGCCGACGGACTAGGTAAACAAGTGCTACAGTTGTGGGGGGGCCCAAGGCAGAGAGGGGCCCATGGGAAGTTTAGATTTTGGTTTTAAGTAGCCTATTTTTTGGTTTTTGTTCAAATGGTTTAATTACATAACTACATGTCACGATGAATATCGATCTAAATGCAAGCTTTGCGTATTAATTTAGTACATTATTGTATTCCAAAATTCTAAACACCCCTTTCAAAAATCGCATAATGGTTCAGTCCACACAACTGATTTCACAGCTCGATTGGGTATTCCGCCCCCAACGTAGCCTTCCCAACTGAATGCCTTACGGCAGGGGTGTCGAACTCCGGTCCTCGAGGGCCGCTGTCCTGCATGTTTTAGATTTTTCCTGCTCCAACACACCTGATTCAATTAAATGGTTTGTTATAACGACCCTTCATTCAAATCAGGTGAGCTGGATCAGGGAAACATCTAAAACATGCAGGACAGCGGCCCTCGAGGACCGGAGTTCGACACCCCTGCCTTACGGTAAGGCATTCAGTTGGGAAGGCTACGTGCGCCGCAAAAGACTTTTATCTGGATGGAGATGCGGCAACATGTCACAACTACAGAAGTTAAAGTCTGGCTCTCAGAAGCGAAAGGAAAAGAAAGAGAGGGAGAAAAAACAAAAAGAAGGAAGTCAGGTTCTGACTAACTTCTTTACAAAGAAAGGTGAGCACAAAACGTTTAACCACACAAGGTGAAACCCCATTCTTAAAGTATCGTTTTTAAAATGAACAGAGACAAGTTAGCAAGCAGACAATAGGCTACACTTTCATTAAATGAGGCCTCCCTTGGTTAGTATGTTAATGGATAAATAAAGTGTACGGTAGGCTAATATTGCAATAGCAGGCTACTGATTTGAAGCAAGCTAATATCAAATTAATACTAAGCCGTTATTAGGCTACTACATGATAAATAATAACCTATGGCATATAGGCTATAGTTAGCCCCATAAGTCATGACATGACACAATGGCTATATCATCCTAGCTGCCTGCTAGTAAAACTTAATTTGTGAAACAAATTACAGAAACTGTCACAGAAAGTGGACCAGCAGCAACAACCCCCTCATCCTCCTCTGATGCAGACTTGAGACAAGGTGAGCTTAGTTCAACATGAAAGCAGAAATAAACTAGTTTGACTTGAATGACTGTAGCAACCTTGTAGCAAGGGTGTTTTAGTGTATTAGGCAATGATTAAGATGAGAGGCTAATTAGTTAATTATATCCTTCATGCTCCTACAGAGGGGCCTGCTGTTGTAGATAAAGAAGATGTGATAGAGGATGATGGAAGTGATGAGGAAAGAGAAGAAGGCAGTGTACATGAAGGTTGCATTCAGCATGGAGAGGAGGATAGAGAAGAGGGCAGTGTACATGAAGGTTGCATTCAGCACGGAGAGGAGGATAGAGAAGAAGGCAGTGTACATGAAGGTTGCATTAGACAGACTGAACAGTCTTGCTCTTCTCTCGATTGAAAGCCAATTGGCAAGAGCATTGGACTTTAAGGACCTTATCAGGGATTTTGCCAACAAGAAGACCCGTCAGTGGGCATTTTCTGCGACTCAGTGATATGTTTGGGTATGGCCCTGGGGGGGGGGGCCCTTCCGGACTTCTTGTATAGGGGCCCAGAATTTGGTGCTACGGCCCTGGTTAGTATAGTCGTTTATTTATTGCTATCTGTATATTTAGGAAGTTCACTTATCTAAGCTCAGCATAGATGTAAATTTGTTCCGTGTACTTATATGTTATGTTATGTCAGGTGCTTACGTTGTCTTGTCTTAAGAATTTCAGTGCCCAGTCTAACCTTGTGTTGTTCTGTGCATCTGACAAATAAAAGACTTGGACTTGAACATGCATTCTATATAATCAAAAAATCGAACAATGACATGAATAACAATTGACACAACTGTAAAAAAATATATTACTATGCTAAGTGGGTTATGGAGTTCCCAGGATAATTTACTTGCAGTAAACATCATATTTTAATTTGTCCCCCAGTTTAGTACCAGCCAAGTGCTTCTGAAACTCATCATCCATCTGCTTGCTTTGGGCCTCACTGAAATGTTTTTTCCAGTCTCCAACTTCACCTGATCAAAGGTCAAACAAAGAGAATTACCAATATAATAAGATCATTCTACAAAATGCATACTGTACCAAGTCTCATGTGAAGACACAAATCCAAAGTGTATGAACAGATAAAAGTATATTATGAATCTGAATCAACATTTGACAGTTTCAGAAGAGATGTGAATAATGTTTGTTTTAAACAAGTCTTTTCGAAAGACGTAAATTTGACCCCCACAGAAAAGAAATTCAAGTATGTGAAGTGTTGAGTCATGTTTTGGTTTCCTTTGGCTTGGCATGCCAAAGCACACCTGAAAACTATGGATTTTGTTGGTAGCTTTTATAAAGAGAAATGCGTTTTGATTCTGAAATTGCCACTTAATGTATAAAAACTGCTTCAACATATGACAATTTTAAATCTCTTCTTTAAAATGTACTGTTGCATATGGCCATAGGTATGTGAAGTGGTAAAATGTTTTGTGCATTGTCTGTGGTGGTGGTTTGTGTCTTAATGTGTGTGTTCTACGTGGCTTCGAATGGCCAAAAAACAAGTGATCACCGTCGAAGCTTCGTCTGTCACGCTAGTATGAAACGAGCAGTAGGTGCGTTCAACATTGGCTGCCGCTGCATGAAACGACCGGCGAGAGTTGCAACTTGCAGGCGGGGAGGAGTTAAAAACGTCGGACATTCCTGCCTCTCGTGGTTTGCTGCGTTGACGCCAGTCATGGCCGATCAAGCGCTGTTTGCTTACTTTATCACTGACAAACTGCATGGTAGAGAATGTAAATTGTTTTCGAATTAGAACTTGCACAAACCAGTGCACTGAAATGTGTCAGTTTATATATTGGGCTATGTTAAACTCTTTCTCCAATCTGCAGATGGATAATACAACCAGAACTCAATTAAATTTAGTCTTTCCATTAGTGAAGAGGTGGACTAAAACCCTTTCTTCAACAAATATTTAATTCAATTAAACAGTTTGGTCTAAGCCTTTTTAATCTTGCATACTGGCACACAAACACAACTACGTTGCCCTGAGAATAGAAAAATACAACTTCTGCCCTGAGACCAGGAGAGATTCATCTGCCCTCAGACAACTTCTGCCGTGAGACCAGGAGAGATTCACCTGCCCTCAGACAACTTTTGCCCTGAGACCAGAGGACACAGTTGACTCAATTTTGTCCAACCTTGTTGCCCTGAGAACAGAAAAAAATGACTTCCGCCCCGAGAGATTCACCTGCCCTCAGACAATTGGTTGTCAGATTAAACCAATCACAAACGTTTATGCCCTCAGGACAGTTTTGAGTAAAGAATATTGCCACCTGCGTCCAGCACTGTGGCTATTTCCATGTCTGAGCCGTATAACATTCTTGGAGGAAAGCCCAGGTATGACGGCTAGTTATAGTTGTATTAGTTTCACATTGTGGCAGTTGTATGTATTGTATGTAAAAGTGTATTTTCAATTGTGTGTCACTCTGTCCTCTGTCCCTCTGCCCTCCATTAGCCTTCTGTTTATGTGTGGGTCAAGGAGCCTCTGACAGCCTCCATGCTGGCTGCTGCTCTGCCCCAGGACCAGAAGCAGATGCTGGGAAAGCGTCTGTACCACCTGTTCCAGGACATCCAGCCCAGCCTGGTTGGAAAGGTCACCGGCATAATGTTAGAGTTGGACAACGCTGAGATTCTCCACCTGCTCCACCTGCATGGCTCTCCATGCCAAGGTGGATGAGGCGGTGGCTGTGTACAAGATGTACAACTTAATTGTACATTAAGTGGCCAAAGAGGCCACTAAAAACACTGTGACAATAACCTTTGCTGAAGAAAAATATTAATAGGCCCAAAAATGAAAGCACTGATGGTTTTCCAAGAGAAGATCACTTTTATTTTCTTAATTAATGCAATTATGAACCTGAACTGATGATACGTTGACCAGGTTGTTGACATAACAAAATTAAGTTGATGTGTTGGAGTACAAGCATATGGAAGTATTCATTTTATAAAATGGGATGATCCTGGTATTACTGTACAATAGCCAGAGCAACCCATCACAACTGTATGTCTATGCTACATTGATTGAGAATGTAATCACAACAGAGAACTTGGTCGTTTAGTCTAACGTAGCTCGTGTTTTTGCAGATATGACCAAGACGGGGAAGCCAGACTCGTACTGGAGAGACATCTGCCAAAAATATGCCCAGGGCAGCTACCAGTTTTCCACAGGCAAAAGGCCCGGTGGTAAGAAATGGAAAAGAGTCCTGGAGTGTATCGATGCTTGCCCGCTGCAGAGCAAGAGCAAGGTGGATCTGTTCGGGAGACACCTAAAATGCTCTTGTGGGTTCCATAAGGTAGGTTATATGATGATTTATTTAATTTAAGTAATAACAAGTTGCTGTAGCATGAAGTAGATTATTTGCTGGATCATACCCTATTTGCACACATTTGGATACAACTAACAGTGTAGGATCATTGGTGAAATTATTTTTTATGAGCCTCTCTTGTACTTGAAATCCTGCCTCCCCCCCTTCAGTCAGATGTATCAGAGGCAGGGGGAGGCTCCTTTGAGGCAGGAGAAGGCTCCAGGCAGGCAGATGGAGGCTCCAGGCAGGCAGGTGGAGGCTCCTGTGAGGCAGGAGAAGGCTCCAGTGAGGCAGGAGAAGGTTCCTGTGAGGCAGGTGGAGGCTCAAGTGAGGCAGGAGAAGGCTCCTGTGAGGCAGGTGGAGGCTCCAGTCAGGCAGATGGAGGCTCAAGTCAGGCAGGAGAAGGCTCCTGTGAGGCAGGTGGAGCCTCCAGTCAGGCAGGAAGAGGCTCAAGGCAGGCAGGCGGAGGCTCCAGTGCAGACAGAACAGTAAAGTGCTGTCAGTGCAATCAGGTTGTGGAGGCAGAACAATTCTCCATGCACCTTTCTGACCGCCATAGAGAAGAGACATGTGACACCTGTGGGGCCAAGGTCCAAGGTTCTGTTGGCCTGTTGGAGCATATAGAACAGTTCCATTATTTATCCTGTTTGGCTCACCCTCCATCGCCAACTTCAACAGGTAGCTCCACCACACCATCTCCGTGGCCCACACCATCTCCGCGGCCCACAGCAGTTTCCAGAGTTGGACAACGCTGAGATTCTCCACCTGCATGGCTCTGCATACCAAGGTGGATGAGGCGGTGGCTGTGTACAAGATGTACCTGGCCAAAGAAGCCACTAAGAACACTGTGACAATAACATTTGCTGAAGAAAAACATGAAAAAATTGGAATTTCATAGACCAGAAAGTGAAAGCACATTTTTTTAATGAATGCAATTAGGAACCTTTCCATCTGGTATTTTATTCCTTTTAAAGTCATGAAATGCACATTGACAAGTTTTTGCTTGCAGTCAATGAAATGAATTGACATGATTTGTGTTTGTGTAACAACAAACATCATAATTTCAATGTCCCTACGTTCTGTACACCGTTCACCACCAGAGGTCATCATCTCCAGAATTCTATGAATTGAAATAAATACTGTGTGCTGGAAAGACCCGGTGGATCTGAGCGAGGTTCAAATTCCCTTGTTCTCATTTGTTGAGTTTTTTTATTTATAACCCGCTATTAAAGCTCCATCTATTGTAGTGTAAGTGCTCATTCTTCTCTAACCTGTTAACTGTACTTAGCTCTAACTCAGATGCTCTTTCGTCAGGGTTTGGAGCCACAGACACTGAAGGATGTGAGGACACATAAACATGTAGTTTAATGTGGTTTAATGTTGACAATCTTTCATGAGGATGATTAGAATTCTCAGGAATGTCTAGCCTGTTTTTTGTTGAGCAAGGTAGAAATGAAAAAGGGATCATAACGTATTTGTATTTTGATATACATATCTGTTCTCGTAATATCTGACACTATGATAATGTAGCCGGTGTGTGGTGAAACTCACTCCTCAAGTATGTAAAAGGACACCTGCGTCAACAAATTGCTAGCTTTTCGTTGGCGTAGTTGGTAGTGGTGGCGCTTGGGAAGTCGGAGGTGGTGAGTTCGACTTCCGTTCGGAGCGGACAGTGGCCCGTATACCTCTGACGGAACTTGCAAGACCACGTCTGTTACAATCATATCTGAGGAATGTTGACTCATTATGTTGTATTTGTCTCTCATTAGAAAAACAAATTACAAGAAACCAAATGATGATCAAAAGAGGTGCATGTTTATGTTTGCTCATACACTGTAAAAATTTGCAGTTTTACAGCCGATTTCTCACAATATCTTACTGTTAATAAATAATACAGTACTTTGATTTATTTGGTATACCAAAAAGACATACACAGTGCATGTAATGAGAGCAGCAGATAATCATCAAAGAGCAGTTCAAAATTCTATACATTTTTTACTTCCATTTCAAGCCTATAAATAAAAATATTTTTTTACACCATCTTCAGATCTTGACCACAGTGAGGTGTAAAACGTATTTAGCGAAACCTTCTTCATTCAGCAACTCTTCAGCATTTTAGAAGTTAGGGCAGGGTGTTTCCTTGTCTACAGCATCACTGGTCATCAGATGACAGAGTTGGCAGAACTGTCATGTTCTGTGGAGGTTCCCTCTCCTTCACAAGCTCTCTGTGAGACACAACAAACTGAACTCTTCCTTACTAGAAGACATGCAGACCTTCAACAATCAACCTTAACCTCTAACCTCATCAATACAAGTATATACTTGAATGATTGTCTAATAATATTCAACTTTGGGTGAATATTTTACCATATTCTACCTTAAACCTCCAGTATAATGCTGCCAGAGCCACCAGAGTCCAGGAACCAGGAGGCCCCAAAGGTGATAGTGAACAGAGCTGCTGGATGAAGCAAGACCTGAAGAAACAAATACACACAACCAGAGAGTTTTACTAGTGTTTCCTGGTTCTGTTGTCAAAAGGGAGTGGTAGGCAGGTTGTCTTTAAGTCTTCTTACAAGGTGTGTTTCTACCCCACAGTAAACAGACCGACAGACAATACAGTATACTATAGTTTGTGTAATGAAGTGGATCAGAGATGCTACTAAGAAAACTGAGGATTCAGAGTCTCCATGTTTAGTTGTTTGTCATCTGCTTCTCTTGACATGGAGAGAAACAGCCACTGACCTGGGCACAGCTCTGTCTTGTTGAGTTTGGCTGTCTGGTTACTGATGGGGTTTTCAGCCACACAGCTAAAGGTGTTTCCATCCTGGTCCTTTATCTCCAGATGGAGAGAGATGTTGGAGGAGAGATCAGGACTGCTAGTCTGGTTAAGTTTCTCCTCTCCTTTGTACCAGGTTAGGGTCACATCTCTCCCGTTCTTGACAAAACACTCCACCGTACAAGAGACATTAGCTGACAGACGGAGGGAGGAGCGAGTGATGGCAGGACCGGACACCGTGTCTGAAAATGTTAATTCAAATGAGTGCCAGTTAGTGTGCCAGTTATTTCCACTAGGAGGTGATATTGTCCAAGCATTAGCTTACAGTTTTGAGTCAAATTAAAGCAAACCGTACACAAACAATGTACAGGCAGGATGAGTGCTTCTCTGGCATAATGAAATGCACTGCATGAAATAAGTGCAGGCTAGTGAGCAATAGGAATAATGTGGAAGTACATTGTGCGTGTTCATGTACTTAAGCTAATACTCAAATAATAAGTATGTCAAAGTAGGACATTCATAGGAGCTGTTGACAATTTACTGATTCCTAATGTACATGTGTTTGACTGTTATTTAGGTATGTTTTACACTTGATTAAAAAAAAAAATTCAAGGGCGAATTTGGGACAAAGGGGGGGGGGGGGGGGAGGAAAACAGCAACAGGTTACGGATGGACGGAATATGTAGGAATACATAACACTACCCTCATGGATCTAAATTTTATGGTGAATTGAGACATTTGGCACTTTCTTTGCGTATCTTAAAGCGGTCATCTGTCAGTGTTTTTAAACCATTTCTTTTTTCTCAATATTTATTAGTTATGAATAAAGTGCTTAAAGGTATCCTGAAGCGTTGCACTCTAAACAGTGAAAAGTTCATTTACTCTGGTATCAAACAAGAACCCCACACGGGTGTGGGACAAGTACTCAAGTCATAAAGAACCTACACTCAAACTCAGATACTTAAATGCCGTAGCTACTGTATAATTCAGACTGGTGTAAAACAATTAAACCAAAATTACCATAAATGGATAGAGTAAAGGTTTGATAAGCCACTTTTTGTCCTCTGATGGTTCGTAACTTATAAACTCCGGCGTCGTGGAGTGAGATGTTTCTCAAGGTCAGAGATCCGCTCTTTCTGTCCAGATGAAGTCTGTCTTTAAACCGTTTATCTAACGTAGTGCTTTGTAATTTCCCCTGATTCAACTGCAGTAACCTCGATTCATTGTAGATCAATCCGTCGTCAGGCTGGAGTCCAGCTACAAGTGTCTCCAGAGTGACAGTCTTTCCTTTTTGCACAAGGAGTTGAGTCAGTTGAGCCTGGGCTTTCGAAGCCGACATACCTGAAGATAGAAATTGAGTTATGGACAGTTCATTGCAGAGTAATTGGACAAGTCAATTCAGAGTAGCCTAGATTACATAAAGCATAAGAAAATAAATGGGCTCAAACGCATGCAGCCATGATCTTATAACTTTGATAAAGTTATTTATATGTAACTGGGTCCCCATTGTTCTGTTCACCTTTGCCCCGTCCTGTAGCCTATGGTATGCTACACTTCATAGATCTTAGGTATAGGCTAGATATCAGTATTATGGGTCAATAGAAATACCGGTTATCAAACACACTTTAAAACAATCATATTAGTAGGCTACTACAAATATGGTGGGGGGGGTTAGGTCGGAATGGTTATTCCGACCTAACCATTCCGAACATGGATTAACAAACAATTGCAAGGTTAAGGTAACCCTAACCCTAGAAAAAAATATGTAATGTTCAGGTTCATGATACACTCCGCTACCCAAACACAACATTCAAATCTGGATTTGTTCAGGTGCAGGCCACGACCTGTCTGGGGTCTGTGCTGGCATTGATGGGATGCACAGCAGTCACATATAGGGTGCTGTGATTCACAAAGCCACATGCTTATCATGCTGCTCTGGGTTGGGAACCAAAACCCTCGAAGACCCTGCCAAGCGTTGGTAAGAAGAAATACGTTTTTTTTGGAAGAAAAACATGAAGCCACAAAATTGATTTCAATGTCAGGAACAAAAACATGGCTTACTTTTATACGGTGAAGTTGTTTGGACTAGGGTTGAAAGAATGTTTCTTGCTGCTGTAGCTGCTTCCGGGACAGCACAGAAAAACACTGACTATAACGGCAACTACAATCCCAACACATGAGCCCAGTGGTCCATATTGGGCTCCTATCATAAATAATGGCTTGATGCAGTGATTCATTACAGCCATGCCCGCCTCTGTGTAACCATCTCTAACTACCTCCAGGTCCACTTTCTGACGGCCATGATCATCCTTTGTCTCCTGCTCTTCGCTACTGACTAGAAAGAATAAACAAAGCACAAACGGTTCAAACTAAATAGCTTGTTACAATAGTTTGTTTCGTGTTACATTGTGCTGTTTCACATTTCATGTTTCACATTTCATGATTTTGAATCAACAGATATGGAGTGTCTATTCATTTCTTTTAAAAATGTTCCATCTATTCAATAATTTATGCTTACTGGTGGGTTGAATGTCAAGACTACTCTTCCTCTCCCTCTTCCTCAACCCCTCTTTTGGCACCTTTTCTATTTCATACAAATTCAGGTCATCCTCCATATTTTTCAGAGGATATTTTTCTCTTGGCATTTTCCTCTCCATCAGTTCAAAGCTCACTTGGGGGAAGAAGACCTCATCAGCGTTGTCCTCCACCATCACCTCAATCTTCTGCAGGAGCTCAGACACCTACATACGATTACTTGAAGGTCCACCAAGAACATGATGTCTGCCTCTACATTTCTCCAAAAGTGTTATTGTACTCTCCATAACCTGTTTGGAGAGAGTGAATGTATCCTCTTCTTTAGTAACAAACAGGACCATGGTGTGTTTCCAAACCCTCTCTGACAAAAGCTCCATGTGTTCTTGGACAGACTTTTTCTCATTGTCTGAAATCTCTTCCCTTAAGGGCACTACTAAAAGGAAAGCGTGAGGTCCTGGGGGTAACAGAGTCACACTGTTTACTATCTCCTTTTTGATTTGGCTGGACGTGCGTTTCACAGACACTCTGTCCCAGCCCGGTGTTTCCACCACAGTCACTGTTCTTCCTGCTACTTCTCCTTCCGTCTTCACACACATGCCTCTGTCTTTCCAGTTCCCTTCTCCCAGGATAAGTCCGGCAACCACACTCTTCCCGGACCCAACTTTCCCCAGCAGTACAAGTCGAAGATCAGACTGAGGAGTAAGACCCCCTGAGGGAAACAAAAACATAAATAGATTGAACTGTAACTATGTAATTGTTTATCCATTTAGCAGACACTTATCCAAAATGGCCATACAGTGGGTACTTGAACCTGCAACCACTTGACCTGCGGTCAGATTGCTCTACCATTGAACTGTATACCCATCCACCTAAACCACTTTTACAGACAAAATGTAAGAATTTTGAAAATACGGTTACCGTACCAGAACCTTTTGTTGAGTGCTCACCTGCCATTTTACAGGTGAGTCAATGCAAGCCTAGTCCTGTCACCTGGTAGTCCTGTCATGCGGTGGACCTGGTTGTCTGCAACACAGATAGCCTACAGTAAATCACTTGTTAAATATGGCCCACTGCCCTCTATAGAGGCACATTTCATACAATGTTGTTTTTTAATAGTTAACTGAATAAAAAAACTATAGAAATAAATCTATATTCCTTTACGTAAAGTAAATATCTGTGGACAGATAACTGGTTAGTAGTCACACAGTACGAAAACAGTCGTGTTAAACTGTACCTTTTATAGACCTAGTTTCTTTGTGATCAACTTAAATAAACTTAAAATAAGAAGAAAAGTAGGCTATGATGGGCTCAAAATGAGGCCAATGACGATCCACAAATATAAACGTGTCCAACAAATGTAAAACGTGCTTCACAAGTGTTAAACTGGTTCCGCAAATGTGATCAATTTTCAAGGGGATATACAATAGGCGAAGCTCTCAAGTTACACTTTCGCTTTCAATTGTGTTTGTGTTTATCCTTACATAACAAGCACCATGGAAAACATTTAACAGAGGCAGTTAAACCGTATACATAATTTCTAAATTAATTGGAAAATAACAACATTCAGCGAAAGAGGTATGTTAGTCTATATGTGCACTATTGAAATGTGTGTTAGATTGTTGAAACTCCTTTGAAAACAACCTTTAGAAGCATACGATTTCAAACAATGTCCATCCATTGTTGAAAAGGCATCCAATCCAATAATAAATAGCATTTTCAACTCTATGCCTAAAATGCAACTGAACCAGCAACGACTAGCTTTTTTACTTGTAGTTTATAGGCCTACTTATATCTTGACTACACAATAGATTCTTTAGGAGAAGACACACAGCAAGCTAGATGTACATGTTTGCTAGTTGCTACTTGGTTCATAAATAATGATATTTAATTAACCCAAGTTTCTTATAAATATATACATTGGTGTGATTGTCTTTTTCAACTCACTTTTGGTCTTGTTTGAACCTGTTACGTCCCTTGTCCTGCTTGTATGCGTGTTCTGTCTTGTGTGCTTGTCTTCCCTTCTGTTTTTCCCTCACTCTCATTGCTGTATTCAGGTGCTCGTCTGGGAGTGGCTACCGTCTCCATTTCCCGTCACCGGCGCAACTACTCTCATCCAATCAACTGTCTGTCCGCCTGCATTGAAACCCTCACCTGTTCGCTGTTCTGGAGTCTCTTGTGTGTGTTTGAAGTTGGCTATGTGTTTGTCCATTCATATTGTCGACGACACTGTTGAGACATCTTTAACAATTGTTACTTGTATATCGTCCTCCTGTTTATTTTGTGTCTTATTTCTGTTAGGGCCGATACGCAGTATCGTGCTTTTCGATGTTTCTGTTTTCGTTCAGTCGCACAGGGGCTTTGGAACAGGTAAAGCTAAGCTGCGTGTGACAATCAGGTCATTGTCACCAGAGTACTAAGAGGGCACTCACTCTTCACGTCTGCAACTGCAAACAATTAGAGCAATCAGTCCACTCCCCCACTGTCCTGTGCATTTAAGACAGTCACTTCCTTCACTTCTTGCTAAGTCTTGTTAATCTTGTGCTGACATTTCTTGGCCATTTCTGATACACATACCTCGGAATACTGACCTTGTTTTTGCCCCCGTCCTCGTCTCTGCTCTACCTGTTTTATTGCATATGCATATTATATATGAACAATAGCCAAGGCTTTTGGAGCAGTGTTACGGCCTTTCCCCTAAAAAGAGGTCTGTAGCCTAACAGAACCGTCATTGCGAGAAGGCTTAGATATTTGATCTTCAAAATGTACTTTGTATGTATCCCGTTTCCTGTTTTTATCTTGGATTATGTCAGATGATCTTTGGTATAGGCCAGTGGTTCCCAACCCTTGTCCTTGGGACCCCTGTCCTGCAGGTTTTAGATGATTCACTGCTCCAACACACCTGATTCAAATGAATGGGTTGTTATCAGAGGCGTTGTTAGACATAAAACTACTGGGGCACAGGTCCCTATTCATATCCCTTTTTTTCTTTCAAACTTGCTGTGCACAGTGCACTATAGGCTATAAATTCTGCTTGCTTAACCCAGTATACAACAGTTCAGGGACGCAAGTTTGATATCAGCTTTGGCAGTTACATCTATAGTTGATGCAAGCGCACATTTCTTTCGCATTCATTTGGGCGCAAACATTTTTTTTTTGAGCTTCATACGTAATATTGTTTTTATGTTTTAGTCAAAATATGATGATCAGTAGGCCTATCATTTAGAAACTTTCTTTAGTATTGTACTGTTTTCTTAGCCTACCTCAATTCTGACTTGTGTGCCGAGTCCGACACCTGGACTGACATGTGCGTGCTGCAGTGGCTATTTTAGCAGTGGGGACAGACCTGCCTAGCCTGACGTTGTCATACTCATAATTCTAGTCAGAATATGAGTCTGAAAACTCTCCGTTGGGCTGTGACTATGGGGCGTGTTTCAACCGAACTCGTAAAACAAATGCCTCTTCGCTCAATTGGATAGACCTACAACCAATCAGAGCAACGTAATATGTTGTTTGTTGAAAACGAATTCAACCTAAGGGCTCTTTTGTGACGTTGTTGATTACGTTACTGTTGATCATCTGTCCATCATCGTATAAAGCCCACCCTGACAATTTCATTGGTCCGCCCAGATCCTGGTTTTGTATAGTTGTTCCCAATACAAGACCCTCCAGACCCACGAGACCCTCCAGTGGGCGGGGCGAAGTTGGGCTGGCAGCCAGGCTAAGACCTGCCCCCACTGCTAAAACAAATCCTAGGGGAAACACTGCACTGTCTAATAAAGTAAATTGTTAAAACTCGCACTTTGGATTTTACTGGGGCACAGCAGATTTATACTGGTTGGGAACCACTGGTATAGGCTACTTACCCACAATTTCTGTTTCTTGTAATATTATTATAATTAGACTAATTCGGTGTTCTTATTGGTCCAGAGATGTTCTCAGAAGTCCTAAAAAACATTTGCAGACTGCTGAAAGTTCGCAGAGGTCTGCAAACGTTTTTTACGGACCTACAAGCGGTTGCCTTGGAGATGTGGCGATTGACCTTGACAACATGGCGTCTGCTCCAGATTCGTTGTGTTTGATTTGGTATTTAAGAAACCAAATATTTTCAGTTTGTATAGCACCTTTCGTATGCATAGCTACATTGAAGGCCTAGGACTAGGGAGACTTGGCCAAATAGCCTACGCACTAAACAAATCAGGATAATGTTTGGCAGCCATTGTGCGTATGCATAGGCAGAACAAAACGATTTGGGGACTCTTTTGTTTGTTTTTCTATTGGGAGGCTACTGTAAATGTGCATAAATGAATGGCATGAAGTATTTATGGACGGAACCTATTCTGGTTTTTCAATATTAAGTGATCCTTGTACTGTATTGTAATGTATTGTGTGTTGTCTTGTGTGGTGTCAGGTATGTTGCTTATGTAGTATTTTATTATGGATTGAATGTGTTTTAGTACCTGTCTACAAACAAATTTCCCCAAATGGGATCAATAAAATTTACTTGACTTAACTTGACTTTATAAAAAACACTTAGCGTGAAGTATATTTCGGGCTTTAGGCTAGCAGTTGACTGGAGAGGCGCATAGACTGTCGGAGGGAAATAAAATGCTGTTGACAAACCGTGAGGTACTCAATATTTGTCTGGGATAATAAACAGTGGTATTGAGATGCACCCAGTGGTAGGCTACAGTAGTGCCTGAAGAGACAACTCCTTTACATATGATATCATATACATTTTCTTACACCTGATTAAAAAGGTTTAGTGGATGGAAAATCAATAAATGATGTGCTGAACAATTTTGCCAACTACACAATATTTGCAAATCCAATATACACAATGCAAAGTATAACATGATCTTGAACTTGGACCCCCTGTACGTGCACCCCACCTTTTCTAACCACTATCTTTATATTTTCTGCAAAACAGAATCCATTTATTTATTCATGTCTCATTATATTACATTATTTGAATAACTCCTGCTTAGTGTAAAGATGGTAAAGTTATCCCAGTTATCAGCAGGATTCTTGCAAGTGAGTTGTGATGCTCTTATGAGAGTAGGTGGAAATGCCCCACAATCCCTTTGGTGATTCCTACTGCATGATGAAACTGCTATGTCTATTCTTTGCATAACATTTGTTATATGTGAGACCATGATCAGGGGTTAATATGAACATGGGAGTTAATAAATCAGCTTTTAAGGTATCCTTTTAAATGTGTCTGACTCATGTTATATAGGGTGTTATGAGGTTGTCAATGGTTATCTGTCAGTTCCCTCTCTACATTCCTTTAAAAAAGTTAATTTAATCTGAAACCTTTGACTGTTCAGCTCACAACAATGTTGGCAACTTAGCCAAAGAGAATCCCACTACATAAGCCCAGTCATCCATATTCTGCTCCTGCAGTTGACCCAAAGAATGCTGCTTGTCATAATTCCAGGGATGAATGTAGCTTGAGTGTAGTCTGACTACGCCATCTAGTATAAAAAGTCTAGGACTTGGAAAGGTTAGTTTTTTTGTAAGGGAAGAACAGTGTGTGCGACCCAGAGGAACAGACAACAGTTGGATTTAATCAATTGATTAAGATGGTCCAAAGCTTCACAAGGCATTGTTTGCCCATCCGTATATAGCTCCCCTCTCACCACAGTCACTTCAGTCTTTTCTAGTCTTGCTACCTGTGTATACCCTGCCACCCTGACAGACCTTGTTACAATGCACCCTGACCCAGTGTCTTGGATCAACCTTTTGCTCCCATTTGCTTCTGTGTCTGACCATCCCCTGGCCCTGCTCATGCTCCTGTGGATTTACCGCTCAATACCTGTTGTTCCTGTACTGACACACCCATTTTGACCACATCATTGGATTATCCCTTTGTACCTTTGGAATCTGCTTACAAAGTTCAATTCTTCACTTGGATCTGACTCCTGGTGCCCTTCCAACTTAACAGTGACAGATATAAAAGCTGTGTGCTAAATTTGTTCTTGTTGTTGTTGAGCACAGTAGAAAACATGAAGGATTACATCTATTTGTCTGTTTGTATATAATTTCTGTTCTGTTCTCTGGAAAACCATTAGATGAATGTTGACTCATTATGTTGTGTTTGTCTCCTTAGAAATGTATGTTGTATGTTTATTTTTGACCATACCAAAGTGGCATGCAAAGTGCATGCAATGAGAGCAGATACCATTGAAGGGCAGTTCACAATTTTTTAAAGTTTTCTTCCTCGCACATAACTAATAATAGGCTAATGATGATTGAAGCAAATGTTTTTTTCACAACCTTCAGTCCACATTTTTATCACAAGTTGTAACACAATGTTTTTTTTTACAAGCATTTAGAAAAACTTTCATTCAACAACTCAAGTCTTCAGTATTTAAGAGCTTAGGGCAGGGTGTCTCCTTGCCTACAGCATCACTTGTTATCAGATGACAGTTGGCAGAACTGACGTGTTCCGTGGAGGTTTTACCATCAACATCCAGTATAATGCAGCCAGAGCCAGAGCCACCAGTAGTCCAGGAACCAGGATGCCCAAAAGGTGATTGCGAACAGAGCTGCTGGATGTAGCAAGACCTGAAGAAACACATACACACAACCAGGGAGTTTTACTAGTGTTTCCCACTAGTTCCCACTATGTTCTGTTGTCAAAAGGGAGTGGTAGGTAGGTTGTCTTTAAGTCTTCTCACCAAGGTGTTTTTCTACCTCACAGTAAACAGATCGACAGACATGACAGTGTACAATAATGTGTATAATGTGTGTAATAAAGTGCATCAGAGATGTTACTATGAAAACTGAGGATTCATAGTCTCATGTTTAGTTGTTTGTCATCTGCTTCTCTTGACATGGAGAGAAACAGCCACTGACCTGGGCACAGCTCTGTCTTGTTGAGTTTGGCTGTCTGGTTACTGATGGGGTTTTCAGCCACACAGCTAAAGGTGTTTCCATCCTGGTCCTTTATCTCCAGATGGAGAGAGATGTTGGAGGAGAGATCAGGACTGCTGGTCTGGTTTCTCCTCTCCTTTGTACCAGGTTAGGGTCACATCTCTCCCGTTCTTCACAGAACACTCCACCGTACAAGAGACATTGTTAGCTGACAGACGGGGGGAGGAGTGACTGATGGCAGGACCGGACACCGTGTCTGAAAATGTTAATTCAAATGAGTGCCAGTTAGTGTGCCAGTTATTTCCACTAGGAGGTGATATCGTCCAAGCATTAGCCTACAGTTTTGAGTCATATTAAAGCAAAATGTCCACAAACAATGCACAGGCAAGATGAGTGCTTCTCCGGCATAATGAAATGCACTGCATGAAATAAGTGCAGGCTAGTGAGCAAAAGGAATAGTGTGGAAGTAAATTGTGCGTGTTTAGGTAATTAACCTAATACCGAGTTGTGTTGGGGCAATAGAGTTTACATGGCAAGTTTATTTTGTTGAATTAGACTAGGGATCAGCGAAACGGACAACACCTAAGTAATTGGACCACACCCCCAACTCAGGATGGTTTTTTGGGCGGATTTGGGACAGAGGAGGGAGGTGGAAAACAGCAGCAGGTTATGGACGGAATATGTAGCAATAGGGATCAAAATGTTATGGACAATTGAGACATTTTGGACTTTATAGTCTAAATTAGGAAAATCCCCCTCCCTTTATAGAGCGGTTTCTTAATGTTTTCCCAAACCTTGACCAGAGTCAATGAGGCTGCCATGTGTATACACTCGATATCTGTCTACGGTCAACCTGACCTGTTCCACTTTATTCCCCTTTGCTCCCATGATGGGCAGAGAGGTTCAGGGAACACCTGCACACCCAGACACTTGGCCTTCAATCCTACACGTTCTCAACTGATAACCTTGGCTGATTTCTGTTCTCTCAGACATTGTTGTGGCTTCTTTCTCCATAACAACTCCTTCTACTGCGAGAAAACACGTAACAACCTTGAAGCTAACGAGGCGTCCCCTTAGGCCCCCCTTACACACTTAAGAATGGGTGAGAACTGTTCCCCATCCTTCTACCTTGTCCCAAACAGGAACTTTTGCCTACGATATCATGAAACCAGTTCAAATATTTTAAAGACGTGATCAAAATGTCATGAAGTAATCCTTGACAGTGTAACTTTAGATCTAATGGTTATTTTTTAGTGTAATCTTGTCCAAACACACATGCATGGGAGGGTCTGGGAGGGTGTCCATCCTTTGAATGGGTGTGCCTGAACAAAACCTTTACACAAATTGTAATCTTACCCATTTGTTCAAATGACCGGTCATTTTCGACAGGGAACACCACATGTATAAAATAGGGTATAGAATACAACACACACATTTTTATAAACTTCAGGATTTTTTGGGGCTGTGTAAATAGGCCTACCCTGTGTGGACAAAGTCATGGAACCTCATGTCAATCACAATAAATTAACTAATAGTTTTCAGAGAGAAAACATGTAAATTGGTCACTTTGACCGGAACACAACGGGAAAGCTAGACTCGGAAATGTTATCAGAATCAGAAGGGATTTTATTCGCCATGAATGTTTGCACAAACAAGGAATTTACTTTGGCAGGGAGGCGCATACATTAAACATATAGGAATATTGAAACTTAAATATGTGGACTAACTATACAAAAGGAGCAAAGTCTAGCTAATACTAAGGGGGGTCTAGCTAATACTAGGGGGAATAAAAAAAAAAATATATATATAAGTAGCCATAATTTACAATTTAACCTAAAAATACAGATAGTGCAAGAGAACAATACAATAGTGCAAATTGCAATGTGCAGGTTGTCATTGTGCAGATTGTGATTTTAAGTCAGTGTGAGTTCTTGGCCTTGTTAAAGTGGCCAACAGCGGATGGGAAGAAACTGTTTTTGTGGCATGAGGTTTTGGGCTTGATGGACCGCAGCCTTCTGCCGGAGGGGAGTAGCTGGAACAGAGAGTGTCCAGGGTGGGAGGGGTCGGCCACAATCTTCCTCGCTTGCCTCAGGGACCTCGAGGTGTGCAGATCCTCGAGGGAAGGCAGATTGCGGTCGATCACCTTCTCAGCAGTGCGGATGATACGCTGCAGTCTGCTCTTGTCCTTGGCAGTGGAAGCAGCGTACCAGTTGGTGATAGAAGAAGTGAGGATGGACTCAATGATGGCTGTGTAGAAGTGCACCATCATTGTCTTTGGCAGGTTGAATTTCTTCACTGCCGTAGGAAGTACATCCTCTGTTGTGCTTTTTTGGTGAGGGAGCTGATGTTCAGTTCCCACTTGAGGTCCTGGGAGAGAATGGTGCCCAGGAAGCGGAAGGACTCCACAGTGTTGACTGGGGAGTCACTCAGGGTGATGGGGGTGAGTGGGGCTGTGTTCTTCCTGAAGTCCACAACCATCTCCACTGTCTTAAGAGCATTGAGCTCTAAGTTGTTCTGGCTACACCAGGTCACCAGGTTGTCAGCTTCCCACCTGTAGTCAGACTTGTCCTTGTCAGAAATGAACCCAATGAGGGTGGTGTCGTCCGCAAACTTCAAGAGTTTGACAGACGGATGACTCGAGGTGCAGCTGTTGGTGTACAGGGAGAAGAGCAGAGGAGAAAGGACGCAGCCCTGAGGAGATCCGGTGGTGATGGACCGGGAGTCAGAGACTTGTGTTCCCAGCTTAACGCACTGCTTCCTGTCAGACAGGAAGTCTGTGATCCACCTGCAGGTGGAGTCGGGCACGTTTATAATAGTACACTTTATTGCTTGACTTTTGAAGTTAACAAGTTTCATTAGTCAAGTGATAGACAGGAAGTAACATCACAGCCAGCTATAGCCAATACAAAGGGCTACTGTCAGTCCATACGACTTCCAGCTCACAGCCATCTCGAGTCGCTGCCCGGAAAGTGCCAGACGCACTTAAACTACCGTGACACACTGTTCACTGGTCTTCCCAAGAAGACTTTACACTGGCTCCCTGTTACCTTCAGAATTGACTTTAAGGTCCTTTTCCTCACATACAAAGCTCTACACGGACAAGGACCCCACTACACTATAGTTCAACGTAGAATAGACCTATTCATCAACGTCAATCAATCAATTTGTAAATCATGTTTTACCATTTATTTTGAAGGATTTAAATTTACTGTGTCTAATCCAATATGTAATGATGGTAATCAATGACACACATATGTGTTCTAGAAAGAGTGGTCTGGAGTCGCAGAGGTCCGATAATATCAGCTTTACTGCAGCAGTTGGAAATCAACAGTACAGAGCTCCGGGGTTGTCTACGTTTCCCTACCCGCAACAGAGTTTGGGCTGGTTCACAAAGTCCAACTGGCTATCTGTCCCTGCCCCAGCATATATTATACAGTACAATTGAAACAGAAATATCAAAAAAGGGTTGAGGTTGTTCTCTCGTGTATCAGGGAGTTTGTTCTTCCCCACGCATCCCCCGAGCAGGTGCTCTCTCAGCCCGGTTTCAAGGTTGCTTCTGAAATGGAGAGATAACAACACAAAATACAGCCTGTTTCCCACACCCTGTGTGAGACACAATGTTTTAAGCCTGAGCACAGTTCTAAGTTCATAAGACATACATTTAATAAGCACAATACATAACTTTAATACATGCATCCTTTATAAAGTCTTACGAGCATTGTTCCCATTGCTATATAGTGCACAGTGCCCGTGATGCATTTGGTGATTAAGTTGCCAAAAATATTAATAACTGGAATTATAGATAGTGCCATGCCCGGGATACAGCTAATGATTATAGTTCTAGAATTGTACTGTAATGTATTATAAATTCTTTAACAACCCATTTATTGATCATCCAGATAGTATTGTCCATTAAGTTAATAGTGTGCGTTCTTGCATTACTTGCCAGTCAGAAGAATTGTGTTATCTTCAGGTATAATCGTCAAATGAGAAACTTGTAATGGCCACAGTAACCCTCATGGGATGTGTGTGTGAGAGAGATAACTAACATGAGACCTGGTCAAACAGCAAGAGTGTTTTCCTTCCTCAACTTGAGCCTTCTGGGTTTGTATCATTATCTATTGGCGTTCTTACAATGTTTTGGTATAATTTGAATACTTTTGAATTACTTCAAAATCAAACATTGAACATTAGGACACCTTTTACCCCAAACATTACACAGCCACACACATTTTTGTTCCACAAATAATCTTTTTTTCTCTTGAAATATTTTCAATGCAAATAAAAGTCATTTTCAGCATTACATTTACATTTAGTCATTTAGCAGACGCTCTTATCCAGAGCGACTTACAGTAAGTACAGGGACATTCCCCCGAGGCAAGTAGGGTGAAGTGCCTTGCCCAAGGACACAACGTCATGTGGCGCAGCAGGGAATCGAACTGGCGACCTTCAGATTACTATTCCAATTCCCTCACCGTTGAGCCACCTGACTCCCATTACAGTAACATACTATTTATCATTCATGAGTACTGGTAGCATGCCGTTTGTGTACAATGTTATTGGGATAGTTACAGAAACTGGATGAACGTGACACAAAGATCATTTTTCACCAGACACTACTGGTTAATAGCATTGGCTATCATTGTAGGATATTTTCAGAAGGGTTCGGATCAAAAGTTGAGTTCAAGACAGATGAGTCAAGATGCCTGGAGAGGTTTATTCAGCAATGCTCAGTTGGTAAAAGACAAAAAGATACTGATTCATAAGATGCAACACTATATATAGTCTAAATTAGGAAAATCCCCTCCCTTTATAAAGCGGTTTCTCAACGTTTTCCCAAACCTTGCCCAGAGTCACATGAGGCTACCATGTGAACACACTCGATATCTGTCTACGGTCAACCTGACCTGTTCCACTTGGTTCTCCTCTGCTCCCACGATGGGCAGAGAGGTTCAGGGAACACCTGCACACCCAGACACTTGGCCTCCAATCCTGCACGTTCTCAACTGATAACCTTGGCTGATTTCTGTTCTCTCAGACATTGTTGTGACTCCTTTCTCCATAACAACTCCTTCTACGGCGAGAAAACACGTAACAACCTTGGAGCTGTGGCCCCCCTGTGGCCCCCCTGTGGCCCCCCTGTGGCCCCCCTGTGGCCCCCCTGAGCTGACAAAAAAAAAATATAAGTTCTAGTAGTCTTCATGAAACGAGGAAGGGAATTTCTAGCCTTTTTTTCCCCAGTAAATAAAAAAGTTAAATTAAAGAGAAACATATCAAGGTTTTGAGAGAGCTGAGGAGCTGGAAGAGGGAGAGCCAGAGCCGTTTGTATGATTTTAATGTATAGCAAAATGTAATTATTTAATGTAAAATATAATTTGTGTCAGTTTTTTATGTGCCCCTCTGGTTAAACACTGGCCCCCCTTTGGCCCCCCCAGTAAAATTTGTCTAGAACCGCCACTGGTGAGAACAGTTCCCCATCCTTCTACCTTGTTCCAACCAGGAACTTTTGCCTACGATATCATGAAACCAGTTCAAATATTTTAAAGACGTTATCAAAATGTCATAAAGTAATCCTTGACAGTGTAACTTTAAATCTAATAGTTATTTTTAATGTAATCTTGTCCAAACACACATGCATTGGAGGGTCTGGGAGGGTGTCCATCCTTTGAATGGGTGTGCCTGAACAAAACTTTTACCCAAATTTTAGTCTTACCCATTCGTTCAAATGAACACCACAGCTAGGTATACAATAGGGTATAGAATACAACACACACATTTTTATAAACTTCCGGATTTGTTTGGGCTGTGTAGATATGCCTACCCTGTGTGGACAAAGTCATGGAACCTTATGCCAATCAGAATAAATTAACTAAATGTTTTCAGAGGGAAAATATGTAAATTGGTCACTTTGACCGGAACACAACAGGATGGCTAGACTTGTAAATGTTATAATAGTACACTTTATTGCTTGACTTTTGAAGTTAACAAGTTTCATTATTCACTTGATAGACAGGAGGTAACATCACAGCCAGCTATAGCCAATACAAAGGGCTACTGTCAGTCCATACACCTTCCAGCTCACAGCCATCTCAAGTCGCTGCCCGGAAAGTGCCAGGCGCACTGTGTTCACACTGTGAGTATTTACTTCGTTGCTCAGGGTGGTTGATCCAGGATCCGATGAAGACAGACCCATGGTAGTGACTGCGTCCTGGACAGTGTTATCATGCACTGCAGATGGGGTTTCATGATTTGGGAAAAAATGATCTCTCCCAGGTATCCCCCTGTAGCTATTCGTGGGCGTAGCAGGTGAATTCCTCACACATCTCAACACGAAAGCGGTTCCGTTGGCGTCTGATTGGAAAGTCAGACGAATGCATCCAAATGTCAAAGTCCAGTTGACTAATGTGGACTGCTCGTGCTGTAGTTCGTCCGACAACATTACAGGAAAATTGATTGTTCTGCTTTTTAACTGGAGACTTGTGCGAGGTTTACAACAGCCTTGGGGCGCGTCTTCTGCATTTGGAGCTGAGGAGGACGCCATATATACAAACTTTGGTTGGACAATTCAGCCGAGGTTGGATACACATTGTTGCATAAAAACATGAATAAACATAAAGCATGGTTGGATAAACCAGCTTTGTTGGATGTTCTGAACAGTCATAACAATAGACAATAGACATAACAATGTCAGGACAATTCAGCCAGTAATCCGCCATTGCCAGGATGCCATGATGCACGCTGATGTTTAAATTGTAACTTTTTTAAATATGTTCATACAACAATGTTTGCATCCTACCAATTCCATGAGGCCTAATTTGAGGATTAACGTGTGCGTATTGGCATGTATCATGTGGCATGTAAATCGTATCATTGAGGCATTTTGATGCCGCCTCATCGGACGTTGTAACTTTCGCAGGGTATCACAGAGCTCTGAATAAGAGCGTCTGCTTAATGACTAAATGAATGAGCTGCACTGCCAGGGTGCCATGGCTGAACTAGGCTTTGGTCATTTTCTTCAGCGTTTTACGCACATAACGTTTTCAAACATTTTTTGCGGGTGACAACCGATTTGTTCCTGGCACAATACAACTTTCATTTTAAAATGTTTAGTTTTAAAGTTTATATTTTTGATCGCGACTCCAAGAATATTGTCAAACAAGTATAGCCAAACAGCCCTAGATTCAGGTTGCTGAATTGTGCCTATGCATAAATGACAAGCTTTTTGACAATTCTCCTCAGATAACAAGGTAATTGCATCATACCAATTCCAGGAGGCCTAATTTTTTGGATTAACTTGTGCGTATTGTCATGTATCAGTGAATGGTACAGGAGAGATTTCCACGGAAGCACAATTTTTCTTTTAGAATATTTTCTATTGTTAATTTCAGAAGGTAGGCTGTGTGTGTTAAGAAGTGTTCCTGAGCGAAAGTTCAGAGGACTTCACTCATCAGTGGTTGGAGACTGAATGAGTCAGATATCATGTAGTACAAACAAATGGGAGGTGCTAAAGCGCATCACAGTCAGCTGTAACCAATCCAAAGGGCCACTGTCAGTCCGTTACGCCTTCCAGCCTTGTAGGCTATTTAAGTCTATGCTTCCAGCTCACAGCCACTTCGATTCGCCGCCGGGAAAGTGCAAAGAAGAAACCGAAGAGGATCCGGAGAGGCTGGGAGACCGAAGAGGAAACCAAAGAGGATCCGAAGAGGCTGGGAAACCGAAGACAAAACAGAAGAGGATCTGAAGAGGCTAGGAAACCGAAGAGGATCCGAAGAGACTGGAAAACCGAAGAGGAAACCGAAGAGGAGGTGGCTCTAAAAAACTGCACGACTATCAACTCGCTACGGCGCTGCCCGCTGTCCCATTCGTTTCAATTGAGCTGTGTGGCTCAAAAAAGCTCATTCCCCCAGGTGATAAGAACTTTCGTGCGACAATTCTCTCCAAGTCGGGAGGATATGTCCTCTGGTAATGGAGGACTCGCCCAGGTCTCGTCCTGGACAGGAGAGGGGGAGGGAATCTGACGGACAGACAGGGGGCGGGGTAGGGAATCTGACGGACGGAGAGGGAGAGTGAATCTTGTGCCTCAACTCGCTACGACGCTGCCAGGCAGCTGTGCCTCTCATTTCAATGGCGCTATGGGAAAAGAGTTTCAGACATTTCACTCGGAAGTTCTGCTTTTTTGGGGGTATTTATCAAACCCGTTTCAGTTGTGGAGTTGTGCCTCCAAAATATCTCTGGATGCAATAGCCAAATACTAAAATATCCATGAAACCCAAACAATATTTCAAACACGTAGGTTTTCTACACTTGTAATATTTAGACTTTATTACTTAATTTTTTGAAGTTAACATAATTCATTTGTCTCATTATAGACAGGAGGTGACATCCAGCCAGCTATAACCAATTGAGCTGTGGCTGGGAAAAAAGTGGACATCATTCGTGTCAATGGAGCAAGAAACCTAGGTGGCTGTGAAAATAATTGCACACATTGTACGTCTATCAACTCGCCATGATGCTGCCTGCCAGAACCATGGCATGGGTTGTCCCAACTGTGCGACCGCACAAGGCCTCGTGTCACTGGTGGCCTTGCGCCAGCCTGGTTTGCAACCACAAAGGTTTTTTTGTGTTTTTTTTCTACTTTCAATATTTGTGTATACCTGTTCTTGACTCGATGTGCTATAAAATGAAATAGAAATGAGCTAGAAACCAACAGGTGGCCTTGCCTGGTTTGCAATCACAAAGTGTATTTATTTTTTCTACTTTCAATATTTTTTTATTCCTGTTCTTGACTCGATGTGCTCTAAAATGAAATCGAAATGAACAAGAAACTCTGGCTGGGATAAAATGCACACAGTGTTTGCCTTTAAATCACTACGACGCTGCCCACTGTCCGATTAGTTTCAATTGAGCTGTGTGGCTGGGAAAAAGAGGACATCATTCGTGTCAATGGAGCTGGAAACCTACAGGTAGGTGGCTGAGAAAATAATGTGTAGGCCTACGCCTATCAACTTGCTACGACGCTGCCCACTGTCCGATTAGTTTCAATTGAGCTGTGACGCTGGGAAAACGTGGACATCATTCGTGTCAATAGAGCAAGAAACCTAGGTTGCTGGGAAACGGTGTACACAGTGTACGCCTATGGGTTGTCCCAACGTTTTTTCTACTTTCAATATCTTTTTATTCCTGTTCCTGACTCGATGTGCTATAAAATGAAATAGAAATGAGCTAGAAATCACCAGGTGGCTGGGAAAAAGTGCACACAGTGTACGCCCATCAAATAGCTACGACGCTGCTCACTGTCCGATTAGTTTCAATTGAGCTGTGAGGCTGGGAAAAGGTGGACATCGTTCGTGTCAATAGAGCAAGAAACCTAGGTTGCTGGGAAACAGTGCACGCAAATCTATCAACTCGCCACAATGCTGCCCGTCAGAACCGTGGCATGGGTTGTTCCAACTGTGCGACCGCACAAGACCTCGCGTCACTGGTGGCCTCGCGCCTGCCTGATTGCAATCACAACGTTTTTTTGGTGCTTTTTTCTACTTTCAATATTTTTTCGTTCCTGTTTTTGACTCGATCTGCTCAAAAAAGTGCACACAGTGTACGCCTATCAACTCGCTACGACGCTTCCCAGTGTCCGATTAGTTTCAATTGAGCTGTGAGGCTGGGAAAAAACGGACATCATTCGTGTTTATAGAGCAAGAAACCTAGGTTGCTGGGAAACGGTGAACACAGTGTACGCCTATGGGTTGTCCCAACTTTTTTTCTACTTTCAATATCTTTTTATTCCTGTTCCTGACTCGATGTCCTCTAAAATGAAATAGAAATTAGCTAGAAAACCAACAGGTGTCTTGCCTGGTTTGCAATCACAACGTTTTTTTTTTCTTTCAATTTTTGTTTATTCCTGTTTTTGACTCGATTATCAACTCGCCATGATGCTGCCCGCCAGAACCGTGGCATGGGTTGTTCCAACTGTGCGACCGCACAAGGCCTCGCGTCAGTGGTGGCCTCGCGCCTGCCTGGTTGCAATCACAACGTTTTTTTGGTGCTTTTTTCTACTTTCAATATTTTTTCGTTCCTGTTTTTGACTCGATGTGCTCTAAAATGAAATCGAAATGAGCTAGAAACCACCAGGTGGCTGGGAAAAAGTGCACACAGTGTACGCCTATCAACTCGCTACGACGCTTCCCAGTGTCCGATTAGTTTCAATTGAGCTGTGAGGCTTGGAAAAAGCGGACATCATTCGTGTCAATAGAGCAAGAAACCTCGGTTGCTGGGAAACAGTGCACACAGTGTACGCCTAACAACTCTTCACAACGCTGTCCGCTGTCGCATTTGTTTCAAAGGAGAAACATATTGTTTGAGGCGAGAGAGAGCCCCGACCTGCAGTAGGCTAGGTTGTGATTGCAGTTTTCCTAAGCGAGCAAGTTCAGAGGTCCTCTTTCCTCGGTAGTTCGTACCAAAAAATGGGAGGTGTTCCAAAGCTCCGAAATTGTTCAGATAACAAGGGGTAGAAGGGGACGCCAGTTTGCGAGCTGAGAGGAGGGAGCTGAGAGAGAGAGTGCGCGAGCTAAGAGGAGGGAGCTGAGAGAGTTTGATCTCATACATTGCATAAAGTCACTTCAAACAATAAACGGGATAATATGTGTATGTACGAGTTATGGTAGGCCCTACAGGAGAGAACCAAGCACTTGTGCGGGGTTTACAACAGGCTTGAGGCGCGTCTTCTGCGTTCGGAGCTGAAGTGGACGCCATATATACAAACTTTGGTTGGACAATTCAGCCGAGGTTGGATAAAACATTTTTTTGTTTTCATGCAAATAGCCTGCATTTATTTACTCATCCGAAGCTTAACCCTCTAACATAAATGTTAAAATTTGGAGGAGTAATCCCCCATTAGTGCATATGCATATGGTACTATACAACCTTCTTTTTACAATAAAGGAGTCAGAAAGTTTGTATATATGATTGCAACTACAAGAATGTTATACTGACAAAGAAATAGCCACACCACATTGTGCCGATGCGTAAATGGTAAGCTTTTTGCAATTCTCTTCACGCAACAATGTTTGCATCAATTCCGGAGGCCCAATTTGAGGAATAACTTGTGCGTATTGGCATGAGTTACTGGTAGCCTACTGGAGATATTTTCCACGGAAGCACAATTTCTCTTTTAGAATGTTTTATTTTGTTAATTTCAATAGGCAGTAGGCTAGGCTGTGTGTGTTATATGCAATGTTATACGCGATATCAGAGGACCGATCTCTCATCGGTGGTCGGAGATGAATAAGACGGATGTCATGTAGTAGGCTAGCCTACAAACAAATAAGAGGTAGGCTACTGCGCTTGGACATCACAGCCAGCTATGTCCGAAGGGCTCCAGTCCCAAGCCTTCCAACCTTGTATATAGGCCTACGCTTCCGGCTCACACCCATTTCGGGTTGCCGCCAGGATAGTGCCAACCAGACGCACTGTGTTCACACTGTGATATTTAGGCCAACTTTGTTGCTCACGGTTGATCCAGGATCCGAAGAGGATTGTGCCATGTATTCATTTGACCATTAATTTAAATAGAAATTAGTTTGATTTTGGCGGAACGAGTTGCTGCGTCTGTAACAGTGTCAGCGAGAAATAGCTTTCCAAAATGATCGGTTGAACAAGATGTGGGTGCGTAACAGGAATTGGACAACAAGCAAGTAGGTGGCTGGTAAACAGTGCACACAGTGCATGCCTATCAACTCGCTACGAAGCTGCCCGCTGTCCCATTCGTTTCAATGGAGCTAGAAACAACAGCCCTGACATATCACTCCGAAGTTTTGCTTGTTTGGGGATATTCATCAAACCAGTTTTTCAGTTGCGTCAAAAATATCTCTGGATGCAATAGGCAAATAATAAAATATAAATTTAACACAAGAAATATTTAAAACATTTTTGTTTAGGTTGTCTAGACGTGTCATTTTTAGTAGGCTGCACTTTATTGCTTGAATTTTGAAGTTAACAAGTTTCATTTGTCTCATTATAGACAGGAGGCAACATCGCAGCCAGCTATGATAACCAATCCAAAGGGCTACTGTGATCCGCCTTCCAGCCCATTTCGGGTCGCCTCCGGGAGAGTGCCAGACTGTGTTCATACTGCGAGTATTTACTTCGTTGCTCGATCCAGGACAGTGGACAGTGCTATGCACTGCTGATGGGGCTTCATAATTTGTAGTCCTAAACTACCTTATTAGCCAAATGTTCTAAAATCAGTTTCCAACCAAAACGCATCGCTCCAAAATTCTGCTTGATAAGGGTAGGCCTATAACCAGGCGCGGATTAATGCACAGGCTTGCCTAGGCTGCAGCCTAGGGGCCCCACCTGTGCAGGGGGCCCCGGATTGGCCGGATTGTTTTTTAATATTTTAAATGTACTTAAGCAAGAACAAAATAAAGACCCCAATTGGCACATAAGAAACTTTTTCTTTTTTAATAAGCAAATCATTGGGTAGATATGACTTGGGTCACATCTGTCCAATCAGCTGCTGCTGGTCAAATCATGTCAATCATTTACATTGCTCACTGCTATTGCTAGATGGCATAGTATTAAAGTGGAGCAAAAAAACGCTAAATAAAAAGGTCAAAAGAACAACATGACCAAGATATCCTGAAACAAATCCCGAGATTGAATGGATACTTCAAGGCTGCTGAATCTTCATCCAGTCGAAGACAAGATCATCCACAGCAGGAGGACTGCCAGCTAGCATCGGCCATCGGTAATATTTCAGCGAATTTGGGAAAGTTACTGGAATTGGTACTAGTGTGTAGTATTAGTACTTTTAAGGATCTGAATACTTCTTCCACCACTGATGTTGTGATTTTGCCTCAGTAAAACATGGTGTTCTGCACTGATGCAGATGCTGTAGCCTACCTTTGGTTAATAAAGCTAAAAGCGATTAGTTTGCAGTTGAACTGTGAATGCAGGGTATTCTGTTGCTTTGCTGTTCATAGTTACATTCCGTTCGTAGTAGTTGTTTTGAGGCTGTGGAGGCAAAGGGTTATATCTGGTATTGTGAGGAAATGATAGCATTATACTGCTGATCAATGCTGCTATACCAATCAATATCTAATATGAATATGTAAACACACATGTTTTGTAATGCTAATAACTAAGATACAAATATTGAATGTGATCAATTGATTTAATAAAGTAACAGATAAGAAACATTGAAATGTAACTTTGGTGTGTGGACAAGAATGCAGATGTCAGGCAAACTGACTTGGGAGGCGAGTTTGTGACGCTCAGGGACTGGTGTGAGCACAATGAGCTAGTCAGCTCATGGGAGTAAAAGTGTCAACTTGGGAGATAAGGTGATGCTGGGAACATAACTCTTCTCTGCTTCAGGACGAGTCAGACCGGACAGTTCTTACTATGGATAATATGCCCCCTTCCCCTGGAGACCCTGCCCCCCCCCCCTTCTCACTGGATGCTCCCCTTCTCCTTGGAGCCCATCTGCCCCTTTACATCATCTGACCTAGGAGTGGTCTTACCCTCTCCCCTTCCCCTTGAAGACCCCACCCCGTATATCATCAGGACCTCGAGATGACCTGCTCTCAACTCTGGAGAACTCAAACCCCCCCCCCCCCCCTTGGATTGCATCAGACCTGTGGGTCTTGTCCACCCCCCTCCCTGAACAACACCAGACCTGTGGGTCTTCTCTGCCCCCTCCCTCTCCTAACATCACCAGGTCCGTGGACTGCCCACCTTGCGCCAGCATGAACGCCCTGGACATTTAATTGGTTAACAATAGCCACCCCAAGGTCTCCTGACCAATGGCCACTCACCAGACCTCCCTCTCTGGGGAGTACAAGATCTGTCTCCCAAGGGCGGGGAGACAGAACTTGGGAGGGGCAGAACTTTCTCTGATATTCTGTCACGACCACTTTCTCAACGAAGGCCTTCGTTCGTTCTAATCTTATACTCTGTTTTGGTGGGATGACTGCTGTTGCATCATCGACTGATTCATTGTACTAGACTACGGACATCTTGGTGTATTGTTTTCATTGTGTATCTTGTGATTGCATCATTACTAATTAAACTACAAATAACTTGGTCCGATGCTTAACCATGTATCATTCTTCCTCTCAACACCCAGTTTACACTATCCTTAACAATTGGTGACCTTCCGACGTGCCTGGGTGAGAGATCTGGACGAGAGGTCCCTGAGAAGGGGACCCCAGCCGGCAGGAGCGGGACAGCTGTGGTTCACTGACACTCACTTGGATATCCACAAAAATAGGGTAAGCAGAGCCTGTTTAAACGAAATCTGCATAGCTTAGGACTTTAGCTTTTAGGAGTGAGTGTCTTTAAACTGCACTGTACTGTGACTCTGGGCTGCACACTTTGAATCAAATTGTCCATAGAGAGATTAACGTTGATGCAAACTCAATGATACATTTGTAATTGTGAAACGAGGTGGGGTCTGGCAGATGTGGCACTGTGACAGGAGCGCTCGGCAGTTTCTACGTGGTACGGGGCGTTGCCTGGCAGTGGTCACACTGTGACGGGAGCACCTGGCTGTTTCTGATTGTGTCTATTGTGAAACGAGGTGGGGTCTGGCAGATGTGGCACTGTGACAGGAGCGCTCGGCAGTTTCTACGTGGTACGGGGCGTTGCCTGGCAGCGGTCACACTGTGACGGGAGCACCTGGCTGTTTCTGATTGTGTCTATTGTGAAACGAGGTGGGGTCTGGCAGATGTGGCACTGTGACAGGAGCGCTCGGCAGTTTCTACGTGGTACGGGGCGTTGCCTGGCAGTGGTCACACTGACGGGAACACCTGGCTGTTTCTAATTGTGTCTATTGTGAAACGAGGTGAGGTCTGGCAGAATGTGGCACTGTGACAGGAGCGCTCGGCAGTTTCTACGTGGTACGGGGCGTTGCCTGGCAGTGGTCACACTGTGACGGGAACACCTGGCTGTTTCTAAGTGTGTCTATTGGAAAACGAGGTGGGGTCCGGCAGAATGCGGCACTGTGACGGGAGCACCTGGCTGTTTGAGATAGACGTAAATAATATGTTTGTGGAGATTTAAGGAGTAGCAAACCTCTTTTTCTTGCTTTCTCTCTCTTTCTCCCTATCTACTGCATTGCTGGAATGGGCTATGCCGAGGTTCGAGCAGGGCACATTTCACAAGCAGACTCTCTCTCTTTCTTGCTCTCTCTCCCTTTCTCTATTGCATTGTCGGGATGGGGCCATGCCGAGGTTCGAGCATGGCGCATTTTAGACAAGCTCTCTCTCTCTCCCTTTCTCTCGCTCTCTCTCTCTCTCTCTCTCTCGCTATCTCTTAGCATTGTTGGGTTAATAATGTGTATCTCTCCCTTTCTTGCTCTCTCTCCCTTTCTCTCTATTGCATTGTCGGGATGGGGCCATGCCGAGGTTCGAGCATGGCGCATTTTAGACAAGCTCTCTCTCTCTCCCTTTCTCTCGCTCTCTCTCTCTCTCTCTCTCGCTATCTCTTAGCATTGTTGGGTTAATAATGTGTATCTCTCCCCTCGCACCTTTCCCCTCCCCTCTCCTCTCCTCTCACCCCTCCCCTCTCACACACTCTCCCTTCACACACCTCCCCTCCCTTCCCTTCCCCTCTCCTCTCCTCTCCTCCCCTCTCCTCCCCTCTCCACTCCTCTCCTCTCCTTTCTCCTCTCCTCTCCCTTCACACATCTCCCCTCAACTCCCTACCCCTCCAACCCCTACCCTCTCACACACTCTCTCACTCTCGCCCTCTCTCTCTCGCTCTCCCCACCTCCCCTCTCCTCTCCTCCCCTCTCCTCTCCTCTCTCCCCTCCCCTCCCCCCCTCACACACTCTCTCCCTTCACACACCTCCCCTCAACTCCCAACCCCTCCCCTCCAACCCCTCCCCTCTCACACACCCTCTCGTCTCTCCCTTCACACACCTCACCTCCCCACCACTCCCCTCTCACACACTCTCTCCCTTCACACACCTCCCCACCCCTCTCCTCCCCTCCCCTCTCTTGCACTACACACACTCTCTCTCTCTCTCTCTCTCTCTATGTCTCTCTCTCTCTTTACCTCTCTCTGGTCAAGGAGCTGAGACCTACCGGTGCCAACTAAACTCCTTGTCTCTCTCTCTCTCTCTCTCTCTCTCTCTCTCTCTCTCTCTCTCTCTCTCTCTCTCTCTCTCTCTCTCTCTCTCTAATACTGATGTGTATGTGTGGATCTTTGAGACTCTACCCACAGCTACGACCAGCAACAGGTAAGCGCTATTACAATTATTTTGGTGGTTGGCATTGACTGGTGACAGTGGGTTGCAGCTGTTACTAGCCTGGATCCGGCTGGTGGCAGTTGGGTGGTTGGTGAGCTCCGACTGGTGGTGGATTATATTATTGCAGTTGTGTTTTGTCTGTGGCTCCGACTGGTGGTGGATTATATTATTGCAGTTGTGTTTTGTCTGTGGCTCCGACTGGTGGTGGATTATATTATTGCAGTTCTATTTTGTCTGGCTCCGACTAGTGGTACATGGCATTACTACAGCTGTTATTGTTTGATTCCAACCAGTGGTGGAACAACAAGTATTTATGGTCAGACGTGACCTTGCTATCTGTGTGTGTCTGTTATGTTTGCCTTATGTTGCCTATATGTATCTGTCATGTTTGTTTTATGTCTGTTTCAAACAAGAAAAAGTTATGTTTATGTGTCTTTAAGGAGAGGACAAATGAAGTGGCGTCCATCGCACGTTGAATTAAGGCCAGGTTATAAAATATTAGACTGGTGGCAGACCAAATACACGGTCAACCCAGATACTGGGTTTAAAGAAGGCAGCGGTAAAAAAGACCCCACAACCAACAGAAGAGTGGCATTAACTGAGGAAGAATACAAACTTGTGTTTGCAGGATCGCTGCAGTGCATAAACAAGGAGGAAATAAAAGAACAGTATCCAACACAAGCAGAATATTTCGAGAAGCTGGCATCACAAATTATAGTCAAACCTTCACACTTGCAGCCAATCGTGGAGAAGCTCCACAAGAGCGCACACTCGAAAACTTTTGACGCCTTCTTTGAACCACCAACGTTGGAAGAATATCTGCGAGGGACAACAACGAGTGAAGTCGAGGCTCGCCCGGATAAGTGGATAACCAGAATCTGTGTGACATACAAGGCCGTCTGGCATATGAAGCACTGGCCAGGCAGAAAAGAATCACCTGAAGACAAGTCACGTCCACGGAAACGTGCAAAGCACGAGGAGATAAAGGAAGCTTGGGAGGAACTACCAGGGAGGCGGACTGACGATCAGACAGCATTGCTGGAGAGGCTGAGGCCAATTGAAGGCAACAGGAAGACAATCAATTGGGTCAGAGCTGAGTTCATCATTGAACCAGAGGACATAATTGACTTGACTGTATCCAACTAGACCGACTCGACTATCCAGCAACATCACTGACTTGACTGTATCCAGAATTTACCCTGACACAAGCCTGATCTGACTGACACCAGACTTAGAAACACCAGGAGAAGAGAAGGATGGCGTCCAGACCAACCACCTTGAAGGCAGTAAAGGATGTGATGTGGAGAAGGCTGGAAGCCACCAATTCCAAGAAAGAGATAGAGGAGAAACGCAAGACATTTGAGCATCTATACCTGGATTGGGGAAGGAGGGGACTGATTCTGGGAAATGTAATGGAAGTAACATTGGATGACAGGAAGAAAATAACCGAATTTGAGAGACAAGAGATGATTTCCAAGAAAAATGAATGGGAAAAGGCAGGCAGCCACAAGATAGGAGGAAGCAAGCGAGCCTATGAACAAGCTAAGCTGAAACATGCAAGGGCAACAGAATTAATAATGATGTTGACCATCCCAGAAAATCAACCAATAACAACCCACCTGCCGCCAAAAATAAGTGAAAAAAGATTGTACCCAGACATCACAGAGGCAATAACTCCAACAGCTCCAGACGCCAAGGAGACCCCAAAAGCCCCTACAGCTCCCCCACCTTATTCATCCAACAATCCATTTACCCAAGCCCCAGTGTTCGAGGTCAAGTCGGGAAAACTTGAATTAGAAGTCAACGGGAGACGCACGGACATCCCAGATGATCTTACAGTGGAAGAACTGACAGAAATGGCATCAATACTGGGAGAAAGGATCATCAAAACACAGGCAACGATGATGGAGCAAGAAAGGAGGGAAGAAAACGAATCAAGAGAACGTCCAGCCCCAGCCTCTTTAAACAGCCAAACGAGACCTCGCAACTACAGCCAGCCCGACATTCCCCAAAGAACGGGGTATGAACCTGACCTAAACAGTAGCCTGTGCCAGTCCAGCATTCCCAGAAGAACTGGCTACGCAAGCCATGAACTTGACCAGGACAGCCTGATTGAAGGGGAGTGTGAAGAAATCCCAGACGAACAACGAAGGGTGCTGGAAGAAAAACTGGAAAGAATTGAAGAAGAGGAGAGATACAAGCGGAACCAGAGGAAAAGCCGCCACGAAAAGACAGATTCTGTAATAATAACAGGAAAAGAAATGGAAGTAGATCAAAGAGGAATGTCCGCCAGAACCAGGTCACACCAGGCCCACAAAGGAGGGTGGAGCGACAACAGCCAGTTCCAATGCCCACTGCTGTTGGATGCAGGCGGGGCAGCCCGGTACGAACCATGGAGCCATAGAGACATGAACGAGTTAGTCACTGTACTTCCTCCACTGTCGGCCGGAGGAGCCCAATGGATAAGGGCTTTCGAGAAGCTGACGGCACAAGACCGCCTGGCAATGGGAGACATCCGAGCCATCATCTTACGACTGGATGGGAAAGTGAAGGTTCGAACTATCGACCAGAAGGCTAAATGCGAGGGGGATGACGACAGAGAACCGTTCAACAATGCCAGAGGAAGATATTGGGATGCCATAAGAGACATCTACCCACAAGAGCAGAGCTTGGCAGCCCTGGAAAGCTTGGAAATGGAGCCTGGAGAGAAGATGCACGCATTTCTCAGAAGAGCTGAGGATGTGTGGTTGGAAGGAACTGGAGAACGCCACGATGTCACTAAAGGCCAATTATTGTTTTGGAAGTCTGCAGTAGTAAGAGCACTCCCGAAAGCCGTCCGAGACGAACTCGAGGACGTGGTGGGTCTGACCTACAAACCTGTGGCTGAATGGACAAACTACCTTATACATTACCAAAAGAAGCATGATAAAGCTGAAAAAGAACTATGTCTGAAAGACAGTGACATGAACAGACAGCTCCTGAGGGGTCGGGTCGCAGATAGACACGACATGGCCAATGAGAAGAAGAAAGCTACCAAGACACAAATGATAGTGGAAGAACCTCTGTTTGAGCAAATGGCAGTGGAAGTGCGACCAAAACCCCCACAACCTCAATACCCTCTTCCCCAACCACAACACCCTCCCCCACAACCTCAATACCCCCTTCCCCAAATACCCCCACAACCTCAATACCCTCTTCCTCAACCACAATACCCCCTTCCCCAAATACCCCCTCAACCACAATACCCTCGTCCCCAACAACCCCAACCCCAATACCCCCAACCCCAATATCAGTATCCATCGGCGTTTCCACAAAATGCCCCTCAATATGCCTACCCTACAGGCGGCGGACGAGGAGGCCAGCGAGGAGCGTGCTACACATGTGGAGAGACGACACACTTCGCCAGGGAATGCCCTCAAGGCCAGAACAAACGAGGAAGAGGTGGCTACAACAAGAGAGGAGGAGGTAGAGGCCAAATAACTCTGAACCTACAGGTACCACAGCCGCAACAAACTCAGCAACCAGCGGGTCTGCCTCTGCTTCAGCCACCGAATGCGACACAGATGCCGGTCGCGACATGGACCCTGGACCAGTGGGATGGCGACCAATGAGGAGGCCCAGAGGATCCGACTGCAGGTGACATCCAAGCCAGTAAAGTACCAATGGTCACCTGCATGATTGATGGAGAAAAAGTGGAGTTGATGGTGGACACAGGTGCGGCAGTGTCATGCCTGAACAATCTAAAAGGGACAACCCCACTCTCTTCTAAAACCATCAGAACAGTTGGATACTCGGGACAAAGCGAAGAACAGCGGTACACCCAGCCACTAATCACCACAGTCGGCTCACAAACACTGACACATTCATTTCTGCATGCCCCCAAATGCCCCATGAACCTGATGGGGAGAGACCTGCTGCTGAAAATAGGAGTTACCATCACCTGCTCCACAAAAGGATTGGCGTTGTATATGCCAGGAGTAGAAACATCAAAAACAATCAGTGATGGCCAGAGGATACTGTTCATGGGCACTAACACAAAGACACCAGTAGGAATGACAGAAATGACGCAAATATACTGGACAAGACTGTCTCCGCCAGGAGAAACGAAAGGAGCGCTCAAAACCTATATGGACTGGAAGGCATGGATCAATGAACTACATCCATACGGACCGCCCCCGGACCCCCCACATTGCACATACAACTATCTACGGGCACCAGACGAAGTATATCAGGAGGCGTGGCAGACACACAAAGAGGGAAAAACAGAGACAATCAGATCAAGAGACATATATGTGGGAAAAGAAGGAGTCGCAGCATATTGTGAACTAACACCTGACCAGATGGCATGGTACACACTGACCACTGAACGTGAACGCCGCAGGAGACATGTGGAGAATTTCTGACACACAAGACAACGAAGGAGATATGGAAGAAGTGGAGCTGGAAAGGGACCATGGACGGGAACACACAAATCACCCAAACACGGACCACTATCTAAAAGATGTCCCAGACAAGTTGTGGACAACAGGACCATATGATGTAGGGAGGGTGACCAGCGAGATTGGGATGACACTGAAGAATCCATCTGACACACCAATCTGGCGTCCCCAATATAAACTCAAAGAAGAACAGATAGAAGGGATTGGCGAGACCATTGCCGGGTTGCTAGCAGCTGGAGTGATACGGCCGTCAAACTCTCAATGGAACACACCAATACTGCCAGTACCAAAAGCAGGAGGAAAAGGATGGAGAATGGTGCATGATCTCCGCCCAATCAACGATGTAACAAACACGCGACTGTTGGTCGTACCAGATCCCTATGTCTCGCTCATGAATTTGTCGCCAGAACAAACCCACTTCTCAGTCATAGATCTGGCGAACGCTTTCTTCTGCATCCCGCTGCGTCAAGAAGTACAGGACTGGTTTGCATTCACATACAATGGACGGCGATACACCTACAACCGCATGCCACAAGGATACAAGGACTCCCCGGGAATCTTTAACTTAGTGCTGCGCGATGACCTGTCAGACATTACCCTGCCACAAGGGACAGTAATTATCCAATATGTGGATGATTTATTACTAGCAGCGACCTCGGCTGAGCAGTGCCTCGAAGCAACCCGAACATTGCTGACAGTGCTGGCGGAAAAAGGATATAAGGTGAAGAAAGAAAAAACTCAGATTGCCAGACGAACAGTCACGTATTTGGGCAGATTGATCTCAGCCAACAGCATGACACTAACAGGCTCACAAAAGGAGTCCATTTTGAACCATGGGAAACCAACAATTGTCAAACACATGCTGGCATTTCTGGGATTGACCGGATACAGCCGAAACCACATCCCTGACTACGTGTCGCTAACCCAACCACTAAGGGACATACTCAACACCGCCGGAATCAGGGAACACCAACAAGTACTCGTCTGGACACCAGAGGCCGAGCAAGCATTTATCCGCACCAAACAAGCACTGGGACAGGCCGAACACCTCTGTCCCCCGGACTACACAAAACCATTTCATCTGGATGTTTCTGAAACAGGTGGTACTGTTACGGCAGTTCTGTTTCAGAGAAAGGAGGGAGAAAGAAGAGTACTTATGTATCACAGTTCAAAACTTAGTAATGTAGAAATGGGACAAACAGGGTGCGGCAGACACCTGACGGCTTTAGCCAAGGCCATCGAAAAGACAGCACACATTGTCATGTGCCACCCGCTAAAAGTCAACACAACACATGGGGTGGTGTCATTTCTTACCTCAAGGGCTTTCACCATCTCTGCAGTACGAAAAGCAAAAATATGTGGGACATTGACAAAACCACACATTTTCTATGAGACTGGAAACATCAACATGGCCCCTGAGTTGGATCCTGCTGAACTCATACCACACAACTGTGAATATGTATCTCAGAAGGATCTGAAGATAAGACCCGATCTTACCACCACACCACTAAAAGACCCGGACAGCACACTGTTTAGCGACGGATGTTGCTACAAGGGAAACACTGGAAATGTGGCCTCCTATGCAGTTGTTCAGCAGGAAGGAACTGGCAAATGGAACAATCACACTACCTGGGAAGCAGAAATCATTCCACAACCAGCATCGGCACAGTTAGCAGAAATCCACGGGCTCACAAGGGCTTTGGAATTAAGCCAAGGGAAAGCCGTAAACATCTACACCGACTCAGCCTATGCACATGGAGCAGTGCATGTAGACGGGCCACAGTGGAAAAGGAGAGGATTTCTTACGACCAATGGAACCGCCGTCAGACACTCCACGACTCTTAAGAGACTGCTCGAGGCAGTACTGCTGCCCACTAGGGTAGCCATAATGAAATGTCCAGGACACCAAAAAAGCAATAATCATGTTGCCCAAGGAAATGATGCGGCCGACAGAGCAGCCAAAATGGCAGGAGGATACACCAAGCAATTGATGTGTCTGGCCGAGCCAATCAGACCAGCCCTGACCACACAAGACCTAGTGGAGATACAAAAGGAAGCAGGAGTGTACGAACAGAGCCAGTGGATACACAAAGGAGCTACAGAAAAAGATGGACGTGGAGAGCACACGACGGACGATTAGTAGCACCGGCAAAATTAGTGACAATACTGACAGCGCAAGCGCATGGACCAGCCCATGAAAGCAGAAGACGAACCACAAAAACCATAGAGACAGACTGGTGGCATCCGTACATGAAGGAGTTGGTCGAGAACTATGTACGCGAATGCGACACATGCCTGGCATTTAATGACAAGAAAACCTTCACCTGCCCAATGGGGAGATTCCCGGTTCCGGAGGCCCCGTTTAAAGAAATATGCATAGACTACACGGACATGGGGGCAGAAAACATAGTACGAGGTTTCAGATACATGCTGGTGATGGTGGACAGATTCACAAAGTGGGTGGAGGCAATACCCACAAGACGAGAAGACGCGAATTCCGTGATCAAATGGTTAAAAAACGAACTCATACCCAGATATGGGGTCCCAGCAAGAATCCGATCAGACAACGGCAGCCATTTCACAAGCCAACACCTGGCAAAAGTGGAGCAACAGTTGGGAATAACACACAGCTTTGGGGCAGTCTGACTGACAAATACTTTAACAGGGCAGCAGGCACAGTGTTATCTGGAGGAAATGGTGGAATTTGAAGTTCACTCAGAGATCGAGCGTTTCTGTGAGGCTACAAGTGGACAGGACTGGAGCGACGGCTGTCGCTAGGGCCATGTTCTCTTTCCTCACGGCATTATCTTTTGAACCCCTTTACTTTCACTAATCACGTCCTTATTTACACTGGGACATATCTTAATCAGTAATGTCCAGTTTGATTGTTATTCAATGTTCTCAAATTTATTTTATTACAATTCTAAAAGCTTGGCTAAAGTTGTATGTATGTGGTGAAGGGGACCTGTGAGTATGTTCAGGTCTGCCGTGGGTACATGGATGTCGAATGTCCACTCTGCGGAGTGACGGTGGGTTTTCCCCTATAACATCATTAGGGTTTTCCCACTGTGTCCAGTGTGTCCACACCACTTGGCCATAACGCTGCATAGTCTCATTATTATCGTTCTAAGCATTGTGTTCCTTAACGGGATATTTTAAATTTTGTGTTAGTTGTCACACCCTTTAAAGGGTGTGAAAGGAGGGATTCCATGAAAACTTTAAAATATCCTGTCCGAATTAACAGTTTCTTTCTACATGTATTGACTCTTTTAATGTTCTGTTTAACAGATTGACTGATCGTAAGGCGTCACACCCTTTAGAGGGTGTGAAAGGAGGGTGAGTTCTAGAAAAAAAAAAAAAGTCATATATATCTTCCTGTAATCTGACTGACTGTTTCTTATTGCTCATCTGAACTAACCTCCATTGTTTGCTCACACAGGTTCATAATATTTTAAATTTGTGTAGTCACACCCTTTAAAGGGTGTGAAAGGAGGGATCCATGAAAACTTTAAAAATATTAAATTTTGACTGTTTTGATGACCATATGCGCATGTTTAACCTAGTTATCGACTGATTTTGCATTTTAACATCTAGTTTGACTGTATTTTGGTTCATTGCTTAAGTGTTTTACGCATGTTTAACCTAGTTAACAACTGATTTGCCTTTACTGCCAGACTGGTATATTTTAAATTTGTGTTGTCACACCCTTTAGAGGGTGTGAAAGGAGGGATCCATGAAACTTTAAAATATCCAGTTTTAATGTTGACACCACATAGTGGTGTCAAAGGAGGGATTGTGAGGAAATGATAGCATTATACTGCTGATCAATGCTGCTATACCAATCAATATCTAATATGAATATGTAAACACACATGTTTTGTAATGCTAATAACTAAGATACAAATATTGAATGTGATCAATTGATTTAATAAAGTAACAGATAAGAAACATTGAAATGTAACTTTGGTGTGTGGACAAGAATGCAGATGTCAGGCAAACTGACTTGGGAGGCGAGTTTGTGACGCTCAGGGACTGGTGTGAGCACAATGAGCTAGTCAGCTCATGGGAGTAAAAGTGTCAACTTGGGAGATAAGGTGATGCTGGGAACATAACTCTTCTCTGCTTCAGGACGAGTCAGACCGGACAGTTCTTACTATGGATAATATGCCCCCTTCCCCTGGAGACCCTGCCCCCCCCCCCTTCTCACTGGATGCTCCCCTTCTCCTTGGAGCCCATCTGCCCCTTTACATCATCTGACCTAGGAGTGGTCTTACCCTCTCCCCTTCCCCTTGAAGACCCCACCCCGTATATCATCAGGACCTCGAGATGACCTGCTCTCAACTCTGGAGAACTCAAACCCCCCCCCCCCCCCTTGGATTGCATCAGACCTGTGGGTCTTGTCCACCCCCCTCCCTGAACAACACCAGACCTGTGGGTCTTCTCTGCCCCCTCCCTCTCCTAACATCACCAGGTCCGTGGACTGCCCACCTTGCGCCAGCATGAACGCCCTGGACATTTAATTGGTTAACAATAGCCACCCCAAGGTCTCCTGACCAATGGCCACTCACCAGACCTCCCTCTCTGGGGAGTACAAGATCTGTCTCCCAAGGGCGGGGAGACAGAACTTGGGAGGGGCAGAACTTTCTCTGATATTCTGTCACGACCACTTTCTCAACGAAGGCCTTCGTTCGTTCTAATCTTATACTCTGTTTTGGTGGGATGACTGCTGTTGCATCATCGACTGATTCATTGTACTAGACTACGGACATCTTGGTGTATTGTTTTCATTGTGTATCTTGTGATTGCATCATTACTAATTAAACTACAAATAACTTGGTCCGATGCTTAACCATGTATCATTCTTCCTCTCAACACCCAGTTTACACTATCCTTAACAGTATTCTTTCCACTTACATCTCTTATATAAGTATAATGAATATATACGTTCTTTGCTAAAGCTAGCTAGCTTCCGTTTAGCAAAACTAACTCAAGCCGGAAATGTTTAGAACTCGCGCGTTAGGGCTGATTCTAGCACTGTAGGAATGTAAAGAAAACACTGAGTTGGCTGTCTCAATGTGTGTGTATGTCAAATCACCTTATTTGCATGTGGACCATTTCTAGTAAAGCACCATATAAAAAAAAAAGGGGGGGGGGGGGAGGGCTCACACAAAGAGCAGCCAATGGGCCCCTGACCACCTTAATCCGCCCCTGGTTATAACCTATACCAGACTTATTTAAACTGTTTAGTTTAAATATGCATCTGTTGTCAGTGTCTTCTTATCATTAGCTAACTCCCAAAACAATACAATCAGTTGAAACAACACAGCCTCAGAACATGGTGTCCCAAAGCTCCTTCCCCCAGGTGATAAATCAGGAAGTCAAAAAAATCCAGAAGATGACCATCCCAATTGGTCAACTGACCTTAGTCAGAAATATTTAGTAGTCTAGGCTATAGAACAGATAGCCATCAGTCCAACAATAAACCGTCCCCCAACAGTTCCTAACACAGGACAACCTCTCAACCTACAAACTCGGCTTAATTATCTCCCTGTCCTGCAAACAATATAGTGGTTGTTTCAGCATGTTTCTTATACATGAACCACATATAACACATGAATTGTTGTTGAAGAAATGTCATTATCAGGTAAAAGCGTCTGCTAAATTAATAAATGTAATACACAGAGACAGAGTCGATTAAGTCAAGGAAGCTTTATTGCTTGCTGGCGGCTGCAAGGACACAAATAGAAATGTTGTCTCAAAGCCAGTCTCCTTGCAAACCATTTACAGAACACAGTTTTCAATTGTCATTGGTCCTCATAAAGACATACAGTCATCATAAAACATGCAGTCGCCTATGTCTCCTCTCGTTGGCTAACTCCCTTGCATAGTGTATGCGTGTGCGTCTTTACGACATCAAGCCTGGTTGAAACACAATAGCAGCTGAATCTCTAGTCCTGGTGTCATAAAAGCTCCTATTTCCTTTACAAAAACAAACCCCCCAACATCCTGTAGTCTTGGGCAACACAGAGTCACAAATGCTCACCCTTCCCCCCACACAAGGTTTGTACGTTTATGTAAGCCTAGAGTTAACTTAGGGGTAGTTCCTCTCTGCACAAAAGGAATGTTGAACACAATATCATTTTATACAGAATGAAGGGTGACATTTTCACCTTCCACACACCTCGGTAGTATGTTTCAAACTCGAGGGCGGCTGTGGCTCAGGGGGTAGAGAGGGTTGTCTCTTAATCGCAAGGTTGGCGGTTCGATCCCTGACTCCTCCTCGGTCATGTGCCAAAGTATCCTTGAGCAAGACTCTGAACCCCAAGTTATTTGCGATGGGCAGGCCGGCGCCATGCATGGTAGCTCGCTACCGTCGGTATGTGCAAGTGTGAGAATGAATGGGAGGCAAACATTGTAAAGCGCTTTGAGTGCCGTTAAGGTAGAAAAGTGCTATATAAATGCAGTCCATTTACCAATCTGATAATTACAAAATAAGGCTATTTTTAAATTGGGGAACAATAACAACTATTCTGAAAAAACTCAAGTAGCATTCTCAAAATACAGAGTTTGGTCATGTGTGTGTAAAAGCTATTGTTGAAGCTAACTTTTACACTGATGTAAAGTGGTTGTGTACAATTACTGTAACAAATGCTAATCAGCCTCTCTGTGTGGCTGCAGTCCTGACATGGTGATGTCACAACCTTGTACACAAACAGCTTAACGATTACAAAGGAGATATAAACGAAATTCCAGTATTTTTTATTGGAATATACTAAAAACATGGTTACACAGAACTGAAGAAGACGGAAGAAGCTACGGTTGTTGCCGTAGTGACAGGTTCTCTCTCTTTGCCACTGCAGCCAGTTGAGTAAGCAGGTGGCATCCTCTACTGGTGAATATCCTTCACGCAGCTAAAGCAGAAAGCCCTGGAGAGAACTGCAGAGATCCCCCGGAAGAAAGCTTTGAAGGACTTTTTCTTCTTCTTTTTCTCCTCTCCTCCCGCAATGGAGGACTCACCAAGGTCTGTACCTGGACAGGAAACACCATCACACAACAGGGTATGACATAACACAATACTTCAGCTGTGTGTGTGCATATCTGTATGCCTGTGTGTGTGTGTGAGTGTTTGTGTGCAAGTCTGTGTGTGTGAAATGGTGGGAGAGCCAACTAAAGTTGGAAAGCCTAAATGAGTAAATATGCAGTCAGGATCTCACGTTCAGTGCTAAGGGGAGACACTTTGTTTCTCTTGAATAGTTTGCTTGTCTTTTTTCCCTTAGCAGCCACATTCTGTCCATCCTTAAGGAAAGTCTTCTCTTTCTTCTGGGTTTGGAAGTGAGAGCAAAGACACACAGATTCATTGAGATTGTCACATGTCGTCCCTTTTTATCGCTGACTCAGCTCAGGTCAGTTATACCTATTGCCAGTGTGTGGTGTTGTTTTCAGCTTACCAGTGCGAACCATTTCCGGAGGATGGGGGTGTCGGTCTTTCCCAAATGATGTCCCTCTGGGCTAGGGGCCTGAGCCGTGGAGCCCCTGGAGGTGGAGGAGCTGGTGGAGGATTTGGAGGACGAAGGAGAGAAGTGAACAGAGGTGGAAGAAGAGGAGTAGCAGGAAGTGGAGGAGGATGAGAGGCAGGAAGCGAGTCTGCTGGCCTTTTCCAAGCCAGCAGACTCCATCTCAAGTCTTTCATCCAAACTTGTGTTGCTTATGAAGGGGCTGGAACTTCCACCAGCCTTTTCTAAGCCAGCAGAGTCCATCTCAAGTCCTTCATCCAAGCTCATGTTTGTGATGAAGGTGGTGGAATTTCTACCGGCCTTTTCCAAGCCAGCAGTGTCCATTTCAAGTCCTTCATCCAAGCTTGTGTTGTTTATGAATGGGCTGGAACTTCCACCGGCCTTTCCCAAACCAGCAGAGTCCTCTGTGCTCTCCTTCTCCTCACAACCTGTTTCCAAATCATGACTCTCACCCGACACGGCAGAAGGCCGCCAAACCTCGGCGTGACGGCAGATCACCTTGGCGACATTCTCAGCCATGCAGACGATGCCTGCCCCTCCCTGGAGGGCGGAGTGGACCTGGGCCCTGTTGCTATCGGAACAGAGCATCAGCTCAGCGTAGGTCGCCTCAAACATGGCGTCTGGGGCGTCGGCGCCACCGAAGAGCGGGTTCTGGGGTTCATGCTCCAGGACGAGGCCAATCTCGGCCTGGTTCCAGAGAAACCAGCCCACTTCTTGGAGGAGGACAGCCTCTATCTCCGAGTTGGTGGGGGTGAAGCAGGAACGAAGGGGCCCCTGGAGGGCCAGGCGTCCCACCAGCCTGTGCAGCAGGTCATGCAGCGTCTGGTGGTGCAGGGCGCTGGGCCGGGGGGGCATCAGGACCTTCTCCTGGATCAGAACCTCCCCGGGCTGGAGGGAGGGGGTCTCAGAGGGGCTCGTGGGTAGGGAGGGATGATCCTGGACCTCCTCAGGGAGGCCTGCAGCTGCATCATCTTCATCCTTCTCCTCTTCCTCGATCAATGCACCCTTGGAAAAGTCATTCATCTGGTAATCTGACCCTTCTTCCTTTTTGTGGAAATCATCAGGGTAGGCAGCATTTTGGTAGTTATCCATGTCAAGCTGGCCTACTTCCTGGTTGGTGAGTATTGAATCTGTTTCGAGACCTTTTGTTGTCACTTTCTGGTTGATTTCTTCAGAGGAGGAGCTGGCTAAGTTACCTACCCTGGTCTTGGCTTCAGCATCAAGGCCTGGCACAAGAAAACACACTTTTAACTACACTATTACTATTATAGCTATTAACTATACTTTTCTCATAAAATATTTTGGCTATTAACTACAATATTATTATTATAGTTATTTACTGGACCTACACTGTCATTCAGCAGAACTCAAAACTTACAAATCTGTCCTACTACAGCATGTCTTACAATAGCATAATTACCAGGTCTTTTTTATCTAAAGATTTATCTAAAGTAAAAAAATGTCTCTACCTTTGCTGACAACGACCATGTTTTCTTGTGGGTCGTTGCAGGTCTTGTAAAGGTCACTTCCCGCCTGGGTAGTCAACACCTCACAAATGGCCTCCAACGCCCGCCTCTGGTCCTGGCTGCAGGAGGGCTTCGACCTGCTCTGCGATCTTCTTCTACCCTCAACCCCTTGACTCCCACGGGTCATCCCACGGGACCAGTCCAGGGAGGGACAGTCACTGCTGTCACTGCTGCTGTCACTGTTGCTTTCACTGCAGTCCGAGGACGCATCGCTGCAGGATGCACGGTGGTCCTCCGTGAGGTCTTCTTCGCCCAGCAGGTTCCCCATCAGGCCCTTGAAGGCCGTCTGGAAGAAATTGTAAAGCAGAGGGGTGAAGAGCTCCTGGTCCAGACGTTCCTTGTCCTCCAGGTTCTGGAAGTTGGGCTCGGAGGGGCAATGGGGTGTCGAGGGGAGTCGTCCCATCCGGGTGTCCAGGAGAAGCTGATAAAAGCGGCCAATCAACTGCTCTGAGAAATGGTGGATCCTCCCCTGGAACATCCTGGTGCACATGCTGTGGGATGCCAGCAGGCGGCCCAGGTCGTACTCCGCCAGGTCGAACGATTTGACGGAGGAGCCTCCGTCGCGTTTGTCATCGTCATCGTTGGGGGAGGATCTGGAGGCCGAGTGGGCCATCCGCACGATGGCGTCCAGCATGATTTCAGCGGTGAGGCTGAAGTCTTGGCAGCTGGCAGCACTGCTAGCCTCGCTCCAGGCGCTAGTGCTCCTGGAGGAGTAAGGGGCGGTCTCCTCCTTCTTCTGAGGATCCTCCTCCTCCTGCTCCTCCTTGCTAGCACAGCTGCACTTTACTGGTCGCTCCTGCTGGGTGTCAAAAGGGAGGTATTCCTGATTCCTGCTGCTCCTCCCGCTGCTGTTGCTGGTCACCAAGCTCCTAGTCCTCCACAGGGCATCCAGCTCCATGGCAACGTCTCCTAGCAGGCTCTGGCTAACACACTTCACCACCATGGTGAAGGACTTACTTCCAGGCTGCAGGAAGTCTGCCACCTCCACTTGCCCAATCAGCTGCTGGGCTGCGTGGAAGTTCTGCAGGACGTTGTGGATCACGTTGCAGGCCGTAGCCACGCTCTGGAGCAGGGTGGCCTCATAGGCCTCTTGGGGCTGGTCCAGGGAAGAGCCTCCATCTGTGGGCTCCATCTCCTGGAGTAAGCCCCCCACCATCCTAACCAGCTCCAGCTTCTCCTCCGTGGGGACCACGCCCGGGCTGTGGAACAGGGCGTGGCGGGCCAGGATTCCAGAGAGGCTCTCCTTCAGGAAGCAGAGGGTCGGTGACATCACGCAGCTGGGCAAAGCCATCGCCTTTTCCATCTCTTCCGCCTCCGCCACGCTACCAATGAGGAAGGAGGCCCGCAGGGACACCAGGTCGTTGATGGCGTTGGTGTGGCTGTTGGCAAGGACCTGAATCTTCTCCTTGGCGTCCTGCCAGGCGTTGCATATCAGGTCCTCGGAGATGCTGGTCACGCGGCAGTCCGACAGCAAGCAGCCGGGACGGAGGAGTGCAAACTTCTCCAGCACCTCTCCCATGACAGACTTGTAGAGCTCCTCCACACAGGCTGACAGCCTGTCCTCTGCATCGTGCTCTTGTGTATCCATCACTGCCTGCACCTTCAACAGAATCTCTGCCACGGTGAGGGATGCCGTGGCGAGGACGTCCTCCTCCTTGGGCCTATCAGAGTCCAACATCGGAGGCCTGCCACCCAGCAGCCTGCTCTGGGGCCTGGATCCCTGCCCTCCTATCAGCAGAGGGTGGAACCTCTCTGAGATCATTCTCAGAACGCCCTGGGGGACGTAGGGCTGGGTGGAGCCCAGAGAAGAGGCCTGGTCCTGGGGAGATTCAGCAGGGTTGAAACATACCATCCCAGTCAGAGAGCCAGTGACAGGCCTGGCTGGGGACAGCAGCCCTGTGGAAGAGGACCTGTCACTCTGGGAGTCCCAGCTGCTGTAGGAGATGGCGGCGGAAAGCGGGCGGCCATCTTGTTCTTTGCGGATGTGGAGGACCTGGTAAAGGGCCATGGCGGGCAGGACCACCCCATTGGTCAACTTGAGAACCCACTCCATGACCTCCTCCGAGCGCTCCTGCAGCTCAGCTACACTCTTGTTCTTAGAAGGAGGGAGGGAGGGAGGGAGGGAGGGAGGGAGGGAGGGAGGGAGGGAGGGAGGGAGGGAGGGAGGGAGGGAGGGAGGGAGGGAGGGAGGGAGGGAGGGAGGGAGGGAGGGAGGGAGGGAGGGAGGGAGGGAGGGAGGGAAGGAAGGAAATGTCATGTGGCAATACAGATACATGTGGTGATTGTCAGACTGAGTAAAAGGAATTCACGTAAACATTTTATTTACCTTTCTCAACAGGACCCTGTTGATGATTTTCCACTGACTGTAACGAGAACAAGAACTGACATCACTTTACAGTACAGTACAACTGCCGACACATCGTAACATTATGCTGAACAGGATACTAGTCTAAAGGGGACGTTTGGAGGAACACTCACGGGTGTGACATCATGGCCTCCAACACAGAAAACTTGTCCCCGGTCTCCTCCAATGACAGAAGACTGGGCGTGGTGTCCCGGGTCACGGGGTCATTCAAGGTTGGAGGTGTAGAAGAGCCTGGAGACTGTGCCTCAGGTCGGCATGGGGGCAGCGGTAGAGACGGAGGTAGAGACGGAGGTGGAGACGGAGGTCCAGTCACCTGCAGGGAAGAAAAATACTTTAGTCACAGAAAAATAGCAAGTCACAGTAACAGAGCCAATATCAGAGATATAGGAGAGGCTGAGGAAGATGGAGAGGAGGGGAGGAGCCTGGCTGGAGTCTGTAGTACCAGGGAGGTGGATTAAGGCCTTCTACTCACCACCATAGCTAGTCCTACCAGCTCGTCAGCCAAGGCTGAACGATAAGCCGCTCCAGCGTCCTCCACAACCCTCCAGGACTCTGCCAGGGGCCCCTTGTTGGCCCCTGTATCCTTCTCAGCTCCTGCAGCCTTCCTGGCAGCCTTGCCCCTGCGGCTGGGCTCCGGGCATCGAGGAGGCTTTAGCACCAAGTTATGACATGATTATCTTGTTATTATTGCACTTCTACAATAGCATATTATATTTGAGATTATATTGAAATTAGCTGGTAAAATATAGACTCCCTTGGCTCCACCCACTGAAATACTGTTAGACTGCTGCACTTCTGAACCTTTATTATCTACTGTATGTTTGTATGTTGCTTTTGATCAATGTGAACAACATGAACAAAGTGTCAAATGTGTTGAGTCTCTCCAGGTATGTGTTCCTACCTGGAAGGGGTTCTGATCTTCTGAGAATATTTCATGTGGCAATACAGATACATGTGGTGATCAGACTGAGTAAAAGGAATTCACGTTAACATTTTATTTACCTTTCTCAAAAGGACCCTGTTGATGATTTTCCAATGACCAGGGGCGTCGCCAGGAATTTTGGGCCCCATGAAAAAGAAAATATTGTTAATATTTTTTGATCATTTCTATTAGTTGTTTCTATTTTTTGGGGCCCATGTCAGTCAGGGGCCCCTTAGAATCTTCCTAACTTTTCCCCCCTGTACGGCGCCCCTGCCAATGACTGTAACAAGAACAAGAACTGATGTTTGACATCACTTTACAGTACAGTACAACTGACGACACATCGTAACATTATGCTGAACAGGACACTAGTCTAAAGGGGACGTTTGGAGGAACACTCACGGGTGTGACATCATGCCCTCCAACACAGAAAGCTTGTCCCCGGTCTGCTCCAATGACAGATGACTGGGCGTGGTGTCCCGGGTCACAGGGTCATTCAAGGTTGGAGGTGGAAAATAACCTGGAGACAGCGCCTCATGTTGGCATGGGGGCAGAGGTAGAGACGGAGGTGGAGACGGAGGTGCAGAGGAATACGTACTCTCCATTCCATCTGGTGTGGCTCTGCAACCCAGGGGCCCGAGTGTTTCAGAGGCCGATGCTCTGATTGGTTCCACTTGGCGAGAGGAACCTTTGATTGCTGGAAGAACACCTAAAGGAAGAGCAGAGTCACAATTTGATTGGTGGATCCCTTCTCTTGACAGAAAGTGATCATTTAAATGTTGATACATTAATGAACAAAGACTCACAGTAGCTTGTCTGGGGGATGGGACGCATCTTCGCACATGCACCACCAGTCACCTTAAGGCAAGAAACATACTTAGCAAGGCACAGTAACAGAGACAGTATCAGAGATATAGGAGAGGCTGAGGAAGATGGAGAGGAGGGGAGGAGTGATGAAGAAAATTACGTCACCCTGCTGAAAATGATGGAGATGGGTTACATTTATGGAACTATCTAATTGAAAAGTGAATGTCTCAATTATTCCTTATATTATACTCTAAGTTGTATTATGGGAAATGTGATGCTAAGCTCTGACTGAGTAAAAACAATAGAGGTGTGAAACGTTGGTTTTAGCAAAGGAAGATAGGGGAGTACCACTCTAAGGAATGCAGAGGCCTAGCCGTAAATTAGAACGTACACATAGGGCCAAGCTGCAGGAAAACTCCTCCAAACCAAGTCTGAAACTGTCACCCAGGTCAGGCCTAGGTCTGTGTCAAGGGGTTTTCTATGTTTATAAAGCACAAGCATCCCATACCAACTAGAAGAAAGTCTAAGATATGTGTGCACCCAACACGAGCCTGGACATGGTCAGATTTATGTAAGGACAGAGATGCCAACGTGACACAACTTCTGTAATCAGAAACCCTAGTATAGGGGCCAATTGGGTGACGAAGCGTAGAAATGGTCATCAACAGAAAGGTACCAATAATGTGAGGATGCATAATGTATCTGTGACCAACAGTGTTGTACCAATAGCAAAAAATGACACAAATAATAGGCAGAAAATACAGTATATAAGAGGACGTTTGGAGAGAACTTGCCAGTCTGCTCTTGGGAGCTTACTCACTTGGATACCTTTTTTTACCCTGTGTTGGAATAAACCTTTGCATCAATACTCTGAGTTTCAGTGCATCTGTTGGGACTTAGCCTGATTTTTGACTGGTTTGGACTTAGAATAATTTTCAACGTTGGGACTTAGCCTGATTTTTGACAGGTCAACACTTAGAATAATTTTCATCGTTTGGACTTAGTTTATTTTTCACTTGTCTACACTTGGAATAATTTTCAACCTTTGGACTTAGTTTATTTTTGACTTGTACGGACTAGATTTTCATCACTTCGACACTCTGATTTATTTTCACTATACACGGGAACTGGAATAATTATTTACGACAGGAGCCTGGCTGGAGTCTGTAGTACCAGGGAGGTGGATTAGGGCCTTCTACTCACCACCATGCCGAGTCCTACCAGCTCGTTAGCCAGGGCTGAACGATAAGCCGCTCCAGCGTCCTCCACAACCCTCCAGGACCCTGCCAGGGGCCCCTTGTTGGCCCCTGTATCATTCTCAGCTCCTGCAGCCTTCTTAGCAGCCTTGCTCTTGCGGCTGGGCTCCGGGCATCGAGCAAGCTTTGGCACCAAGTTCTGACATGATTATATTGTTATTATTGCACTTCGACATTAGCATATTGTATCTGAGATTATGTTGATATTAGCTGGTCAAATACAAACTCCCTTTGCTCTACCCACTGAAACACTGTTGGACGTATGCACTTCTGAACCTTTATTATCTACTGTATGTTTGTATGTTGCTTTTGATCAATGTGAACAACATGAACAAAGTGTCAAATGTGTTGAGTCTCTCCAGGTATGTGTTCTTACCTGGAAGGGGTTCTGATCTTCTGAGAACAGCAGGGCAGGAAGCTTCAGTTCAGCTCCCAGAGCTGGCCGACAGGGCGCGAGGCGGTTGGTAGCGAGACGAGCAAGCTAGACACGCACGCACACACACACAGACACACACAGACACACACACACGCCAAGTAAATTAACAGACGTATGGAAACACACACGCGCACACAAACATAAGGATGAGTGAGAAGGGGCTAGCGGCGAAATACGGCGAGTGTCTTGAACAGAGATTATTATTATTTTTTTCGAAAAAGAAATGTTACTTTTAGATATGAAATATGACTATTAAAAAGGTCTACAGTTTTGGGGTAGGCTATTTGTGAAACACAACTGTCAAACGCAAAAGTAGCCTACTGAAACAATTTGGAAAAATCTAGTATTTTCGTCGATGTTTATCACAGTCTAAATTGTTTAGGTTTACCAGACTTACCTTCTGTTTAGGCCACCGAAGTGTTTTATGTTTCGGGATGTCATCCATGTTTCTTCAAAGATGACAATCTAGGAAATACTCAAATAAATACAAATTTTCCACAATAAATATACATTTCCACTACACTTTTCAACGAGAAAAAAGTAGACGCGATTCGCTCCTTGCCCGCTGCATCAATGACTGATTTGATTTGGTAACGTTCTTATAAATTTGTAAAGCGCGTCACAATCCCTGTCTGCCCGATTACGTCATAATATGTCTATACACCATGGAGAGGGCCATGCATCGTCTCTTCCTAAACAATGCGTTTTAGACAGAAAAGTGTCATTTTTATTTGATCAATAAACAAAGTTTTCTTGCCATCTATATGTTTCATGCCGCAATGGCGCCACCTACAGGCTGTATGGATAAATGAACCTGTGGGAGTTATGTCCAGGGCCCAATAGACAGAAATAAACAACCATAGTCATTTTAAGTACTGGTTAAGTTATTATCAGCATTAGGCCTACTGTGTATAGACAGACTTCAGTCCCCACCCCACACATGCCAGATATGCCAAAGCAGTGCTATACGTACATAGTCATACTCAAATACTTCTTAAAGATACTGCTTGAAACCAACAACAAGCAACTGAATAGAGTTGTAACAGTAATACTGATTGACATTCAAATAGATTGAGACTCGTGCTCGACAGATTGGTTGGTTAAACAGGAAATATGCAAGGATATTTACTTTGTGTTTTACCTTGTCTAATACTGCATCTGAGGATTAGGCTATCTGTAACTATGATGTCAAATCGATACGATTAACGATACTGAACACTGCATTCACCTACTGATTATTATTATTTTAAATGACAGAATTAAGTATTTTCTTCGATGTTTCTCAACAGTTTAAATTATTCATTTAGGTTTACATAGGCCTACTTACTTTCTGTTCGCCGACGTTTTTAATGTTTTCGGATTTCATCCATGTTAACATAAGACTTTAAAGAAATTTCTTTAAAGATAAAGAACTAGGAAATACGAATATAAATGTACATTTCCACTACACTTAGAAACGAGGAAAAAGTAGAATCAAAAGCTTTTCGCTACACTGTAAAATGTTACCAGGATTTAACAATATTCAACTGCAATATTTCACAATAAATCATCGTATTATAACTTTACAGGCTTTAACCGCAACAAGCCAAATATCATGTTGTAATGTAGAATTTACTGTGAAATCAATGTAGACACAGTACGTTACTGTGAATGAAACGATACCGGGATTTCACAGCATTTTGTTGGGTTATTTCAAAGTAAAATACTATTTTCAAATCATCCTTGAGATAACCCACTACATTACTGTAAAACTTGAACTAGTTTTGAGGTGGAAATGACGTCAGTTTTCGCGCTTTCCCAACCGTTTCTCTTTTCCACCATTTTACCTCGGCGCTGCCTGCCATGATCGTGACTTTTGCTCTGTAACGGTAGGGCCTAAACTATCTGCAGTCATCCAATTTAGTTGTTAGTAATCCAGTGTTTCCCACACATAGACTAATTTGTGGCGGTGCGCCACAGAATCAACACCGGCCGCCACACATTGCGTTTCGTAAAACATTTTTTTTAATCGCTATTTTATGGTGGCCCTGAAGTGCAAATGACACCCCCTAATATGAGTACATCCCCCAAATGAAAATACTCCCCCCCAATACGAGTCAACTCCCCCCAAATCGGATGACTTGTTCACCTCCCCCCAATACAAAAACGCGCTCCCCCCCCAATACGAGTCAACTCCCCCCAAATCGGATGACTTGTTCACCTCCCCCCAATACAAAAACGCGCTCCCCCAAATGGAAAAGGACATTACATTAACTCAAAAACACATTAAATTAACTCTGAACGGAAAGGGTAGGTACTACACTTTAGCGCTGATTGGATGCAGTAGGCTAACTGACAAGAAATAAGAAATTGATTGACAGAAGTACAAAATGCAATAGCCTGACAGAGTTACGTGCACCAGGACATTTATTTGGGTATCGAAGCATGTAGCATAGGCTACGTATGCAAAAGCATAAATTGCAGTGTTAAACGTAAACATCGATAGCCAAACAACTAGTCCACGTAACTCTGTCATTATCATGAAATTAATCGTTTTGATTTGAAGGAAAGAGGAAACATTAATGTTTACAATTCAGAGTCATTACACTACTCTTTATTTTAATCAGGGTCATTCCTATGAAATAATCTTAGATCTGCTGTTAACGTTTCAAAATATAAGTAGCCTATGCGCACGCTAAAAACGCAGTTGAAGGAATCAGGCCTTTTCAGAAGAAAAAACTAATAGTCCACTACAGAAGAATGAAATGCCACAATGACAGAGTAGTGGACCAGGATAGTTGTTTGGCTATCGATTTTTACATTTAACTCGAAATACTTTTGCCTAAGAAGCTTACTATTTGCTACATTCTTCGATAGCCAAACAAATGTTCTGGTGCACGTAACTCTGCCAGGCTATTGCATTTTGTGCTTCTGTCGATCAATTTCTTATTTTTTGTTAGTTAGCCTACTGCATCCAATCAGCGCTAAAGTGTAGTACCTACCCTTTCCGTTCAGAGTTAATGTAATGTGTTTTTGAGTTAATGTAATGTCGTTTTCCATTTGGGGGAGCGCGTTTTTGTATTGGGGGGAGGTGAACAAGTCATCCGATTTGGGGGGAGTTGACTCGTATTGGGGGGAGAGCACGTTTTTGTATTGGGGGGAGGTGAACAAGTCATCCGATTTGGGGGGAGTTGACTCGTATTGGGGGGGAGTATTTTCATTTTTGGGGGGAGGTGAACAAGTCATCCGATTTGGGGGGAGTTGACTCGTATTGGGGGGGAGTATTTTCATTTGGGGGATGTACTCATATTAGGGGGTGTCATTTGCACTTCAGGGCCACCGTACTATTTAGGTTAAAACACGCAGCGTATTCGTTCAGCTGCATTTCTTTTCCCCTGCTCTCCCTCCGTCTCTCTGTTACTGATGCGTCTTTCCCACATATGCACACAGTCACAACACCAGCACACGTTAGCAACAATGCATACAGTACATATGCCGTTCTAGTAAGACCGACAGCTATATCAGCGAGCCTTCAGCATTAGTGCCGTAGCTAAAAGTCGAGGAAAGTTGAGGCTACTTTTCGCTAGGTACCTTACTCACATTTACATTTAGTCATTTAGCAGACGCTCTTATTCAGAGCGACTTACAGTACTCGAAGCTTCCCCTTCGTTCTTCTGGTGAGAAGTCTCAAGAGCTAGCTACTTACTCGGCGTCATGGAGCCGACCAGTTAAATAGTTGTTTAGCACTAGCGTTGCTACATGCATAATGCAGAAATGAAATGTTAGTTGTTGTTAATTTGTGAAGGTGTGAATCATTTTGGATTAATATTTAATGTAACAAATTATTAACAAATTAACTGTGTAACGAATTATTAACGAAGGAAATATTACGACCCCCCCCCCCTCCCCGCCACAATTAGATTTCTAATCTGTGGGAAACACTGTAATCTCTGTGCATACTTATGTTTTACTTGTGCAGTTAATACCGTACTTCACTGATTTGAATAATCAAATCCAGTAAATCATGATTGCAAACATTTTGTCTAGTTTGATGGCTAGCTAAGTCTCACATGGTCGATGCTTCAGCTACAGTAGGGTGGCTGGCGTCAGTGAAATAGCAACTGAGTATGTTGCCTCAACTAAAGATTCGTAGCAAGTACTGTTCAAATTATACATACAAATGTATAGGTTTTTGCCAGCTCCAAATTTAGGATGAACTATTAGCTAACTCTGCTGTGGGTCAGCGCAAATGCTATTTTTATAGCAAAGTATTAACATTGGAGTGAACTAGCTAGTGTTGCACAGTAAACCTGTAAAAAGAGACACTCTTACATAGCTTCAGTGTCCCTGTGCATACATAGGAGACAATCACTGCAAAAGAGCTGTAGTTCCGGTGCAGACAGGAGAACCTAGCAGAACGCCTTCTCTTTACCACTCCATCCAGTCCAGAACCCGGGATCCTGAAGTCTCGACTCTTACGATACTCAAACGATGCGATGTTAATATACCTCTCTGATCTAATGAGTCTGGCTAACTGTCGTGACCTCTCAGGTGGGCTATGGCTGCGATGGAGAGCTGGAGAGATGGTTGTTCTGCTAGGTTCTCCTTCTCTGCACAGGAACTGCAGATCTTTTGCAGTGATCATTTATGAGCCTAATGACAAATCATGGTCAGAATTATGATGGCCCATGCTACACCCCCTACAATGGATAACCAGGTTGATGGTAAACAATATAAAACAGTACATGGGAAGTCCGAAAGTTAAATTGTTGAATTTAATAGTGAATTTAATACTTGTTATCATTATTGAAAGCTTTAAATGAGTTTTGTCTTTGTTGTCTTTGTTCTTGCTTTGACTTTTAATGTAGCAACTCCAAAGCACGTTTGTGTGATAAAATCTCAGTTAACAAGTCAAATTTGCAGTATTTTGCAGTGTTATTTAAATTGTAAATGTACAGTAAATTACTGGCTACTAGTTGCATTACTTTTACAGTAATAAACATAGAAATACAGACAATCACTGTAATTTATATACAGCAAGACAATGTAATTCCACAGCTACATATGGCTATATCACAGTAATCCAATGGCATGACAACTGTGAAGTTACAATATACCGCTGTAGTTGCATTGCATTTTACTGTGAAATGTTTACAGTTCATTATTGTGAAACATGTGCAATACATTACTGTGAAATATTTATAATAAATTACTGTAAAATTACTGTGAAAGTAATGCAACTAGTAGCCAGTAATTTACTGTATAGTTACAGTGAAATATTTTACAGTGTACTTGTCTACAGAGCATCAATGACTGATTTGATTGTGTAACGAGTTCTTATTATTTGGTAATGCGCGTCACAATCTCTGTCTGCCCCAAGACGTCATGATATGTCTATACACCATGGAGACCATGCGCCGTCTCTCCTAAAACTATGCGTTTTAGACAGAAAGGTGACATTTCTATTTAATCAATAAACAAAGGTTTTCTTGCCATCTGTTTCATGCCGCAATGGTGCGACCTAGAGGCTGTATGAATAATGAAACTAGCGGCATTAATGTACAGTGCCCTCCAAAAGTATTGGAACAGTGAGGCGAATTCCTTTATTTTTGCTGTAGACTGAAAACATTTGGGCTTGACATCAAATAATGAACGTGAGACCAGAGATCAACGTTTCAGCTTTTATTTCCAGGTATTTACATCAGGATCTGATGCACAACTAAGAAAATATCACATTTTGTTTGAATCCACCCATTTGTCATGTGATCAAAAGTATTGGAACAGATATACTTAAAACATATTTAAGTGAATAAGACTTAATATTTAGTTGCAAATCCTTTGCTTTCAATAACTGCAGCAAGTCTGTGACCCATTGACGTCACCAAACTTTTGCATTCTTCCTTTTTGATGCTTTCCCAGGCTTTCACTGCAGCCTCTTTCAGTTGTTGTTTGTTTTGTGGGGTTCCTCCCTTCAGTCTCCTCTTAAGCAGGTAAAATGCATGCTCTATAGGGTTTAAGTCTGGAGATTGACTTGGCCAGTCTAATACCTTTCATTTCTTGCCCCTGATGAACTCCTTTGTTGTTTTGGCAGTGTGTTTTGGGTCGTTATCTTGCTGCATGATGAAGGCTCTGCCAATCAGTTTGGTTGCATCTTTCCTTAAATTGGCAGACAAAATGTTTCTGTAGACTTCCGAGTTCATTTTGCTGCTGCCATCATGTGTTACATCCTCAATGAAGATTAATGAGCCCGTCCCAGAAGAAGCCATGCAAGCCCAAGCCATGACATTACCTCCACCGTGTTTCACAGATGAGCTTGTGTGTTTGGGATCATGAGCAGTTCCTTTCTTTCTCCAAACTTTAGCCTTTCCATCACTTTGGTAAAAGTTAATCTTTGTCTCATCAGTCCATAAAACTTTGTCCCAGAATTTTTGAGGTTCATCTCTGTACTTTTTGGCAAATTCCAGCCTGGCCTTTCTATTCTTCTTGCTAATGAGTGGTTTGCATCTTCTGGTGTAGCCCTTGTACTTTTGTTCATGAAGTCTTCTGCGAACAGTAGATAGTGATACCTTCACTCCTGCCATCTGGAGGTTGTTGCTGATCTCACTAACAGTTGTTTTAGGGTCTTTCTTTACAGCTCTCACAATGTTTCTGTCATCAACTGCTGATGTTTTCCTTGGTCTACCTGTTCGACGTCTGTTACTTAGTACACCAGTAGTTTTCTTCTTCTTCAGGACATTCCAAATGGTTGTACTGGCTATGGCCAATGTTTCTGCAATGGCTCTGATTGATTTTCCATCTTCTCTAAGACTCACAATTGCTTGTTTTTCACCCAAAGACAGCGCTCTGGTTTTCATGTTGTTTTCACCTCTGAATACAGTCTGCATAGACAAAACCTATCTTACCCAATCTGAACCTGAGTGTAGACATTCAGTGGTATTTATTGATTGAATAATGTATGTAATAGGACACACCTGGGCAACAAAAAAAACCTGTCAGTCACATGTTCCAATACTTTTGCTCACGTGACAAATGGGTGGGTTCGAACAAAAAGGTGATATTTTCTAATTTGTGCATCAGATCCTGATGTAAATACCTGGAAATAAAAGCTGAAACGTTGATCTCTGGTTTCACATTCATCGTTTGATGTCAAGCCCAAATGTTTTCAGTCTACAGCAAAAATAAAGGAATTGGCCTCACTGTTCCAATACTTTTGGAGGGCACTGTATTTGAAGAACTTCGAAGGATATTATATTCATGTTTCGTGTATTATTGCTAATTCATAAGAAGTATTTTGTGCAGAAACTTTCATCTTAAGTAGTGGGTTGTGGAAAAAACGGCTTTTTGTTGAATGTTTATCTTGTTTATTGTTAAGAAAACAACAACTGTCTCTTTGGTCAACTAAATGTAATTTACAACTAAAGAGTCCCCTTACTTACAAAATGAGAACAATTTAAATGTTTTATACAGTATGATACAAGACATGCTGCATCTAATTATGTACATAGAAATTATTACTGTTGAAATTCTATTAATGTCTTCATCATAAACATATCACACTTCATTAACGTCTTGTAGTTTACAAACATTTTATTTACAAGAACCTTCACTGTGAAAAGCAATAACATGTTACATGTTAAAATGTAACATTACAAACACAACTTGAGCGTTAAAAAATAATGCATTTAGGTCAAGATGACAAAATATTTTCAGTCCCAACTCTACTTTAGTTTATGGTTTAAACTGTACAACCTTCTTTGGTAAATTGTAAGTACAATACAGGGCAGTACATGGTGAATGCTTAACAACATGAATCAAGAAAACCTCATTGGGAAAATAAAATAACTTTATAGAACATTTTAGCATCTTAGCATGATAGCTTTTTAATCAAACGTAATACTGGAGGCATTGGTACAATAGGCCTAAAGCAACAGACTATTGTCTATCCATAGTAACCCGACAGATACAACTGTCATTCTCAAGATGGCAACTCAGACATCTAATAGTGAAAAAAAAATGAACAGTTCAAGTTCTCTAAAGTCAAATGTCAAAAGTACAAACATGGTTAAATAGAAACCCAACAATGAAATACATTTTTAGCAAACATTTGCCACTTATCAATTAGACTGTGTTACTTCAGCAGCCAGTATGAACGGGTGTCAGAAAGACAACAATTCTTGTTAAAAAAAAGTAATCTCTCATTGCTTAGCTTTTGTGAAACTTTATAGCATACTTAAGGCACATTCCAAACACATCACAGACATGGTTAATAATGGCTGTTGGAACTCTTCTCCCTTTGTTCTCTTCACTCACATGCACATGCACACGCACACGCACGTCATCTGACAGTCAATCAACAAAACCATCACACACACACACATACCCACAGACAGTGTGGCAATCAATAACAGTCCTACGCACACATACACACACACACAGTCCTTCAGGTTAGTCCATTGTCTTGGTCCCCTCATTGGACTTGTTCAGGATGGTGAGCAGGTTCTTGGACATGAAGTAGGGCCTCTCTGCAGTTCCATCATTACGCTCCAAATCCTCCACTGTCACATGTGGAGAAAGTAGAAGACACTCATCATCACCCCCCCAAAACACCAATGCATCATAAAACGACCATATTCAGGAATACATATAACACACCTTCAGTTGCTCGTAAGTCACAATCATCACATTTGGATCATCCATGCGTTTCTCCCAAGCCAGGGCAGGGTCAAAGTAAGACCCCCTAGCCACAAAAATTAAACCAAAGTAATTGTTGTTTAGAGTTCCCTGATTTTGTCCTAACAGTGCACCCAATACTACCTGTAGGGGATTAGTGAAACATTTGCCAATGGCTTTATGTTATCAGCTTATATTCGCAGGTTCAGCTGTGAAATGTATTTGGTTATCCTTGTTCTCACCTTCTCCTTTCATGAAGTCTGTGAAAAAGGCGTCCCAGGATTTGGCATTTGGCAGAACAGGGTTGTTGTTCATGAAGTGGTAGTAGGACACAACCGTATCTTTTGGGTTTCGAAACACAACCAGCATCTACAAGTAAAAGTCAAATATACCGGGTGAGCTGCATCTGTTCCGAGAGAGGGAAATGGCCACTGCATCTTGAGGTCACAGGTGAACTACACAAGTGGTCTCCTAAAGTCACATATGCTGAATGTGCTCATTGGTGCCATTCACTAGTAATTACTTAACACTGACCTTTGTTTTCTTTTCTGTTAACGATTTGGGTATATTATCTGGGTGCATGTGTGTGCCCAATAACCGAGGGGAGGGCTTCTCTTTAACCATCTGCAAACAAAAAGATCAATACTGCTTAATATTTGTTTTGCGTTACTCTTGCATGTGTCCTCACACACCTAAAATAAACAGGTTTAAAATGTTAAGGCCATACACCACAAAACTACAATAATTTACGAATGCTGTTATTGTGTTGCAATTACAATGTTATGGACTTGTATTTTCTTAGTGAAAAAAAACAACCTATGTATAACGTACCTGTTGCATTTCAGGTGAGAAGCATCTGCGGCACAGCAGGCATTTCGTTTGGCCCAGTGGTTGCAGCCATGATTTTGAAGATCACAATAATCATCCAATTGAAACCTGACAAACCCAAATCACTGGCATTAACAGTTTCCAAAATTCTCGTGGTTTGCTGCGTTGACGCCAGTTATGGCCAATCAAGCACTGTTTGCTTACTTTATCACTGACAAACTGCACGGTTGAGAATGTAATTGTTTTCGCATTAGAACTTGCACAAACCAATGCACTGAAATTTGTCAGTTTATGTATTGGGCTATGTTAAACTCTTTCTCCAATCTGCAGATTGATAATACAACCAGAACTCAATTAAACTTAGTCTTTCAGTTGGTGAAGAGGCAGACTAAAACCCTTTCTTCAACAAATATTTAATTCAATTAAACAGTTTGGTCTAAGCCTTTTTAATCTTGCATACTGGCACACAACCACAAATACGTTGCCCTGAGAATAAAAAAATATGACTTCTGCCGTGAGTCTAGGAGAGATTCACCTGCACTCAGACAACTTCTGCCGTGAGACCAGGAAAGATTCACCTGCACTCAGACAACTTCTGCCGTGAGACCAGGAGTACAGTGTGGCAGCAGTGGCGTTGTATGTATTGTATGTAAAAGTGTATTTTCAATTGTGTGTCACTCCGTCCACTGTCCCTCTGCCCTCCATTAGCCTCTGTTTATGTGTGGGTCAAGGAGCCTCTGACAGCCTCCACACTGGCCTCCACTCCTCTGCACTACCAGAAGCCTAAACTGGGAGAGTGTCTCATCACCCTCATCCACAAGGTTCAACCACGCCTTCCTGAAAAGCTCACCTGTATGTTCCTGAAGATGGAAAATGATGAGGTGATCCACCTGCTGGAGTCTCCACAGGCTCTGCACTCTAAGATCAATCAAGCAGTTGCTGCCCTCCATGCCTCCCAGATGAATGTGGCCACTGCTGTTGGTGAGTGTGGAGTTCCTGGATGATGCAGCACCCACCACCACATCAGTGCCAAGCCCCAGGTGGTTATGAAGCAGGCATGTACAACCACTTTCAAACCCACTTCCACCTCTGTTGCTGTTGTGTTCCACAGCCTAGCTGTAACCCTGTCCACCTCCAGTCACAGCAGTGATTGTGCTGGACCAGGAGCCTCTGACAGCCTCCATTCTGGCTGCTGCTCTGCCCCAGGACCAGAAGCAGATGCTGGGAGAGCATCTGTACCACCTGATCCAGAACATCCAGCCCAGCCTGGTTGGAAAAGTCACCGGCATGCTGTTGGAGTTGGACAACTCCACTTTGATACGGCGTCCCTCCACGTCAAAACGGCTCCCCTCCACGTGGACACGTCTCCCCTCCACGTCGACACGATGGCCCTCCACGTCGACACGGGTCCCCTCCCCGTCGACAAGGCGGCCCTCCATGTGGACACGGCTTCCCTCCTTGTGGACATGGCGCATTCAAATGTCAGAGTCAAGTTGACTGATGTTGACTGCTAGTCCTGTAGCTCTTCAGACAAAACAGGTTCCATGACAATTTTGTGCCGGGTTTATACCTTCAGTCTTCTCTCACCTTCTCAACGTGCGACCATTAATAGGCAAACTTTCGGTCGGCCTGCCTGACTGCCTAGCCCGGTCTCACCTTGAGAAGGTGAGCGAAGACACGCTTCGGGGCGCCTGACTGCCACGGCCTGCGTAACACTGCCTGCCTGCCTGCCGTGCCCGGTCTCACCTTGAGAAGGTGAGCGAAGACACTGGGGGAACGGGGGTGACCGGGGGTCCGACCGGGGGTCCGACCGGGGGTCCGACCGGGGGTCCGACCGGGGGTCCGACCGGGGGTCCGACCGGGGGTCCGACCGGGGGTCCGGTCTCAGCGAAGACACGCTTCGGGGCGCCTGCGTGCCACTGCCTGCCTGCCTGCTGTGCCCAGTCTCACCTTAGAGAGCGTGATGAGGGCGCACACTTGCTGTGGAAGCCGGTGAGGTGAGCGTTCTGTCTCTCCCTGGTAGAGAACACACCTCAGCTCAGGAGGACACCATTTATAAGCCAAAACTTTGGGTATAATGTTTTTTCATTTTTTAGATTTCTTTATTTAAAGGGACAATGCACATTAATCAAGATGAGCACAGAGTTCAACCAATAGTTTGGAAAATGCCTTTAGATTTCTTTATTTAAAGGGACAATGCACATTAATCAAGATGAGCAGAGTTCAACCAATAGTTTGGAAAATGCCTAATATCGTCCGACAGTATCGTTGACACCATGCTGCTCCACGTCGACACTTTTGGTCAGAGAGGCGGCGCCCATTTTCGTTCGTGGAGGCCCCGCCCATTTTTGGTCGGGGAGGCCCAGTTTTGGTATGGGAGCCCCCCCCCCCAAATTCGGCTAGTATTGTCGACACCACATCAACGCGGCGGCCCTCCACGTCGACGCCACGGCCCTCCACGTCGACACGGCTCCCCTCCACATCGACACGGCTCCCCTCCATGTCGACGCCACGGCCCTCCACGTGGACACGGCTCCCCTCCACGTCGACAAGGCTCCCCTCCACGTGGACAAGGCGGCCCTCCACGTTGATACGGCGTGCCTCCACGTCAAAACGGCTCCCCTCCACGTGGACACGTCTCCCCTCCACGTCGACACGATGGCCCTCCACGTCGACACGGCTCCCCTCCCCGTCGACAAGGCGGCCCTCCATGTGGACACGGCTTCCCTCCTTGTGGACATGGCGCATTCAAATGTCAGAGTCAAGTTGACTGATGTTGACTGCTCGTCCTGTAGCTCTTCAGACAAAACAGGTTCCATGACAATTTTGTGCCGGGTTTATACCTTCAGTCTTCTCTCACCTTCTCAACGTGCGACCATTAATAGGCAAACTTTCGGTCGGCCTGCCTGACTGCCTTGCCCGGTCTCACTTTGAGAAGGTGAGCGAAGACACGCTTCGGGGCGCCTGCCTGCCACCGCCTGCGTGCCACTGCCTGCCTGCCTGCCGTGCCCGGTCTCACCTTGAGAAGGTGAGCGAAGACACTGGGGGAACGGGGGTGACCGGGGGTCCGACCGGGGGTCCGACCGGGGGTCCGACCGGGGGTCCGACCGGGGGTCCGACCGGGGGTCCGGTCTCAGCGAAGACACGCTTCGGGGCGCCTGCGTGCCACTGCCTGCCTGCCTGCCGTGCCCAGTCTCACCTTAGAGAGCGTGATGAGGGCGCACACTTGCTGTGGAAGCCGGTGAGGTGAGCGTTCTGTCTCTCCCTGGTAGAGAACACACCTCAGCTCAGGAGGACACCATTTATAAGCCAAAACTTTGGGTATAATGTTTTTTCATTTTTTAGATTTCTTTATTTAAAGGGACAATGCACATTAATCAAGATGAGCACAGAGTTAAACCAATAGTTTGGAAAATGCCTTTAGATTTCTTTATTTAAAGGGACAATGCACATTAATCAAGATGAGCAGAGTTCAACCAATAGTTTGGAAAATGCCTAATATCGTCCGACAGTATCGTTGACACCATGCTGCTCCACGTCGTCACTTTTGGTCAGAGAGGCGGCGCCCATTTTCGTTCGTGGAGGCCCCGCCCATTTTTGGTCGGGGAGGCCCAGTTTTGGTATGGGAGCCCCCCCCCCCCAAATTTGGCTAGTATTGTCGACACCACGTCAACGCGGCGGCCCTCCACGTCGACGCCACGGCCCTCCACGTCGACACGGCTCCCCTCCACATCGACACGGCTCCCCTCCATGTCGACGCCACGGCCCTCCACGTGGACACGGCTCCCCTCCACGTCGACAAGGCTCCCCTCCACGTGGACAAGGCGGCCCTCCACGTTGATACGGCGTGCCTCCACGTCGAAACGGCTCCCCTCCACGTGGACACGTCTCCCCTCCACGTCGACACGATGGCCCTCCACGTCGACACGGCTCCCCTCCCCGTCGACAAGGCGGCCCTCCGTGTGGACACGGCTTCCCTCCTTGTGGACATGGCGCATTCAAATGTCAGAGTCAAGTTGACTGATGTTGACTGCTCGTCCTGTAGCTCTTCAGACAAAACAGGTTCCATGACAATTTTGTGCCGGGTTTATACCTTCAGTCTTCTCTCACCTTCTCAACGTGCGACCATTAATAGGCAAACTTTCGGTCGGCCTGCCTGACTGCCTTGCCCGGTCTCACTTTGAGAAGGTGAGCGAAGACACGCTTCGGGGCGCCTGCCTGCCACCGCCTGCGTGCCACTGCCTGCCTGCCTGCCGTGCCCGGTCTCACCTTGAGAAGGTGAGCGAAGACACTGGGGGAACGGGGGTGACCGGGGGTCCGACCGGGGGTCCGACCGGGGGTCCGACCGGGGGTCCGACCGGGGGTCCGACCGGGGGTCCGGTCTCAGCGAAGACACGCTTCGGGGCGCCTGCGTGCCACTGCCTGCCTGCCTGCCGTGCCCAGTCTCACCTTAGAGAGCGTGATGAGGGCGCACACTTGCTGTGGAAGCCGGTGAGGTGAGCGTTCTGTCTCTCCCTGGTAGAGAACACACCTCAGCTCAGGAGGACACCATTTATAAGCCAAAACTTTGGGTATAATGTTTTTTCATTTTTTAGATTTCTTTATTTAAAGGGACAATGCACATTAATCAAGATGAGCACAGAGTTCAACCAATAGTTTGGAAAATGCCTTTAGATTTCTTTATTTAAAGGGACAATGCACATTAATCAAGATGAGCAGAGTTCAACCAATAGTTTGTAAAATGCCTAATATCGTCCGACAGTATCGTTGACACCATGCTGCTCCACGTCGACACTTTTGGTCAGAGAGGCGGCGCCCATTTTCGTTCGTGGAGGCCCCGCCCATTTTTGGTCGGGGAGGCCCAGTTTTGGTATGGGAGCCCCCCCCCCCAAATTCGGCTAGTATTGTCGACACCACATCAACGCGGCGGCCCTCCACGTCGACGCCACGGCCCTCCACGTCGACACGGCTCCCCTCCACATCGACACGGCTCCCCTCCATGTCGACGCCACGGCCCTCCACGTGGACACGGCTCCCCTCCACGTCGACAAGGCTCCCCTCCACGTGGACAAGGCGGCCCTCCACGTTGATACGGCGTGCCTCCACGTCAAAACGGCTCCCCTCCACGTGGACACGTCTCCCCTCCACGTCGACACGATGGCCCTCCACGTCGACACGGCTCCCCTCCCCGTCGACAAGGCGGCCCTCCATGTGGACACGGCTTCCCTCCTTGTGGACATGGCGCATTCAAATGTCAGAGTCAAGTTGACTGATGTTGACTGCTCGTCCTGTAGCTCTTCAGACAAAACAGGTTCCATGACAATTTTGTGCCGGGTTTATACCTTCAGTCTTCTCTCACCTTCTCAACGTGCGACCATTAATAGGCAAACTTTCGGTCGGCCTGCCTGACTGCCTTGCCCGGTCTCACTTTGAGAAGGTGAGCGAAGACACGCTTCGGGGCGCCTGCCTGCCACCGCCTGCGTGCCACTGCCTGCCTGCCTGCCGTGCCCGGTCTCACCTTGAGAAGGTGAGCGAAGACACTGGGGGAACGGGGGTGACCGGGGGTCCGACCGGGGGTCCGACCGGGGGTCCGACCGGGGGTCCGACCGGGGGTCCGACCTTAGCGAAGACACGCTTCGGGGCGCCTGCGTGCCACTGCCTGCCGTGCCCAGTCTCACCTTAGAGAGCGTGATGAGGGCGCACACTTGCTGTGGAAGCCGGTGAGGTGAGCGTTCTGTCTCTCCCTGGTAGAGAAGACACCTCAGCTCAGGAGGACACCATTTATAAGCCAAAACTTTGGGTATAATGTTTTTTCATTTTTTAGATTTCTTTATTTAAAGGGACAATGCACATTAATCAAGATGAGCACAGAGTTCAACCAATAGTTTGGAAAATGCCTTTAGATTTCTTTATTTAAAGGGACAATGCACATTAATCAAGATGAGCAGAGTTCAACCAATAGTTTGGAAAATGCCTAATATCGTCCGACAGTATCGTTGACACCATGCTGCTCCACGTCGACACTTTTGGTCAGAGAGGCGGCGCCCATTTTCGTTCGTGGAGGCCCCGCCCATTTTTGGTCGGGGAGGCCCAGTTTTGGTATGGGAGCCCCCCCCCCAAATTCGGCTAGTATTGTCGACACCACATCAACGCGGCGGCCCTCCACGTCGACGCCACGGCCCTCCACGTCGACACGGCTCCCCTCCACATCGACACGGCTCCCCTCCATGTCGACGCCACGGCCCTCCACGTGGACACGGCTCCCCTCCACGTCGACAAGGCTCCCCTCCACGTGGACAAGGCGGCCCTCCACGTTGATACGGCGTGCCTCCACGTCAAAACGGCTCCCCTCCACGTGGACACGTCTCCCCTCCACGTCGACACGATGGCCCTCAACGTCGACACGGCTCCCCTCCCCGTCGACAAGGCGGCCCTCCATGTGGACACGGCTTCCCTCCTTGTGGACATGGCGCATTCAAATGTCAGAGTCAAGTTGACTGATGTTGACTGCTCGTCCTGTAGCTCTTCAGACAAAACAGGTTCCATGACAATTTTGTGCCGGGTTTATACCTTCAGTCTTCTCTCACCTTCTCAACGTGCGACCATTAATAGGCAAACTTTCGGTCGGCCTGCCTGACTGCCTTGCCCGGTCTCACTTTGAGAAGGTGAGCGAAGACACGCTTCGGGGCGCCTGCCTGCCACCGCCTGCGTGCCACTGCCTGCCTGCCTGCCGTGCCCGGTCTCACCTTGAGAAGGTGAGCGAAGACACTGGGGGAACGGGGGTGACCGGGGGTCCGACCGGGGGTCCGACCGGGGGTCCGACCGGGGGTCCGACCGGGGGTCCGACCTTAGCGAAGACACGCTTCGGGGCGCCTGCGTGCCACTGCCTGCCGTGCCCAGTCTCACCTTAGAGAGCGTGATGAGGGCGCACACTTGCTGTGGAAGCCGGTGAGGTGAGCGTTCTGTCTCTCCCTGGTAGAGAAGACACCTCAGCTCAGGAGGACACCATTTATAAGCCAAAACTTTGGGTATAATGTTTTTTCATTTTTTAGATTTCTTTATTTAAAGGGACAATGCACATTAATCAAGATGAGCACAGAGTTCAACCAATAGTTTGGAAAATGCCTTTAGATTTCTTTATTTAAAGGGACAATGCACATTAATCAAGATGAGCAGAGTTCAACCAATAGTTTGGAAAATGCCTAATATCGTCCGACAGTATCGTTGACACCATGCTGCTCCACGTCGACACTTTTGGTCAGAGAGGCGGCGCCCATTTTCGTTCGTGGAGGCCCCGCCCATTTTTGGTCGGGGAGGCCCAGTTTTGGTATGGGAGCCCCCCCCCCAAATTCGGCTAGTATTGTCGACACCACATCAACGCGGCGGCCCTCCACGTCGACGCCACGGCCCTCCACGTCGACACGGCTCCCCTCCACATCGACACGGCTCCCCTTCATGTCGACGCCACGGCCCTCCACGTGGACACGGCTCCCCTCCACGTCGACAAGGCTCCCCTCCACGTGGACAAGGCGGCCCTCCACGTTGATACGGCGTGCCTCCACGTCAAAACGGCTCCCCTCCACGTGGACACGTCTCCCCTCCACGTCGACACGATGGCCCTCAACGTCGACACGGCTCCCCTCCCCGTCGACAAGGCGGCCCTCCATGTGGACACGGCTTCCCTCCTTGTGGACATGGCGCATTCAAATGTCAGAGTCAAGTTGACTGATGTTGACTGCTCGTCCTGTAGCTCTTCAGACAAAACAGGTTCCATGACAATTTTGTGCCGGGTTTATACCTTCAGTCTTCTCTCACCTTCTCAACGTGCGACCATTAATAGGCAAACTTTCGGTCGGCCTGCCTGACTGCCTTGCCCGGTCTCACTTTGAGAAGGTGAGCGAAGACACGCTTCGGGGCGCCTGCCTGCCACCGCCTGCGTGCCACTGCCTGCCTGCCTGCCGTGCCCGGTCTCACCTTGAGAAGGTGAGCGAAGACACTGGGGGAACGGGGGTGACCGGGGGTCCGACCGGGGGTCCGACCGGGGGTCCGACCGGGGGTCCGACCGGGGGTCCGACCGGGGGTCCGACCTTAGCGAAGACACGCTTCGGGGCGCCTGCGTGCCACTGCCTGCCGTGCCCAGTCTCACCTTAGAGAGCGTGATGAGGGCGCACACTTGCTGTGGAAGCCGGTGAGGTGAGCGTTCTGTCTCTCCCTGGTAGAGAAGACACCTCAGCTCAGGAGGACACCATTTATAAGCCAAAACTTTGGGTATAATGTTTTTTCATTTTTTAGATTTCTTTATTTAAAGGGACAATGCACATTAATCAAGATGAGCACAGAGTTCAACCAATAGTTTGGAAAATGCCTTTAGATTTCTTTATTTAAAGGGACAATGCACATTAATCAAGATGAGCAGAGTTCAACCAATAGTTTGGAAAATGCCTAATATCGTCCGACAGTATCGTTGACACCATGCTGCTCCACGTCGACACTTTTGGTCAGAGAGGCGGCGCCCATTTTCGTTCGTGGAGGCCCCGCCCATTTTTGGTCGGGGAGGCCCAGTTTTGGTATGGGAGCCCCCCCCCCAAATTCGGCTAGTATTGTCGACACCACATCAACGCGGCGGCCCTCCACGTCGACGCCACGGCCCTCCACGTCGACACGGCTCCCCTCCACATCGACACGGCTCCCCTCCATGTCGACGCCACGGCCCTCCACGTGGACACGGCTCCCCTCCACGTCGACAAGGCTCCCCTCCACGTGGACAAGGCGGCCCTCCACGTTGATACGGCGTGCCTCCACGTCAAAACGGCTCCCCTCCACGTGGACACGTCTCCCCTCCACGTCGACACGATGGCCCTCAACGTCGACACGGCTCCCCTCCCCGTCGACAAGGCGGCCCTCCATGTGGACACGGCTTCCCTCCTTGTGGACATGGCGCATTCAAATGTCAGAGTCAAGTTGACTGATGTTGACTGCTCGTCCTGTAGCTCTTCAGACAAAACAGGTTCCATGACAATTTTGTGCCGGGTTTATACCTTCAGTCTTCTCTCACCTTCTCAATGTGCGACCATTAATAGGCAAACTTTCGGTCGGCCTGCCTGACTGCCTTGCCCGGTCTCACTTTGAGAAGGTGAGCGAAGACACGCTTCGGGGCGCCTGCCTGCCACCGCCTGCGTGCCACTGCCTGCCTGCCTGCCGTGCCCGGTCTCACCTTGAGAAGGTGAGCGAAGACACTGGGGGAACGGGGGTGACCGGGGGTCCGACCGGGGGTCCGACCGGGGGTCCGACCGGGGGTCCGACCGGGGGTCCGACCGGGGGTCCGGTCTCAGCGAAGACACGCTTCGGGGCGCCTGCGTGCCACTGCCTGCCTGCCTGCCGTGCCCAGTCTCACCTTAGAGAGCGTGATGAGGGCGCACACTTGCTGTGGAAGCCGGTGAGGTGAGCGTTCTGTCTCTCCCTGGTAGAGAACACACCTCAGCTCAGGAGGACACCATTTATAAGCCAAAACTTTGGGTATAATGTTTTTTCATTTTTTAGATTTCTTTATTTAAAGGGACAATGCACATAAATCAAGATGAGCACAGAGTTAAACCAATAGTTTGGAAAATGCCTTTAGATTTCTTTATTTAAAGGGACAATGCACATTAATCAAGATGAGCAGAGTTCAACCAATAGTTTGGAAAATGCCTAATATCGTCCGACAGTATCGTTGACACCATGCTGCTCCACGTCGACACTTTTGGTCAGGGAGGCGGCGCCCATTTTCGTTCGTGGAGGCCCCGCCCATTTTTGGTCGGGGAGGCCCAGTTTTGTTATGGGAGCCCCCCCCCCCCAAATTCGGCTAGTATTGTCGACACCACATCAACGCGGCGGCCCTCCACGTCGACGCCACGGCCCTCCACGTGTACACGGCTCCCCTCCACATCGACACGGCTCCCCTCCCTGTCGACGCCACGGCCCTCTACGTGGACACGGCTCCCCTCCACGTCGACAAGGCTCCCCTCCACGTGGACAAGGCGGCCCTCCACGTTGATACGGCGTCCCTCCACGTCAAAACGGCTCCCCTCCACGTGGACACGTCTCCCCTCCACGTCGACTTGGCTCCCCTCCACGTCGACAAGGCGGCCCTCCATGTGGACACGGCTTCCCTCCACGTTGATACGGCGTCCCTCCACGTCAAAACGGCTCCCCTCCACGTGGACACGTCTCCCCTCCACGTCGACACGCCATGTAAACTCCGACCAAAATGAGCGACGCAAATTCTCGTTGCGAATAAAAAGGTTTACAGATTATAAAAAATGATTCCAGATCCGGAGAATAATGATCAATTGTTCATTTCAATAGGCAGTAGATTAGGCTGTGTGTTACACAGTGTTTCTATAAGCTCAAGTTCAGATGTCCTCTCTCTTCGGTGGTTGGACACTGAATGAGTAAGATGTCATTTAGTACCAAAAAATGGGAGGTGCCCAAGCAAACCGAAATTGTTCAGACAGCACGTGGGACATTGGGACGCAGTTCGCAAGCTGAGAGGAGGGAGCTGAGAGAGAGAGTTTGCTAGCTGAGAGGAAGGAGCTTAGAGTTCGATCCTATACATCACTCAAAGTCACTTCAAACAATCAACTGAGTAATATGTGTATGTATGAGTTACTGGTACAGGAGAGATGTCCACGGAAGGACAATTTCTTTTTTAGAAGATTTTCGATTGTTAATTTCAATAGGCAGTAGAATAGGCTGTGTGTTATGCAGTGTTCCTAGCGAAAGTTCAGAGGTCCTCTCTCCTTGGTGGTTGGAGACTAAATGAGTCAGATGTCATTTAGTACCAAAAAATGGGAGGTGTTCGAGCCCTCAAAATCTGTTCAGACGACAAGGGGTAGAAGGGGATGGCAGTTTGCGAGCTGAGAGGAGGGCGCTGAGAGTTCGATCTCAAGACAAGACATAAGACATAAGACATAAGACACAAGACACAAGACACAAGACACAAGACACAAGACAAAAGACGCAAGACGTAAGACGTAAGACACAAGACGCCAGACATAAGACGCCAGACATAAGACGCCAGACATAAGACGCCAGACATAAGACGTAAGACATATAAGACGCAAGACATAAGACGTAAGACGTAAGACATAAGACATAAGACATAAGACATGAGACAAGACATTAGACAAGACATTAGACAAGACATTAGACATAAGACAAGACATAAGAAAATGCATAGGAAAATACATAAGAAAAAACATAAGAAAGCTGTGTAAGCCGGTGAGGTGAGCGCTCTGTCTCTTCCTGGTACAGAAGACACCTCCCTGATCTGTTTCTCTAACGAAAACCGTTTCTGACATCACAGAGCAGTCAAGTCAAGACACTTGCTTATTGATTTGACAATTTATTGATGACCATACACATGGAAATAGCTTTGACTTTGGCGGAGTAGAGGGGAGGCACTCCCTGTCTTTAAACAATATGAGGCAGGAAGCAAAACACAGGAAGATGAGATAAGCGGTAGACGAGGTAACATCACAGCCAGCTATAACCAATCCGAAGGGCTACTGTCAATCCATGAGCCTTCCAGCTCACAACCATTTCTAGTCGCCGCCCGGAAAGTGCGAGACGCATTGTGTTCACACTGCGAATATTTACTTCGTTGCTCAGGATTGATCCAGGGTCCGAAGATAATTGACCCATTGTCGTGAACGTATCCTGGATAGTGCTCTGCACTGCTGATGGGGCTTCATCATTTTGGAAAAGACGATCTCTCCCAAGTGTAAGCCTGTTGTTTATCGCGGCAGGTGAACTCAAACATCTTAACACGAAAGCGAGTCCGCTGGTGTCCGATTGGAAAGTTAGACTTATGCATCCAAGCGTCAAAGTCCAGTTCACGGATAGGCCTATGGACTGCTCGTCCAGTAGTTCGGCAGACAACACGGGATCCATGGCAAGAAAATTGGTTGTTCGTCGTTTCAATTGACGGCTTGTGTGGGGTTTAAAACTTCCGTGAGGCGCGTCTCTCTATTTATTAGGCCCATAACAAATTACGGTTAAGGCTAATATTCGCGATACAATCACCTGTCCTGTCCTCGCACGAACCATCACGAGATGGTTATAGCGGACGATTGCTGGGTGTACAACACGGGTTCCATGACAGGAAAATATGTTGTTCGACGTTTGAACTGTAGGCTATTGCGGGGTTTTAAACTCCTCAGTGGTGCCTTTTCTCAATATGGCATATGCTACGATCGGAGCTCGGGAGTTCAGTGGGAAACCAATTTATTAACAACATTTCCGACTGCCCATTTATGTAACCATTCCGACCGAACCATTCCGAACATGGTTTAGCGAGTAATTTCAATGTATAGGATAAACACATTTAATACGTAAAAAATGTCCAGGTTCATGCAGGCTCCGCTACCCAAACCATTGTTAAATAGCGATGTAACAGCGTGGATAGCCTATGCCTAACCTCGACAGGCTTATAGGGTGCGAGGGATCATTTTTTCCGTAATGATCGGTTTAACTCGACATGAAGGTGCGCACCAGGAAGACAATTGAAAGGCTCGGCTCACATGTAATTTCGATCTCATACATCGCATAAAGTCACCTTAAACAATCAACTGAATAATATGTACAATTATTGGTACAGGAGAGATGTCCATCGAAGCACAATTTCTTTTTTTAGAAGATTTTCGATTGTTTATTTCTATAGGCAGAATAGGCTGTGAGTTACGCAGTTTTCCTAAGGGAAAGTTCAAAAGGTCCTCTCTCCTCGGTGGTTGGAGACTAAATGAGTCAGATGTAATTTAGTACCAAAAAATGGGAGGTGTTCGAGCCCTCAAAATCTGTTCAGACGACAAGGGGTAGAAGGGGATGGCAGTTTGCGAGCTGAGAGGAGGGAGCTGAGAGATTTTGCGAGATTAGAGGAGGGAGAAGAGAGAGAGAGAGAGAGAGAGAGGGAGGGAGGGAGAGAGAGAGAGAGAGAGAGAGAGAGAGAGAGAGAGAGAGAGAGAGAGAGAGAGAGAGAAAGAGAGAGAGAGAATGCGCGAGCTGAGAGGAGGGAGCTGAGAGAGTTCGCCAGCTGAGAGGAGGGAGCTCAGAGATATCGCCAGCTGAGAGGAGGGAGCTGAGTGTTACCGCGCTGAGAGTTCGATCTCAAGACAAGACATAAGACATAAGACACAAGACACAAGACACAAGACAAAAGACAAAAGACGCAAGACTTAAGAAATAAGACACAAGACGCCAGACATAAGACGCCAGACATAAGACGCCAGACATAAGACGTAAGACATATAAGACGCAAGACATAAGACGTAAGACGTAAGACATAAGACATAAGACATGAGACAAGACATTAGACAAGACATTAGACAAGACATTAGACATAAGACAAGACATAAGAAAATGCATAGGAAAATACATAAGAAAAAACATAAGAAAGCTGTGTAAGCCGGTGAGGTGAGCGCTCTGTCTCTTCCTGGTACAGAAGACACCTCCCTGATCTGTTTCTCTAACGAAAACCGTTTCTGACATCACAGAGCAGTCAAGTCAGGACACTTGCTTATTGATTTGACAATTTATTGATGACCATACACATGGAAATAGCTTTGACTTTGGCGGAGTAGAGGGGAGGCACTCCCTGTCTTTAAACAATATGAGGCAGGAAGCAAAACACAGGAAGATGAGATAAGCGGTAGACGAGGTGACATCACAGCCAGCTATAACCAATCCGAAGGGCTACTGTCAATCCATGAGCCTTCCAGCTCACAACCATTTCTAGTCGCCGCCCGGAAAGTGCGAGACGCATTGTGTTCACACTGCGAATATTTACTTCGTTGCTCAGGATTGATCCAGGGTCCGAAGATAATTGACCCATTGTCGTGAACGTATCCTGGATAGTGCTCTGCACTGCTGATGGGGCTTCATCATTTTGGAAAAGACGATCTCTCCCAAGTGTAAGCCTGTTGTTTATCGCGGCAGGTGAACTCAAACATCTTAACACGAAAGCGAGTCCGCTGGTGTCCGATTGGAAAGTTAGACTTATGCATCCAAGCGTCAAAGTCCAGTTCACGGATAGGCTTATGGACTGCTCGTCCAGTAGTTCGGCAGACAACACGGGATCCATGGCAAGAAAATTGGTCGTTCGTCGTTTCAATTGACGGCTTGTGTGGGGTTTAAAACTTCCGTGAGGCGCGTCTCTCTATTTATTAGGCCCATAACAAATTTCGGTTAAGGCTAATATTCGCGATACAATCCCCTGTCCTGTCCTCGCACGAACCATCCCGAGATGGTTATAGCGGACGATTGCTGGGTGTACAACACGGGTTCCACGACAGGAAAATATGTTGTTCGACGTTTGAACTGTAGGCTATTGCGGGGTTTTAAACTCCTCAGTGGTGCCTTTTCTCAATATGGCATATGCTACGATCGGAGCTCGGGAGTTCAGTGGGAAACCAATTTATTAACAACATTTCCGACTGCCCATTTATGTAACCATTCCGACCGAACCATTCCGAACATGGTTTAGCGAGTAATTTCAATGTATAGGATAAACACATTTAATACGTAAAAAATTTCCAGGTTCATGCAGGCTTCGCTACCCAAACCATTGTTAAATAGCGATGTAACAGCGTGGATAGCCTATGCCTAACCGTGACAGGCTTATAGGGTGCGAGGGATCATTTTTTCCGTAATGATCGGTTTAACTCGACATGAAGGTGCGCACCAGGAAGACAATTGAAAGGCTCGGCTCACATGTAATTTCGATCTCATACATCGCATAAAGTCACCTTAAACAATCAACTGAATAATATGTACAATTATTGGTACAGGAGAGATGTCCATCGAAGCACAATTTCTTTTTTTAGAAGATTTTCGATTGTTTATTTCTATAGGCAGAATAGAATGTGAGTTACGCAGTTTTCCTAAGGGAAAGTTCAAAAGGTCCTCTCTCCTCGGTGGTTGGAGACTAAATGAGTCAGATGTCATTTAGTACCAAAAAATGGGAGGTGTTCGAGCCCTCAAAATCTGTTCAGACGACAAGGGGTAGAAGGGGATGGCAGTTTGCGAGCTGAGAGGAGGGAGCTGAGAGATTTTGCGAGATTAGAGGAGGGAGCAGAGAGAGAGAGAGAGAGAGAGAGAGAGGGAGAGAGAGAGAGAGAGAGAGAGAGAGAGAGAGAGAGAGAGAGAGAGAGGAGAGGAGAGAGAGAGAGAGAGAGAGAGAGAGAGAGAGAGAGAGAGAGAGAGAATGCGCGAGCTGAGAGGAGGGAGCTGAGAGAGTTCGCCAGCTGAGAGGAGGGAGCTCAGAGATATCGCCAGCTGAGAGGAGGGAGCTGAGTGTTAGCGCGCTGAGAGTTCGATCTCAAGACAAGACATAAGACATAAGACATAAGACATAAGACATAAGACACAAGACACAAGACACAAGACACAAGACACAAGACAAAAGACAAAAGACAAAAGACAAAAGACGCAAAACGTAAGACATAAGACACAAGACACAAGACGCCAGACATAAGACGCCAGACATAAGACGCCAGACATAAGACGTAAGACATATAAGACGCAAGACATAAGACGTAAGACATAAGACATAAGACATGAGACAAGACATTAGACAAGACATTAGACATAAGACAAGACATAAGAAAATGCATAGGAAAATACATAAGAAAAAACATAAGAAAGCTGTGTAAGCCGGTGAGGTGAGCGCTCTGTCTCTTCCTGGTACAGAAGACACCTCCCTGATCTGTTTCTCTAACGAAAACCGTTTCTGACATCACAGAGCAGTCAAGTCAGGACACTTGCTTATTGATTTGACAATTTATTGATGACCATACACATGGAAATAGCTTTGACTTTGGCGGAGTAGAGGGGAGGCACTCCCTGTCTTTAAACAATATGAGGCAGGAAGCAAAACACAGGAAGATGAGATAAGCGGTAGACGAGGTGACATCACAGCCAGCTATAACCAATCCGAAGGGCTACTGTCAATCCATGAGCCTTCCAGCTCACAACCATTTCTAGTCGCCGCCCGGAAAGTGCGAGACGCATTGTGTTCACACTGCGAATATTTACTTCGTTGCTCAGGATTGATCCAGGGTCCGAAGATAATTGACCCATTGTCGTGAACGTATCCTGGATAGTGCTCTGCACTGCTGATGGGGCTTCATCATTTTGGAAAAGACGATCTCTCCCAAGTGTAAGCCTGTTGTTTATCGCGGCAGGTGAACTCAAACATCTTAACACGAAAGCGAGTCCGCTGGTGTCCGATTGGAAAGTTAGACTTATGCATCCAAGCGTCAAAGTCCAGTTCACGGATAGGCTTATGGACTGCTCGTCCAGTAGTTCGGCAGACAACACGGGATCCATGGCAAGAAAATTGGTCGTTCGTCGTTTCAATTGACGGCTTGTGTGGGGTTTAAAACTTCCGTGAGGCGCGTCTCTCTATTTATTAGGCCCATAACAAATTTCGGTTAAGGCTAATATTCGCGATACAATCCCCTGTCCTGTCCTCGCACGAACCATCCCGAGATGGTTATAGCGGACGATTGCTGGGTGTACAACACGGGTTCCACGACAGGAAAATATGTTGTTCGACGTTTGAACTGTAGGCTATTGCGGGGTTTTAAACTCCTCAGTGGTGCCTTTTCTCAATATGGCATATGCTACGATCGGAGCTCGGGAGTTCAGTGGGAAACCAATTTATTAACAACATTTCCGACTGCCCATTTATGTAACCATTCCGACCGAACCATTCCGAACATGGTTTAGCGAGTAATTTCAATGTATAGGATAAACACATTTAATACGTAAAAAATTTCCAGGTTCATGCAGGCTTCGCTACCCAAACCATTGTTAAATAGCGATGTAACAGCGTGGATAGCCTATGCCTAACCGTGACAGGCTTATAGGGTGCGAGGGATCATTTTTTCCGTAATGATCGGTTTAACTCGACATGAAGGTGCGCACCAGGAAGACAATTGAAAGGCTCGGCTCACATGTAATTTCGATCTCATACATCGCATAAAGTCACCTTAAACAATCAACTGAATAATATGTACAATTATTGGTACAGGAGAGATGTCCATCGAAGCACAATTTCTTTTTTTAGAAGATTTTCGATTGTTTATTTCTATAGGCAGAATAGAATGTGAGTTACGCAGTTTTCCTAAGGGAAAGTTCAAAAGGTCCTCTCTCCTCGGTGGTTGGAGACTAAATGAGTCAGATGTCATTTAGTACCAAAAAATGGGAGGTGTTCGAGCCCTCAAAATCTGTTCAGACGACAAGGGGTAGAAGGGGATGGCAGTTTGCGAGCTGAGAGGAGGGAGCTGAGAGATTTTGCGAGATTAGAGGAGGGAGCAGAGAGAGAGAGAGAGAGAGAGAGAGGGAGAGAGAGAGAGAGAGAGAGAGAGAGAGAGAGAGAGAGAGAGAGAGAGAGAGAGAGAGAGAGAGAGAATGCGCGAGCTGAGAGGAGGGAGCTGAGAGAGTTCGCCAGCTGAGAGGAGGGAGCTCAGAGATATCGCCAGCTGAGAGGAGGGAGCTGAGTGTTAGCGCGCTGAGAGTTCGATCTCAAGACAAGACATAAGACATAAGACATAAGACATAAGACATAAGACACAAGACACAAGACACAAGACACAAGACACAAGACACAAGACACAAGACACAAGACAAAAGACAAAAGACGCAAAACGTAAGACATAAGACACAAGACACAAGACGCCAGACATAAGACGCCAGACATAAGACGCCAGACATAAGACGTAAGACATATAAGACGCAAGACATAAGACGTAAGACATAAGACATAAGACATGAGACAAGACATTAGACATAAGACAAGACATAAGAAAATGCATAGGAAAATACATAAGAAAAAACATAAGAAAGCTGTGTAAGCCGGTGAGGTGAGCGCTCTGTCTCTTCCTGGTACAGAAGACACCTCCCTGATCTGTTTCTCTAACGAAAACCGTTTCTGACATCACAGAGCAGTCAAGTCAGGACACTTGCTTATTGATTTGACAATTTATTGATGACCATACACATGGAAATAGCTTTGACTTTGGCGGAGTAGAGGGGAGGCACTCCCTGTCTTTAAACAATATGAGGCAGGAAGCAAAACACAGGAAGATGAGATAAGCGGTAGACGAGGTGTCATCACAGCCAGCTATAACCAATCCGAAGGGCTACTGTCAATCCATGAGCCTTCCAGCTCACAACCATTTCTAGTCGCCGCCCGGAAAGTGCGAGACGCATTGTGTTCACACTGCGAATATTTACTTCGTTGCTCAGGATTGATCCAGGGTCCGAAGATAATTGACCCATTGTCGTGAACGTATCCTGGATAGTGCTCTGCACTGCTGATGGGGCTTCATCATTTTGGAAAAGACGATCTCTCCCAAGTGTAAGCCTGTTGTTTATCGCGGCAGGTGAACTCAAACATCTTAACACGAAAGCGAGTCCGCTGGTGTCCGATTGGAAAGTTAGACTTATGCATCCAAGCGTCAAAGTCCAGTTCACGGATAGGCTTATGGACTGCTCGTCCAGTAGTTCGGCAGACAACACGGGATCCATGGCAAGAAAATTGGTCGTTCGTCGTTTCAATTGACGGCTTGTGTGGGGTTTAAAACTTCCGTGAGGCGCGTCTCTCTATTTATTAGGCCCATAACAAATTTCGGTTAAGGCTAATATTCGCGATACAATCCCCTGTCCTGTCCTCGCACGAACCATCCCGAGATGGTTATAGCGGACGATTGCTGGGTGTACAACACGGGTTCCACGACAGAAAAATATGTTGTTCGACGTTTGAACTGTAGGCTATTGCGGGGTTTTAAACTCCTCAGTGGTGCCTTTTCTCAATATGGCATATGCTACGATCGGAGCTCGGGAGTTCAGTGGGAAACCAATTTATTAACAACATTTCCGACTGCCCATTTATGTAACCATTCCGACCGAACCATTCCGAACATGGTTTAGCGAGTAATTTCAATGTATAGGATAAACACATTTAATACGTAAAAAATTTCCAGGTTCATGCAGGCTTCGCTACCCAAACCATTGTTAAATAGCGATGTAACAGCGTGGATAGCCTATGCCTAACCGTGACAGGCTTATAGGGTGCGAGGGATCATTTTTTCCGTAATGATCGGTTTAACTCGACATGAAGGTGCGCACCAGGAAGACAATTGAAAGGCTCGGCTCACATGTAATTTCGATCTCATACATCGCATAAAGTCACCTCAAACAATCAACTGAATAATATATGTATGTACAATTATTGGTACAGGAGAGATATCCATCGTTGCAACCCAGTCTCATACTTCTGCGTATCTATGACACGGGTTGACGCATCTATTTCACGTGCCATAAATACGCCAAATCTACGGTGGCCCTGCGGTGGCCCTCAGGTGCAAACCACACCCCCTAATATGAGTACTTCCCCCAAATGAAAATACTCCCCCCCAATACGAGTCAACTCCCCCCAAATCGGATGACTTGTTCACCTCCCCCCAATACAAAAACGCGCCCCCCCCCCCCCCCCCCCCAATACGAGTCAACTCCCCCCAAATCGGATGACTTGTTCACCTCCCCCCAATACAAAAACGCGCTCCCCCAAATGGAAAACGACATTACATTAACTCAAAAACACATTACATTAACTCTGAACGGAAAGGGTAGGTACTACACTTTAGCGCTGATTGGATGCAGTAGGCTAACTGACAAGAAATAAGAAATTGATTGACAGAAGTACAAAATGCATTAGCCTGATAGAGTTATGTGCACCAGGACATTTATTTGGGTATCGAAGTGTTAAACTATCATTATGGATGATGCTCTTATATTACGGTAATAGCATTGGCTGTTGTGTTTGAGATCTGCGTGCATGACGCGTATGACGTATGTTGTTGAGTTCTCTTGAATGATGCAGAGACGGTTGGACATAGCCGGTGCACAGAATAACGAATAAATACTTACAAAACTGACGCACCGCTCATACTTCTACGCTAAGTTATGCCAGTGCAACTCTGATAATTTAACAGGTTATGGGCCCAGAGTTGAAGATAAGCGAGCGTGAATAAGTTTAACGCGATATACTAACCTAGCTAGCAGAAGAAGCTAGAAGAAATTGGCGGGATGGCTAACCGAGCCATAGGAGTTCCAGCATCCCAGCTTTTATTCGATGGGTCTGAGGATAAATTTGACCTTTGGGAAACGCGGTTCCTCGGATATTTACATATTCTGAAATTAAAGGAGACTGTCTTATGAGAACCAGGTGAAGCAAGTGATGAAGATAGTCGGAAGAATGCCGACTGCTATGCCGAGCTGGTAAGGCTAATAGACGATAAAAGCCTATCGCTAATCAGACATGAGGCTGCTTATGATGGCAGGAAAGCCCTACGTATACTCAAAGAACATTATTCAGGGAAGAGCAAGCCACGGATTATAAATATGTACACATCATTAACCAAACTGCGTATGGCAGACAGTGAGACTGTCACTGACTATTTGATAAGAGCAGAGAACATCATTACAGCATTAAGAGAGGCAGGAGAGACCATAAGTGATGGACTGATCGTAGCCATGACGCTAGGCGGACTACCAGACTCGTTCAAGCCGCTAGCCGTCCATGTGACACAAAATGAAGATAGTGTTACATTTGCAGACTTCAAAAGAAGACTACGAGTTTATGAGGAATCAGAGAAAATGAAAATGACAGAACCAACTACAGACAATGTGATGAAAACATACACAAGACAGGGCAGAGGCTATAGCAAGCCACATAATAACAGAAAATAAGAAGATGCCAATATTACTTGTTACAAGTGTGGCATAAAGGGACACAGGGCGAGAACATGTTACAGAAAAGTGTGGTGCAATTACTGTAAGAACAAAACACATGCAGAGTCACTTTGTAAGAAAAAGGGGGACAAGATGGCGTCAGAAAAGTTGTAGAGGAGCAAGATGGCGACCACGACCACTTCTTCAAGGCCGAATATGTCAAGAGTGATAGACCAGCAGGTAACATGCAAATGAAAGGCATCATGGTGGATGCGGGGGCGACTTCCCACATTGTGAATGACATCAACAAGTTCAAAAGCTTTGACAACTCGTTCCAGTCAGAGACCCACTCAGTGGAGTTAGCAGACGGAAGCAAATGCAGTGGAATAGCACAAAAGAGAGGAACGGCGGTGATACATTTTCTAGACAACGCAGGACGCCAACACACAGCGCAGCTACGAGATACGCTCTACATGCCATCGTACCCACATGACATCTTCTCAGTGGCAAGAGGAACAAATGGAGGAGCGACAAGCACTTTCAAAAAGGGGGAAAGTCGCATGGTCACCAAGGGTGGTAGCAGGTTTGACATCCATGAGGAGGGAAACTTGTACTACTTACCAACTGTTGAGAAGGATGTTTATCAATGTAAAGGGTGTCACGATATGCAAACGTGGCATGAAATATTGGGTCATTGTAATTATGAAGATGTAAAAAGGCTGCAAGGTGTTGTGAAAGACATGGAGATTAAGGGAGGTGCATTAGGGTTTGATCAGTCATGTGATGTGTGTACACAGGGAAAGTTCACCCAGACAAGAAATAGAGAGCCAGATAGGAAGACAAAGAAGCCCCTAGAACTAGTCCACACCGACTTAGCCGGTCCCATGCGGACACCAAGCATAGAAGGACACAGATATGCACAGTCCTTTACAGACGACTACTCAGGCACTATGCTTGTATACTTCCTAAAATCCAAGAGTGATACAGTGCAAGCTACAGAGAGATTCTTAGCAGACATAGCTCCTTATGGAGAAGTCAAGTGTATCCGTTCAGATAACGGCACTGAGTTTACAAGTCGAGACTTCCAGACACTGTTAACAAAAAATAGGATTAGACATGAGAGGTCTGCGCCTTACTCACCCCACCAAAATGGCACTGCAGAGAGAGGGTGGAGAACACTCTATGATATGAACAGATGCCTACTGATAGAAGGCGGGTTACCAGATAAGCTATGGAACTACGCTGTACAGACTCCGCTTATGTGAGAAACAGATGCTACAGCAGGCGTACAAAGAAAACGCCATACGAGCTATTCACAGGCAAGGTACCAGACATATCCAAATTGCAAAAATTCGGATCGATGTGTTTTGCCTATAAGCAAGAGAAAAGCAAATTGGACTCCAGATGTGAGCAACGGGTTTTTATAGGCTATGATAAAACAGCCCAGCCTCTCTAGTATACTATCCAGAAGATGAAAGGGTCCAAAAGCACAGGTTGGTGAAATTCATCACTAAAACAACCAAAGAAAGGGAGACACAAACATCTGAGTCACACACAGAATACGGGGATGTACACTCTACTGTTGACAACAGTGGAGAGAATGTTGTTGATGAGAATGTGGAAAATGTACCAGTTCAGGGTGTTCAAAGTGGTGCTAGTGAGGCCACAGAGACTGTGATGAGAAGGTACCCACCGAGAACCAAAAAGAGACCAGCTCATCTACAGGATTTTGAGACAGATGACAAGCTACACACATGCATGGACTCTTGTTACAGAACAGTGTGTGACATACCTCAAACCTACCAGGACGCCATTGCATCAAGCAAAGCAAGGCAGTGGATGAATGCCATGAGAGAGGAAATGCAATCTCTGGAGGACAATGAGACTTTCAGCCTTACTCGGTTGCCACCAGGCAAACAGACAGTGGGGGGCAGATGGGTTTATGCACTGAAGACAGAAATGGATGGATCTGATAAATACAAAGCGAGATTCGTAGCAAAAGGCTACAGTCAGAAACCAGGCACTGACTACGAGGAGACCTTCTCACCCACAGCTGATATGACAAGTGTGAGAGTGGTCATGCAAAAGGCTGTACAAGACAACCTAGTCCTACACCAGATGGACGTTAAAACAGCTTATTTGCATGCCCCAATTGATCGTGAGATTTATATGGAACAACCTGAGGGTTATGAGAAAAAGTCTGAAACAGACGAAAAACTAGTGTGTAAATTACAAAAATCTCTCTATGGTCTAAAACAGTCAGGGAGAAATTGGAATGCTATGTTGCATACATGTTTAATTGAGAATGATTTTGTACAGAACCCAGCTGATACCTGTGTGTATACGAAAGAAAAGCACAACGAGAAAGTAATCCTAATCATATGGGTTGATGATCTGATCATAGCAGCTAGCAATGAGAATGTTCTGAAACATGTAAAGGGAATGCTCACTGAAAGGTTCAAAATGAAAGACTTGGGAAAGCTGAGATATTTCTTGGGCATAGATTTTGAACAGACAGATGGTGCGGTCAAAATGTCACAGGAGAGATATGTGAGCCAAATTCTAGATCGATTCGGAATGCAGGATTGTAAACCTAGAGAAACTCCATGTGAACCAAAACTTGAATACACAGAAGCTGCAGAAAAAATGAAAGACCCAAGAAAGTACAGGGAGGCAGTAGGAAGTTTAATTTACTTGTCCACATGTACCCGACCAGACATAACGTTTGTGGTCAGTAAACTCTCCCAACACTTTGCTGAACCTACAGTAGAACACTGGAACACTTTAAAACAGGTGTTCAGGTACCTCAAAGGTACAACAGAAAAAGGATTATGTTTCAGGAGAAATGACACAGAAAAACTAGGCCTAAGAGTCTACAGTGATGCTGACTGGGCAGCAGATCCAGCGGATAGGCGTAGTACATCAGGATATTGTGTCAGTCTAAATGAGGGAAGCTCTTTGATATCCTGGAAAACAAGAAAACAACCAACAGTAGCTTTATCCACTTGTGAGGCTGAGTACATGTCCTTAGCATCAGCCATACAGGAATGCATCTACTTAGAACAGCTACTCAGGGGTGTAGACGCATACCAATACGCACAAACAAAGGTATATGAAGACAACCAAGGTGCCATAGCACTAGCCAAAAATCCAGTCAATAGACAAGGATGCAAGCACATTGACATTAAGTATAATTTTATTAGGGAAAATGTGAACAACGGAAAGTTTATTTTGGAATATTGTCCTACTGAGCAAATAATTGCTGATGTCCTGACAAAGCCACCTACAAAGCTAAAGTTACAAAGATTTACAAGAAACATGTTTGGTACTTAAGAGTGCAAAGAGTATTTTGTTTCTTTAAGATAACAAGGTTATCAAATTCTGTTACTTTTGTTTTCATGCAACCTAATGAGATAAGAGCGAGTGGGGGTGTTAAACTATCATTATGGATGACGCTCTTATATTACGGTAATATATTACGGCTGTTGTGTTTGAGATCTGCGTGCATGACGCGTATGACGTATGTTGTTGAGTTCTCTTGAATGATGCACAGAGACGGTTGGACATAGCCGGTGCACAGAATAACGAATAAATACTTACAAAACTGACGCACCGCTCATACTTCTACGTTAAGTTATGCCAGTGCAACTCTGATAACTTAACACGAAGCATGTAGCATAGGCTACTTATGCAAAAGCATAAATTGCAGTGTTAAACGTAAACATCGATAACCAAACAAATAGTCCACGTAACTCTGTCATTATCATGAAATTAATCGTTTTGATTGGAAGGAAAGAGGAAACATTAATGTTGACAATTCAGAGTCATTACACTAGCCTACTCTTTATTTTAATCAGGGTCATTCCTATGAAATAATCCTAGATCTGCTGTTAACGTTTCACAATATAAGTAGGCTAGCCTATGCGCGCGCTAAAAACGCAGTTGAAGGAAGCAGGACTTTTCAGAAGAGACTAGTCCACTACAGAAGAATGAAATGCCACAATGACAGAGTAACGTGGACCAGGATAGTTGTTTGGCTATCGATTTATACATTTAACACGAAATACTTTTGCCTAAGTAGCCTACTATTTGCTACATTCTTCGATAGCCAAACAAATGTTCTGGTGCACTTAACTCTGCCAGGCTACTGCATTTTGTACTTCTGTCGATCAATTTCTTATTTCTTGTTAGTTAGCCTACTGCATCCAATCAGTGCTAAAGTGTAGTACCTACCCTTTCCGTTCAGAGTTAATGTAATGTGTTTTTGAGTTAATGTAATGTCGTTTTCCATTTGGGGGAGCGCGTTTTTGTATTGGGGGGAGGTGAACAAGTCATCTGATTTGGGGGGAGTTGACTCATATTGGGGGGGAGTGTTTTCATTTGGGGGATGTACTCATATTAGGGGGTGCGGTTTGCACTTCAGGGCCACCGTACAAATTGCTGTTTTGCGTGCAGTTTATACGCGAATTCCTCCCATTCATTTCTATCAGCAAAAAATGCGTCTATATCACACGCAGAACTTCAAGAACTCTTTCTCCATTTAACGTCATCATCCAGACTCGGATTTTACGGAGAGTCACGATATCGAAGCATCCAAATGTATTTTTTAAACGTTTTTGTGGGGGAATTTTCACCTCAAACACCTTTAAATAACAAACAGTAATTTTTATTTGCCACCAACGCCAAGCAGCATTCTTGTAGCCTAAATATAAATAAGAAAAAATAGCCTATGGGCACACACAGGCAATATAAGCTGTAGCCTATACAGGCCAGGTTCTTGCCAGCCATGGAAGAGTGGGCTGTGTAGATTTAAAACAAGGTTTCTGATTTAACTCTGTTTAACTCAAATCCGACGTTGGGTGATGACGTAAAATGATAAGAGTTCATGAAGTTCTGCGTGTAATAGAGACACATTTTTTCTTGATAGACATGAATGGGAAGATGTGCGTGCAGTTTATACGCAAATTCCTCCCATTTATTTCTATTGGCTGAAAATGCAGAAGAATGCGGAAGAATTTTCTTATATCCTTGAATATTGTTCAACCCCATTGATTCCTATCATTGATAATTCACCAATAAGATGGGTAAATGTTATGTCCATCCAGTTTTGAGAAATTCTGCATAGATTCTGAAAAAAGAAATGAAAAAAGTTTCGAATTTGTAGCGGAAAATCTTCAGTCACCGTGGCTAGACGATCTATGATTGATGTATTTATTAAATAGGATTTTCTTGTATTTATTTATACTTGTACACTGTTAAATGAAGAATTTGTATCTCAAAATGAACGTGAACCTGACCGGAAGGTGAAGAAATTAGTCTCATCTCAGATGGGGATTATAATTATACAATTGCCTGTTTTAATCTTGGCTTTATGCATGCACTGTACAGCATCGGAGAGAGATTAGTTGTAGTAAGTATATAATTATGGGGGATTGTAGTTATGGGGAAATGCACTTAATTAGCGAAGTATTAAAAAAGGTAGGACAAGGACACGAGAAAGGATCAACGCATTCGTATTGGAACAACCCCCAGAGGCTGCTCTGTGAATTTTACCACAATAATTCTTCAGTGCGTTTTCATCCCTCTCCCGGTAAGTTAACACAAATATCTTGCTCTGATTCTGGCATGCAAAATTGTGTTTTGAGGATCGTGCATGTTTTATCTTTAATATCAAAAGGGACAGTGAGTGTTTGTCAATGTTAAGATTATTCGCATTTATGTATATTTATTTACAATCAAAATGGGATATTAGCTAGTGCTAGCCAGTCTAGCTAGCTTGCCAGTTTCCCATTTAGTTTATTTGAGCGGGCTAATCTCTTTTTGAGCGGGCTGATCACCTCCTGGAATATACAATAGTAGGCCATCTCAATTGGCAGATCCAGGCTAGGGCTTACCTTCCTTTTCAATAATACCGTATCTTACTCGCAAATCAGTAATGGAACTTGTAGATTTTAAATCAATTTAATCAGTTAAGAACATCTTAAGGTCTGATCTTTAGATTAGTTTGCTATAACCATGCAACACACTTTGTAATCACTTGTTTTTACCTTTCTTTGCAGCTCCAGTACACTTACCTTGTCCCTACACCTTACCTTTGACCTCCCATACAAAACCCAACGGCTCTTTTAAGAACCAAACATCTCCTCATCTTTCTCATCGTTTTGAGTGAGTCTGGGCCAGGTTTTTATTTATTATTGCAGTAGTCTAAACAATTAATTTTCTAAAGTTCCCTTTACCTGGCTAAAGGACTAATAATATATATTTTTTAAACGTCTACATGCATGCATGCTGTCCCATGTTACTGTTGCTGTAATATTTCACCCAATTTGACTGTTAGCCTTTTAAATTATGGACAATAGGCATTTATTATAAGACATATATCCCATGTGTATGGGTTAGTAGAGGCCTACTAAAGCTACCATTAGGTTCCGAGGGCTTTTTTCACGCATTTGACTAGCGAATGTTGGTATAGCCCTTTGAAGCAGCGGGGTGAGGAGACACCCCTTTGAATCACCCAGAAAATACTTGTTTTCTGATGATGACCGCTTCTTACATGGCTACTTCCAAATGTATCATGTGATACATTAAGTGAAAGGTTTAATTGGGTTATTTCGCTGCCTAGAAATTGATATTCTAATCACTTAAAAAGAAATAGTCTAGAAATAATCCCTACTTTCTTTTTTGCAGAAACACCTAGAATGTCCAATAACTCGCTAGAAGCGGCACTTTTTCTTGGTGATGTGTTCCTTAACCAGATACAGGTAAACTGAATGCGTCTTTAAACATTATATTATATCATAATATTTTTAGGGTTTGGCGAGATTGAAAAATTGTACTCCCCAACACGTACACACACTCACCAAACATGAAAGGATACATTCTAGTACATGTGTACCAACGTTAGTGTGTCATAACCTAAATCAAGTCTATTATAATCATATTAGTGGCAATACTAATCAGTCAATAACTTTGCATTTGGTTTTCAGTAATATAGCTTATACAAAGTAAAAAAAGTGATTGAGTTCGACCAGCTGTGCAAATGACGTTGTGTCCTTGTGCAAGGCACTGCACCCTACTTGTCTTGCCGTCCCTCTGGTTATGAGCGTCTGCAAACTTACAAAATGTTTCAATTCAAAGTTTGTGCGCGGTTTCAAACTTCTGTGAGGTGCGTCTTCTATATGATCGTAGCTCAAGAGGACACCATTCATTGACCAAATTTCGACCAAATTATGCACACTGTTTGTCTTAAATATGCTGCTTCTCTTTCTGCCCTTGGCAGCCGCAGTCTGTCCATCTTGATGGACGTCTTCTCTTTCTTCAAGCGAGAGCAAAGACACACAGAATCATTGAGATTGTCACATGTGGTCCCTTCTTATCGCTGACTGTGTGTGGTGTTGTTTTCAGAAGAAGCAGAAGGGCGCCAAACCTCTGCATGACGGCAGATCTCCTTGTCAACGTTCTCGGCCATGCAGACGATGCCTGCCCCTCCCTGGAGGGCGGAGTGGACCTGGGCCCTGTTGCTATCGGAACAGAGCTTCAGCTCAGCGTATGTCGTATCAAACATGGCGTCCAGGGCGTCGGCGCCACCGAAGAGCGGGTTCTGGGGGTCGTGCTCTAGGATGAGGCCAATCCCGGCCTGGTTCCAGAAAAACCAGCCCACTTCTTGGAGGAGGACAGCCTCTATCTCCGAGTTGGTGGGGGTGAAGCATGAACGAAGGGGCCCCTAGAGGGCAAGGCGTCCCACCAGCCTGTGCAGCAGGTCATGCAGGGTCTGGTGGTGCAGGGTGCTGGGCCAGGGGGGCATCAGGACCTTCTCCTGGATCAGAACCTCCCCGGGCTGGAGGGAGGGGGTCTCAGAGGGGCTCACGGGTAGGGAGGGATGATCCTGGACCTCCTCAGGGAGGCCTGCAGCTCCATCATCTTCATCCTTCTCCTCTTCCTCGATCAATGCACCCTTGGAAAAGTCATTCATGTGGTAATCTGACCCTTCTTCCTGTTTGTGGAAATCATCAGGGTAGGCAGCATTTTCGTTGTCATCCATATCAAGCTGGCCTACTTCCTGATTGGTGAGACTTGACTCCGGCTTGAGACCTTCTGTTGTCACTTCCTGGTTGATTTCTTCAGAAGAGAAGCTGGCTAGGTTACCTGTCGTGGTCATGGCTTTAGCATCAAGGCCTGGCACAAGAAAACACACTTTTAACTGCACTATTACTATTATAGCTGTTAACTATTCTTTTCTAATAACATATTTTAGCTGTTAACTACAATACTATTATTATAGTTAATTACTTGACCGACACTGTCATTCAGCAGAACAGCAGAAAATACTTTTAAATCTGGTTTACAATATCATGTCTTACAATAGCACAGTAACCAGTTTTTTAATCTAAAGGTAAAAAAATGTCTCTACCTTTGCTGACAATGACCAAGTTTTCTTGTGGGTCGTTGCAGGTCCTGTAGATGTCACTTTCCGCCTGGGAAGTCAACACCTCACAAATGGCCTCCAGCGCCCGCTTCTGGTGCTGGCTGCAGGAGGGCTTTAACCTGCTCTGTGATCTCCTACTACCCACAGTCCCTTGCCTGGGGCCCAGCTTCATCCCACGGGACCTGTCCATCCCGGTGGCGTCCAGCATGTTTTCAGCGGTGAGGCTGAGGTCCTGGCAGCTGGCAGCACTGCTAGCCTCGCTCTGGGCACTGGGGCTCCTGGAGGAGAGAGGAGCAGTCTCCTCCTTCTTCTGAGGATCCTCCTCCTCCTGCTCCTCCTTGCTAGCAGAGCTGCACTCCACTGGTCGCTCCTGCTGGGTGTCAAAAGGGAGGTATTCCTGATTCATGCTGCTCCTCCCGCTGCTGTTGCTGTCCCCCGAGCTCCTCCTCTCCCACAAGGCATCCAGCTCCGTGGCAGCCACCTCCACTTGCCCAATCAGCTGCAGTGTCATGAACAGAGATAATTAGATTTTTCTAAAGGGAATATGACTTTTACATATGTAATATGACTATAAAAAAGGTCTACAGTATTAATCACAGTTACGAGACTTGCAGTTTCAGAGAGGCTAAGTTGCTGCGCCACGGCGACACAATCACAGCACTGATGCCGGTGCGAAATACCACGGCAAGAAGGTGACATGTCAATACACTGAATCCAACCAAATCCAACACAATATTCAGGCTGGGATCTACATGACCAAATACAAGACCGAAGCTGCATCTGCTGTGAAGAATGGAGATGCTGATCAGTTTCCAACTACTCTGTAATCCACATTAATTATTCATCATTAATTAAACAGTTGTTGCATTTCGTTTGGCTTTTTGACAGTTGCTATTTATTTTCATCTATTAACATCAATCAAAGAGATCTTAATTAAACTCCATTTGCGCAGTGAACTGCAGTACTGAGTGAAGCCTCTAGATGGCATAGTTATCACAGTTATTCAGAAGATTCTCTTGTGGGAAAAAAGTGTTTGATTTGTGGAAGTGCCCCACAATCCCTTTGGCGATTCCTACTGCATGATGAGACTGCTTTTTATTTGCTTCGTTTAAAATTATTTGAATTTGGGGGCCATGGGCAGGGGAGTATGGGAATTCATGACTCAGCTTGTATGGTATCTGTTGGCGCAGCCATTCTCACTAGGCTAATGTAGGGATAAACTTATGTCGTTTACGGAGGAAATGATTCACACAGCTCACATCGGTTAATGGTACACCGGAATAAGAGAAAGTCTTTATTTGCGTAATTGCATTTATACTGAACATCACGCATAACGTATGACGTATGTGGTCACATGCTAACACTCCCACTTGATCACATACTCTTCAAATCATAAGCTTACAAATGATACAACAATTTAGTATACAGACTTATACAGGGCCGTACGCAGGCCCCAAAAAATACTGAGGTCATGAGTCAGAACTTCTAGGCGGGTTCGGGGGCATGCTCCCCCGGATTTTTTTTAAATTACATTATTTAAATATGGCCATTTTCTCTTATTGAGTCTTAAGGAGCAAAAACATCATCATTATGACATTTCAATATGGGGCGGTGTGGAGCTTTTGAAATTTTGAGGTAAACATGGGGCATTCTGAGGCTTTTTGAAGGACCTTTATGGGACTCATGAAGTAAGGGCAAGTTACCACAATTTTTTTTAAATTATTATTATATGGCAACGACGGTACGAGCGTTTTGATTGGATAACGGGTAGTCACCCCAGCGTGTTGCCCTCCTCGCCGGTCAATACGGATCCGTATTGCCCTCTGACGTCAGCTTCAAAATGAGCGATATCGACGAGTCAGCTGCTGAGTTTTACTATCCAGATGATGCTGAAAAGCTTTGTCATCGAAAGTGAGGATGAAGACCAGACTCTTTGAATCACTTGTGTCGTTATTTTGTGATGAAATTAAAGCCATTTTAGCAGAACCATGTTGTCCGCTTTCTATCAAAAGTAATGAGTTGCTTGGCAACACATGAAACACACCGTGAGAAGACTTAAGAGCTAGCTACAATTAGCCTAAAGGTACCATTTATTTTCGTTTACAAAATGAAAAGAATCTAAAATTGCCATATAATAAACTACTTACTAACCTCGACCGTTCGGTCATGCCGGGAAATATCAAACTGAGGCTGGAACGTATCGACCGAGCGATAGCGAGTCAGTTTGATATTTCCCAATTGCCACTGAATTTCATTTTCAATCAATCACATCAATGACATATCATATCAATCGCAAAATGAATGTTGATTCAACCGGTGGAAATTGATTGACCACCGGTACAGTACTGACGGAGTTAACCAAACTTTGATTTGATGTTTCCTTATCTGAGTAGTACGCTGCTGCAATACAATATTTCCACATGAAAATGAATCTTTCTTCTCACAGTCATCTGCCACTTAAACTTCTCTTAACCTACATGTTTAGTTTGCTGCGCTCCTCTTCCAGTGACTGTAACTAACATAGGCTATTCACTAACAGTAGCGGTATGTCTATGGCGGTAACATCAGCGTCCGACTTGTGTTTGGTGGTTACCATAACGACAGTACGTTTTGTTGATGATGCGCAGCACATATGTCCAAACTCTTGAGCTACTCGGCTCTTCAAGTATAAAATCACGTTACGGTTTGTGGGAGACCAAGATCATCGTCCTGCAGTCAGTTTCACGTGTACTTTATTTTGAGTTTATATACCACGATTTAAGCAAAAAAAAAACAGAAATACGAAAAAAAATACCGAGGACACGACCTCGGTGTCCTCAATGGTAGTTACGGCCCTGGACTTATATACTAGTATACTGTATAACAGAAGACACTATCTTTTCTTTATTTTGATTGAGTTTACCCTTTTACATACCAAACATGAATGTCATAAACCTCTCCACCTTGAACTTTTTCATTGGCTTTGTCATGACATCTGCCACCATGTCAACTGTTGGACAGTACTCAATCAATATTTTCCCAGCAGTTACTGCAGAACGAATAAAATGGTACCTAATATCAATGTGTTTGCATCTTTGGCGTCAAACTGGATCTTTAGACAGAGCAATTGTACCTTGATTGTCCTCAAAGATTTTAACTGGTGCATACTGACAATCATTATCCATTTTGTTCATTAACTGTACAAGATAGAGGCTCTCTTGCGTGGTTGCAGCCAGCGCCATGTATTCAGCCTCACATGTTGATAAGGCAACTGTGGCCTGCTTTTTGGAATTCCACGAAATCAGAGGACCATCATCCGTTAGACTAAAGCAGTATCCTGTAGTGCTTCGTCTGTCATCTATATCAGCAGCCCAATCAGAATCACTGTATGCCACAAGTTTTAGATTTGTCTCCCTTTTCCTGTAACATAACTCATGATCAATTGTACCTTTCAGATACCTTAGCACATGCTTAGCTGTTATCCAGTGTTGTTCATTTGGTTCTGACTACTACTGTGATAACTTACTCACAATCCAACTTAGATCAGGCCTGGTACAGGTCATTATGTAAATCAGACTTCCAACCACTTCACAGTAAGTTTTAGCATCAACAGTGTCAGCATCACTGTTGTACTTCAGTTTCTGTTCACATGGGGTTGACCTCGGCTTACGATCTGACATACCAGAGGGAGACAGAGGGAGTCAGATGGCTGAGCGGTGAGGGAGTTGGGCTAGTAATCAGAAGGTTGCCGGATCGATTCCCCGCCGTGCCAAAATGACGTTGTGTCCTTGGGCAAGGCACTTCACCCTACTTGCCTCGGGGGGAATGTCCCTGTACTTACTGTAAGTCGCTCTGGAATAGAGCGTCTGCTAAATGACTAAATGTAAATGTACCAAATCTTTCCAGTACCTTTGATATGTACTTTTTCTGACTCATTTTAACAATTCCATCCATTGATCAAAATCAATCCCTAGGACATTTTTTAGTTTTCCAAACTCTTTCATCCTAAATTTCACAGCAAGTATTTTCTTCACATCACTCAACAAATCATCATTACTAGCAGCAATAAGTAGATCATCAACCCAAGTTACCACTATTGCTCTTTCTTTTCCAATTTGTTTAGTGTAGACACAATGATCTGCAGGGTTTTGCACAAAATCATTTTCAGTCAAATAATCACTCAGCATTTTGTTCCAATTTCTACCGGATTGCTTTAGACCATAAAGTGACTTGTTAAGTCTACAGACTAGAGTTTCACCAGTGTCAGATTTCACCTCAAATCCCTCTGGTTGGCCCATATACACCTCGCAATCGATAGGAGCATATAAATATGCCGTCTTTACATCCATCTGGTGTAAGTCAAGATCATATCTTGCGGTCATTTGCATCAGTACACGTATTGAAGTCAGATTAGCAGTTGGAGAGAAAGTCTCCTTGTAATCTATTCCCATCACCTGATTGTAACCTTTGGCAACGTATCTGGCCTTGTAGGTTTTTGACTGAACTGCATTCGCTTTGATAGCATAGACCCATCTACCTCCCACTTCTTGTTTGCCCTCTGGTAAAGTAGTCAGTGTGAATGTGTTATTTTCTCTAAGTGAATCAATTTCCTCATTCATAGCTTTAGCCCACATCTCTGCCTTAGGTGAGCTCATAGCTTCTTTGTATGTTTGCGGTGCATCACACATTCTATAGCAATAGTCAACGTTAATTGACACCTGGTCATTAGACTTCACATCAGTAACATACTCAGAGAGGTACTGTGGGGTTCTCCTGTCTCTTTTAGGATAACAAGGATCATTTCTCTCAATCTGAACTGCATCAATTGAATCAGGCCTATCAACATTTTCCTGAGATACATTTACATTCCCTTGATTCTGTGCCGTTACACTTTCACTTGATCTGGGTGACAGATATCTCTTCTCCATTAAGTCATCGTCAATCATTGGGTCTGTTTGGGTTTCTTTCTCCACAACATTCTTTGTGACAAACCTCACCAGCCGGTGTTTCGATACTTTCTCAGTGTCAGGGTAGTACACTAGATATGCAGGGCTATTCTTGTCGTATCCTATGAAAACTCCCTTATCACACCTCGAGTCTAACTTGTTCTTGTCATGCTTGTATGTGTAGCAGACAGATCCAAATACTCATTCTAGACAAGTTTGGTTTCTTGCCTGTAACCATGTAGTATGGCGTTTGCTTTGTTCTGTTACAGTAGCATCTGTTACGAATCACTGCAGCAGTCCTTACATTATACGTCCACAACTTCTTAGGTAGATTACTCTTAATTAACATGCATCTCGCCATGTCAAACAGTGTGCGCCAATTCCTTTCTGCCGTACCATTTTGATGTGGCGAATATGGTGCTGAGAATTCATGTCTAATGCTATGCTTGGTTAGCAGAGACTGAAACTCCTGCCCTGTGAACTCTGTGCCATTATCTGACCTAATGCACTTCACACTCCCATAAGGGGCTACATCAGCAATAATTATCTCGGTTGCTTTCACAGTATCACTCTTAGCTTTCAGGGAATACACTGACACTGTACCTGAGTAGTCATCTGTAAAAGCTAGAGTATACTTGAATCCCTCTTTTGTTACTGGGTCAATAGGATCGGCCAAATCAGTGTGTATAAGTTGAAGTGCTGCTTTTGCACGAACGTCCGGTTCTCTGTTTCTGCTCTGGGCGAATTTACCTTGTGTGCATATCTCACAATTCAGTTTTGACTTATCAAATTTGCTCTTAATCTGCATCCCCTCTACAACATCTTGCAATCTGGAAACATCCTCATAATTGCAGTGGCTTAGTATTTCGTGCTAAGTTTGAATGTCAAAACATCCATTACAAGAATCACAACCTTCTTCACTTTCATCACTAACCAAGTAATAAAGTCTATTGTGTTCTTTAATGTCAAACCTTGTACCACTCTCGTGGATGAGTTCGTCTTCTCCTTGCTTGAACTTAACAGAGGCTCCGTTGGTGCAGGGTCGGATTTACCCATTAGGCAAGGTAGGCAACCGCCCGGGGCCCGCAGCTACCAGGGGGCCCCGAGATGCCAGGGGTGCCCTTGAAAGACTACACAAAATTACTATTTGATCAATAATAACTATAATAATAATACAAATCGATTAAAAGTCATAACCTTCCACAAAACTATCAACACAGATACCAACAGGGCGTTTATTTTATATGTGTCAACGCACACTTCCCCTCCCACCCGATACTACTGTGGACTATTCCATCGATTGCAGCAACTTCGCAGCAAAGCACGTCATTTAATTGGTTAATGTGAGACAGTAGATCAGTGTAGTGATGGGAAGTTCGGTTCTTTTTGCTGATTCGGTTCTTTGAATCTCGTTCAGTAAAATGAACGAATCTTTTTTCGAGTCATTTGTTCATTTCAGGGGGGGGGGGGGGGGGGTTGGGGGCTATACGTCCACTGCAAAGGACGTATAGCCCCTATACGTCCACTGTAGGTTAGTGCATGACATGTGCACCAGCAAATACTATTTCAAAATAAATTCCTGCATTAAAATAATGTATCATGAGGTTGTATGATTTGGTCATGTATTATCACACTAGCATTTAATTATCACGTCAAACAATTACACTGCACTAAACTGTAAGTGTAAATGTAAAGTGAAAATAACAAAACCAGTCAGTATGATGACTTGAGCGAATATCATTCATTCACGTCTTACTAAAACAGCGGCCACGCGAAAGGGAATAAGGAAACTGTTTCCTCTACTAAAAAATACAATGCGGGTCACGTGAAAAAAGGATCCAAAGACTCGTAGAAAGACCGAGTCGGGGAAGGAACTAATCATTCGTTTCCTCTAGCTACAGAGCCTATGCAGGTCACGTGAAAAATGATCCAAAGACTCGTAGAAAGACCGAGTCGGGAAAGGAACGAATCGTTCGTTTCCTCTAGCTACAGAGCCTATGCAGGTCACGTGAAAAATGATCCAAAGACTCGTAGAAAGACCGAGTCGGGAAAGGAACGAATCGTTCGTTTCCTCTAGCTACAGAGCCTATGCAGGTCACGTGAAAAATGATCCAAAGACTCGTAGAAAGACCGAGTCGGGAAATGAACGAATCACTCGTTGAGAGGACTCGTTACTCCCGAGTCCTTATAAGGATTCGTTCAAAATGAACGAATCGTTCACGAACGACACATCACTAGATCAGTGAAGTGAATGCAAAAACCAATTTGCTAAATGTAACGAAACTCCCCGAGCGGAGAACAAAAGAGAAAGACAAAAGAGGAGAGTAAACAAGTAATTGCCAAACTGAAACTACAGAAGGAAACGTCATTTTTCCCCACTGGTATCCAATGATGCGGCAGCTAGCACAAGTGCTGCTCAGTGAAGTTTGGCTAGCAACAGCAGCTAAGCTAGCTTGCTCGTAGCACAATTTACCGGGGTCAGCTTCTCCACACTCAATTTACCGGGGTCAGCTTCTCCACGCAATTGTGCTACGAGGGCTCTAGACTGAGACCAGATTTGGCATTGTTACTGACAATGATCGCCTCCAGCAAACTTTTTTTGAATTAGCCATTTCCCCCTAAATAATTGTCAAGCTTATTTACGTTTTTGGGGGCATATTTTCAGTTAACAGATGTTACTGTACGGTTTGAACAATTGTTCTGCTTTTGAGTTCCATTTTCACTTTCTCTCAGCCTACTACCTTGAACAGACCACCTAGCTACGTAAACACATTCCCGAATTCAACGGCGGCGTCATTATTTCGATCAGCGTAACCGGCGTAGTGCAAGCGGGTTTGGGTTCGGTGGGAAAACATTTAAGGTTCGGCCGAAACCGAATCCCGTCCAAAAGCCCAATATTCGACCGAATCCTGGATTCGGTGCATCCTTACTCAATAGAGCATGACATACTGCACCAACTTCTTTCTTTTCTTTCAACTTGTTCTCTAGGCTACTTTGAAGAGCTCATTGATGAGTTTGCATTGAGAAAGAGCAGAAAACGGACCTTTTAATATCACTGATGTGATGATGGTGAGTCACATGTTTAAACTGACCATATTTATAGAGTGGCTCTGTGGACTTTAAAGCACTGATGTGTCAGTGCACCTGGCGTGTGTTGGTGTGCATGTCATGATGTGCGTTGGGGCCTCATCCTGGTAATTAGCCCCAGGCCTCAAAATGTCTTAATCCGGCCCTGCACTGCCCTACTACTGCCTAATATATAGTATAGTATAGTGGGTCACATCTCTCCCGTCTTCACAGAACACTCCACCGTACAAGAAATGTTGTTAGCTAACAGACGGAGGGAGTAGTGACTGATGGCAGGACCGGACACGTGTGAAAATGTTCATTCAAATGATTTCCAGCTGGTATGCCAGTTATTTCCACTAGGAGGTGATATTGACCATTAACGAAATGCCCACAAACAATGCACAGGCAAGATGAGTGCTTCTCTGGCATAATGAAATGCACTGCATGAAATAAGTGCAGGCTAGTGAGCAAAAGGAATAGTGTGGAAGTACATTGTGCGTGTTCATGTCATTAACCTAATACTGATTTGTGTTGGGGCATGTAATTAACCTAATACTGAGTTGTGTTGGGGCATGTATTTTGCGTAGAGTAGAGTTAACTCTAGAGTAGAGTTTACTCTACATGGCAAGTTTATTTTGTTGAATTAGACAAGGGCTCAGCGAAGTGGACAACACCTGAGTAATTGGACCACACCCCCAGCTCAGGTTGGTTTTTAAGGGCGGATTTGGGACAGAGGAGGAAAACAGCAACAGGTTATGGACGGAACATGTAGCAATACGTAACACTACCCTTAGGCATCAAAATGTTATTGACATTTGGGACTTGTTTTGCATTTCTTAAAGTGGTCATCTGTCAGTGTTTTTAAACCATGTCTTTTTTAGTCAATATTTAGTAATTGTGAATAAAGTTATTTAAAGGTATCTTGCCGCATTGCCCTGTTAACAGTGGAAAGGTAATTTACTTAAACAAGAACCCCACACGTGTGTGGGACAAGTACTCAAGTAATAAATCTACTCAAACTCAGATACTTTAATGCCGTAGCTACTCTACAATTCAGATCAGGGTAAAATAGTTTAACCAAGCTTACCATAAACAGTTAGAGTAAAGGTTTGATGAGAGATTGTTGGTCCTCTGATCGTTCGTAACTGATAAATTCCTGCGTCGTGGAGTGAGATGTCTCTCACGGTGAGAGATCCGGTCTGTCTGAAGTCTGTCTTTAAACTTCTCATCTAGCGGAGTGTTTAGGGACCTGCATTAACCTCCTTTCAAACTACATCCACAGTATTTTGTGGTCAGTTTGTAGTCCAGATACACCTGTGTACAGAGTGATAGTCTCTCCCTTTTGCGCCCTTACTGTCAGTTGAGTTTGGGCTACACAAGCCAACATTCCTAGAGACAGAAATTTTAGACAGTTAGTTGCACAGAGCTTTGGAATTAGTTCATTCAGAGTGGCATAACAGCTTTTAACACCAAACAGATTACGTGTTTCTCCCCATGCTATACTATTGATAAACAACAGGGGTGTTTATAACCTAAAATCCTAATTAGCCAGATCATGGTTTGCAAGATGATGTTAACCTGGGTGTGTCATTTTATCTTGGATGTAATAAGTGGCGTACAAAAAACGAACCCCATTTCTCTTTATGGCTCTGGCAATACCTAATCAACAACCTGGACTCTTTCCTCCCTCCTCTCTGTGGTCTGTTTGTTTTAACTTAGTCTTAGGGCCAAACTCACTCCTTTAAAGACAGCGGGAATTTTGAATAACAGATTTAATTAACAATGGGAAATAAAATATATTGTAGGCTATGTTTACATAGCATGAACAACAACAAAAAATTGCCAAATGAATGCTATTTGGGGGGGGGGGGGGGTCACGTGCATGCAGCCACAATCGTATCTTTAAAAAGTTATTCAAATGTTTACTTCCCCCCGTCCTGTAGCCTAGCCTACACTACGGTCCGCTACACTACAGTTCAACGTAGAATAAACCTACTCATGAACGTTTATCAATCAATTTGTGAATCAAGTTTTACCATTTATAACCCATACATTGATCATCCAGATAGTATTGTTCATTAAGTTAATAGTGTGCGTTCTTGCATGACTTACCAGTCAGAAGAATTGTGTTATCTTCAGGTAGTTAGAAGTAGTGCTGTGACAAGAGGAACACTCCTCAGGACTGTGGTGAGAGAGGAGTGTCGTAGGAAGGCTGGTACAGGTGCGATAGTCGTCAAATGAGGAACTTGTAATGGCCACAGTAACCCTCAGGGGATGTGTGTGAGAGAGAGATAACTAGCATGAGACCTGGTCAAACAGCAAGAGTGTTTTCCTTCCATAAATTGAGCCTTCTGGATTTGTATCATTATCTATTGGCGTTCTAAAATGTTTTGGTATAATTTGAATACTTTTGATTTACTTCAAAATCAAACATTGAACATTAGGACACCTTTTACCCCTAACTTTACACACCCACACACATTTTTCTTCCACAAATAATCTTTTTTTTTCTCTTGAAATATTTTCAATGCTAATATATCCTGCCGTTTGTGTACAATGTTATTGGGATAGTTACTGAAACTGGATGAATGTGACACAAATAAGATTTTTCACCAGACACTACTGGTTAATGGCATTGGCTATCATTGTAGGATATTTTCAGAAGGGTTTGGATCAAAAATCGAGTCCAAAACAGAAGAGTCAAGATGGCTGGAGAGGTTTATTCAGCAATGCTCAGTTGGTACAGGAAGAAACAAAAGGCTACTGATTCATAAGATGCAACACTTTATATTGTTTAAATTAGGAAAATCCCCCTCCCTTTATAGAGCGGTTTCTCAAAGTTTTCCCAAACCTTGCCCAGGGTCAATGAGGCTGCCATGTGTACACACTCGATATTTGTCTACGGTCAACCTGACCCGTTCCACTTGGTTCCCCTCTGCTCCCACGATGGGCAGAGAGGTTCAGGGAACACCTGCACACCCAGACACTTGGCCTTCAATCCTGCACGTTCTCAACTGATAACCTTGGCTGATTTCTGTTCTCTCAGACATTGTTGTGGCTCCTTTCTCCATAACAACTCCTTCTACGGCGAGAAAACACGTAACAACCTTGAAGCTAATCAGTCGTCCCCCTAGGCCCCCCTCACACACTTAAGAATGGGTGAGAACTGTTCCCCATCCTTCTACCTTGTCCCAACCAGGAACGTTTGCCTATGATTTCATGAAACCAGTTCAAATATTTTAAAGACGTGATCAAAACTTTATGAAGTAATCCTTGACAGTGTAACTTTAAATCTAATGTTTTTTTTTTTTAATGTAATCTTGTCCAATTACACACACGTGCATGGGGATGGGTCTGGGAGGGGTGTCCATCCTTTGAATGGGTGTGTGCATGAACAAAACTTTTACACACATTTTACTCTTACCCATTTGTTCAAATTATCGGTCATTTTCGACCGTGAACACCACAGGTATAAACTTCTGGATTTGTTTGGGCTGTGTAAATAGGCCTACCCTGTGTGGACAAAGTCATGGAACCTTATGTCAATCATAATAAATTAACTAAATGTTAACCAATGTGAATTGGTCACTTTGACCGTAACACAACAGGATGGCTAGACTTGTAAATGTTATAATAGTACATTTTATTGCTTGACTTTTTAAGTTATCAAGTTTTATTAGTCAAGTGATAGACAGGAGGTAACATCACAGCCAGCTATAGCCAATACAAAGGGCTACTGTCAGTCCATACACCTTCCAGCTCACAACCATCTCGAGTTGCTGCCCGGAAAGCGGCAGACGCACTTAGACTACCGTAACACATTTCCACTGGTCTTCCCAAGAAAACCACTGAAAGACTACAGCTCATTCAAAATTCTGCAGCTAGATTATTAACAAAAACTAAAAGGAGAGAACAAATTATTCCTGTCCTCGCCACTTTACACTGGCTCCCTGTTACCTTCAGAATTAACTCAAAGGTCCTTTTCCTCACATACAAAGCTTTACACGGACAAGGACCCCACTACACTATAGTTCAACGTAGAATAGACCCACTCATCAACGTTAATCAATCAATTTTTAAATCATGTTTGACCATTTATAATCCATATATTGATCATCCAGACAGTATTGTCCATTAAGTTAATAATGTGCGTTCTTGCATGACTTACCAGTCAGAAGAATTGTGTTATCTTCAGGTGGTTGGAAGTTGGAAGTAGTGCTGTGACAAGAGGAACACTCCTCAGGACTGTGGTGAGAGAGGAGTGTCGTAGAAAGGCTGGCACAGGTGCAATAATCGTCAAATGAGAAACTTGTAATGGCCACAGTAACCCTCATGGGATGTGTGTGAGAGAGAGATAACTAGCATGAGACCTGGTCAAACAGCAAGAGTGTTTTCCTTTCTCAAATTGAGCCTTCTGGATTTGTAGCATTATCTATTGGCGTTCTAAAATGTTTTGGTATCATTTGGATACTTTTGAATTACTTCAAAATCAAACATTGAACAATGGGACACCTTTTACCCCTAACATTACACAGCCACACACATTTTTGGTCCACAAATAATCTTTTTTTCTTGAAATATTTTCAATGCGAATAAAAGTCATTTTCAGCATTTACAGTAACTATTTATCTTTCATGAGTACAGGTATCCTGCCGTTTGTGTACAATGTTATGGGGATAGTTACTGAAACTGGATGAATGTGACACAAAGATGATTTTTCACCAGACACTACTGGTTAAAAGCATTGGCTATCATTGTAGGATATTTTCAGAAGGGTTAGGATCCAAAATCGAGTCGAAGACAGAAGAGTAAGATGGCTTGAGAGGTTTATTCAGCAATGCTCAGTTGGCAAGAGACAAAAAGTTACTGATTCATAAGATGCAACACTTTATATAGTCTAAATTAGCAAAAATCCCCCTCCCTTCATAAAGCGGTTTAATAATGTTTTCCCAAACCTGCCATGGCTGCCATGTGAACACACTCGATATCTGTCTACGGTCAACCTGACCTGTTCCACTTGGTTCCCCTTTGTTCCCACAATGGGCAGAGAGGTTCAGGGAACACATGCACACCCAGACACTTGGCCTTCAATCCTACACGTTCTCAACTGATAACCTTGGCTGATTTCTGTTCTCTCATACATTGTTGTGGCTCCTTTCTCCATAACAACTCCTTCTACGGCGAGAAAACACGTAACAACCTTGAAGCTAATCAGTCGTCCCCCTAGGCCCCCCTCACACACTTAAGAATGGGTGAGAACTGTTCCCCATCCTTCTACTTCGTCCCAACCATGAAACCAGTTCAAATATTTTAAAGACGTTATCAAAATGTCAAAAAATAATCCTTGACAGTTTAACTTTAAATCTAATGGTTATTTTTAATGTAATCTTGTCCAAACACACATACATTGGAGGGTCTGGGAGGGTGTCCATCCTTTGAATGGGTGTGCCTGAACAAAACTTTTACATACTTCTATATATATAATATATATATAATACTTCACATATTTTAGTCTTACCCATTCGTTCAAATGAACACCACAGGTAGGTATAAAATAGGGTATAGAATACAACACACACATTATTATAAACTTCTGGATTTGTTTGGGCTGTGTAGATAGGCCTACCCTGTGTGGACAAAGTCATGGAACCTTATGTCAATCAGAATAAATTAACTAAATGTGTTCAGAGGGAAAACATGTAAATTGGTCACTTTGACCGGAACACAACAGGATGGCTAGACTTGTAAATGTTATAATAGTACACTTTATTGCTTGACTTTTGAAGTTAACACGTTTCATTAGTCACTTGATAGACAGGAGGTAACATCACAGCCAGCTATAGCCAATACAAAGGGCTACTGTCAGTCCATACGCCTTCCAGCTCACAGCCATCTCGAGTCGCTGCCCGGAAAGTGGCAGACGCACTTAGACTACCGTAACACACTTTCCACTGGTCTTCCCAAGAAAACCACTGAAAGACTACAGCTCATTCAAAATTCTGCAGCTAGATTATTAACAAAAACTAAAAGGAGAGAACAAATTATTCCTGTCCTCGCCACTTTACACTGGCTCCCTGTTACCTTCAGAATTAACTTTAAGGTCCTTTTCCTCACATACAAAGCTCTACACGGACAAGGACCCCACTACACTATAGTTTAACGTAGAATAAACCCACTCATCAACGTTAATCAATCAATTTTTAAATGATGTTTTACCATTTATAACCCACATATCGTCTTGCATGACTTGCCAGTCAGAAGAATTGTGTTATCTTCAGGTAGTTTGAAGTTGGAAGTAGTGCTGTGACAAGGGGAACACTCCTCAGGACTGTGGTGAGAGAGGAGTGTCGTAGGAAGGCTGGTACAGGTGCGATAGTCGTCAAATGAGGAACTTGTAATAGCCACAGTAACCCTCATGGGATGTGTGTGAGAGAGAGATAACTAGCATGAGACCTGGTCAAACAGCAAGAGTGTTTTCCTTCCTCAGATTGAGCCTTCTGGATTTGTATCATTATCTATTGGCGTTCTTACAATGTTTTGGTACAATTTGAATACTTTTAAATTACTTCAAAATCAAACATTGAACATTAGGACACCTTTTACCCCAAACATTTCACAGCCACACACATTTTTGTTCCACAAATAATCTTTTTTTTCTCTTGAAATATTTTTAATGCAAATAAGTCATTTTCAGAATTTACAGTAACTATTTATCATTCATGAGTACTGGTATCCTGACGTTTTTGTTTATATATATATCTATGGTGGCGGCAACCTCTGAAGGATGCCCATGACAACCTGTACTTTGAAACTGTGGTGGCGGCAACTTCGCAGACCAATCAAATGCACTATATGCAAATTAGCCATGTGAGCATGCATTGGGCCAAAGGCACAGAGCATCTCCAGCTATACTGTACAAGAGTCAAAGAAGGTTTTGTGAATGTACTAATAATAATGATTATTTGGTTTTGTTATTCAGGCCTCGATGAATAATGATTATTTGGTTTTGTTATTCAAGCCTCTATGAATACGTTATGTAAAATGTTAGGAATGAATGAAACAACGCAATATCTTGCTGTGTTTTTTACTTTATTACATTTTTATTTTCTTCCTCCGCTTTTTTCCTCCTCCTCCAGGCCGTGGTCCTTGGCACCCTATAACTGAACTGCGGACCCCTCTTTTGCTGCAGCCACTGCGCTGCAGTCTTCCCCCCCCCACCGCCTCACAAAAATGTTCCCCCTTAAATTGGCTGTGTCCAAACTCCTTCCTTTTAGGCTGGTGGCAGATCTTGCAGGGGTAGGCCGTGGGGGATCTGCCCTTCCTCTGCGTCGCCGCAGACGCAGCAGCCGCCCTCTGCCTCTTCCTCAGCGCTGTTGACCTGGTCAGCAGGAGAGGAGAAGCGAGGGAGGCCACAGCTTGCATCTCCTCCGTGGGCGGAGGAGGAGCATAGCTTGCTCTCCTGTCTGCAGAGAGAGGAAATGAAAAAGCATTTAGAGTTATTCAAATGGAAAAGAAAAAATGGATGCATACATCTGTGCAGGTGTGGATTCTGCACGCACCTTTATAAAGGGTCCAGTTCCGTGTCGTGAAATTGACAGGGGGTCGGGACCTCTTCTTTTCTAAAAAACAAAGACTTGTGTCACTATCGTTTACAAACGGCACATGTTATACATCGAAAGAAAGAGGCGAATGTCAGCTTTCTAGCCAGCTACAGTTGAGGTACTTTACAGACGTTTTGAGGATCGTTTTACATATAACAATGGGCAATTTTACGTACCAGTAATGGATTTAGACGGCTACAGGTTTAACTTGGCAATGGAGGTTTGTCCAAGAGGAACACAGTGTTTGGATTGGTTCGCTAAATGGAACCGGCGGTCACATGTGCCAATCAATTTGGAAACTAAATAGAACCTGCACAGAGCACGTTGAAGTTTGAGTTATCGGACTTGGTGTCTTTTGCAGGCTAACACAGGTGTTGAGGTGGCGGAATGAGGTGCGCTGCCAGGGTGCCATGGCTGAAGTAGAATTCGTTCATTTTCTTCAGCATTTTGCGCACATAATGTTTTCGCTCATGTTTGGCGGTTGACAACATATTTTGAATAGCACCAAACAACTTTCATTTTACAATTTGAGTTTTTATTTTTGATCGCGACTCCAAGAATGTTAAACCGTTCAGACAAGGAAATAGCCACACAGTCCTAGATTGTGCCTATATGCGTAAATGGCAAGCTTTTTTGGACAATTCTCGTAACATAACCAGGTTTGAATCATACCAATTCCAGGAGGCCTAATTTGAGAAATAACTTGTTCGTTTTTGCTTGTATGAGGTACTGGTACTGGAGAGATCTCCACGGAAGCACAATTTCTCCTTTAGAAGATTTTGTACTGTTAATTTCAATAGGCGGCAGAATAGGCTGTGTGTGTCACGCAGTGTTCCTAAGCTTAAGTTCAGAGGTCCTCTCTCCTCGGTGTTAAGCACTTTAGTATTATACGTTTTAAATTGTATTTATATTCAACTTTATTAAGATAAGTAGGCCTATATGTTTATCGAATGCACCTTCCTGTCACAGTAAATTCTGTGTTTGTGAAAACTTGAATGGCAATTAAAACTAATTCTGATTCTAATGAGCGGAATGAGGCGCGGCGCAGAGAGCGTTGTGAGAGCGCACACTTATATATATGACCTTTATTTAACCTGTTAAAATCAATTGAAAACCAATTTTAATTTACAATGATGACCTGTCCAAGAGGCAGTAGCACAGTCCACACAGCACAAATGACACAAACAGCACAGATACAAAACAGTATATGACAATCACATGAGGAAAAGGCTAAAGACACATGGCTAAATGAATAAAGACTACCAAAATAAACAATACAATAAATAATACAAATAAATAAACAAAAAGAAAAAAGCAGGTTACTGGATTTTCTTTATAGAAATGAGAGCGAGAGCATGGGTGAGGGCGAGAGAGCGAGCGACAGAGAGAGAGAGAAGCAGTGGAAGTCGGTAAGGTAAGCACTCTGTCTCTTAAGACACCTCCCCGATTTGTTTCTCTCTAACGAAAACCGTTTCTGACTTCACAGAGACAATTTAATCAAGACACTTGCTTATTGATTTCACAATGTATTGATGACCATAGACGTGGAAATAGCTTGGACTTTGGCGGAGTAGAGTAGAGAGGAGGCACTCCCTGTCTCTAAACAAATTGAGGCAGGAAGCAAACACAGGAACATGAGCTAGGCAGACGAGGTGAGTGACATCACAGCCAGCTATAGCCAATACAAAGGGCTACTGTCAGTCCAAACGCCTTCCAACTCACAGCCATTTCTAGGCGCCGGCGGGAAAGTGCCAGACACACTATGTTCACACTGAGCATTTACTTTGTTGCTCAGGTTTGATCCAAGATCCGAAAAGGACAGCGCTATGGTCGGGACTGCATCCTGGACAGTGGTATGCACTGCCGATGGGGTTTCATGATTTGGGAAAAAACGATCTCTCCTGTAAGCCTGTCGGTAATTGTGGCAGGTGAATTCCTCACACATCTCAACACGAAGGCGATTCCGTTGGCGTCTGATTGGAAAGTCAGACGAATGCATCCAAATGTCCAGTTGACTGATGTGGACTGCTCGTCCTGTGGTTCGCCAGACAACACAGATTCCATGACAGGAACATTTATCTTTCCGCTTTTTACTTGGAGACTTGTGCGAGGTTTACAACAGGCTTGAGGCGCGTCTTCTGCGTTCGGAGTTGAAGTGGACGCCATATATACAAACTTTTGTTGGAAAATTCAGCCGAGGTTGGATAAAAACATGTTTTTGTTTTCATGCAAATAGCCTGCATTTATTTACTCATCCGAAGCTTAACCCTCAAACATAAATGTTGCAATTTTGAGGAGTAATCCCCCATTAGTGCATATGCATATGGTACTATACAACTTTCTTTTTACAATAAAGGAGTCAGAAAGTTTGTATATCTGATTGCAACTACAAGATTGTTGTACTGACAAAGAAATAGCCACACCACATTGTGCCGTTGCGTAAATGGTAAGCTTTTTGCAATTCTCTTCACGCAACAATGTTTGCATCAATTCCAGGAGGCCCAATTTGAGGAATAACTTGTGCGTATTGGCATGAGTTAATCAAATCAAATCAAATTTATTTGTATAGCCCTTTTTACACGCAAGCATGTCACAGAGGGCTTCACATGCGCCCATAGAACTGCCCCTCAACCAACCTAAACCCTCAAGGAAGACAAGGAAAAACTCCCAGAAAAACTCCCACCGGGAGAAAAAATGGAAGAAACCTTGGGAGGAGCAATTCAGAGAGGGATCCCCTCCTCCAGAGACGGTTGGTAAAGTTACTGGTAGCCTACTGGAGATATTTTCCACGGAAGCACAATATCTCTTTTAGAATGTTTTACTTTGTTAATTTCAATAGGCAGTAGGCAAGGCTGTGTGTGTTATACGCAGTGTTATACGCGATATCAGAGGACCTCTCTCATCGGTGGTCGGAGATGAATGAGTCGGATGTCATGTAGTAGCCTACAAACAAATGGGAGGTACTAAAGCGCTTGGACATCACAGCCAGCTATGTCCGAAGGGCTCCAGTCCCATAAGCCTTCCAACCTTGTATATATGCTTCCAGCTCACACCCATTTCGGGTTGCCGCCAGGACAGTGCCAGCCAGACGCACTGTGTTCACACTGTGAGTATTTAGGCCTACTTTGTTGCTCACGGTTGATCCAGGATCCGAAGAGGATTGTGCCATGTGTTCAATTGGTTTGATTTGGGCGGAGCGAGTTGCTGCGTCTGTAACAGTGTCTGCGAGAAATAGCTTTTCAAAATGATCGGTTGAACAAGATGTGGGTGCGTAACAGGAATTGGACAACAAGCAAGTAGGTGGCTGGTAAACAGTGCACACAGTGCATGCCTATCAACTCGCTACGAAGCTGCCCCCTGTCCCATTCGTTTCAATGGAGCTAGAAACAACAGCCCTGACATATCACTCCGAAGTTTTGCTTGTTTGGGGATATTCATCAAACCAGTTTTTCAGTTGCGTCCAAAATATATCTCTGGATGCAATAGGCAAATAATGATAATAATCAATTAAACACAATAAATATTTAAAACATTTTCGTCTAGGTTGTCTAGACTTTTCATTTTTAGTACACTTTATTGCTTGAATTTCGAAGTTAACAAGTCTCATTTGTCTCATTATAGACAGGAGGCAACATCGCAGCTATGATAACCAATCCAAAGGGCTACTGTGATACACCTTCCAGCCCATTTCGTGTCTCCTCCGGGAAAATGCCAGACTGTGTTCAAACTGCGAGTATTTACTTCGTTGCTCGATCCAGGATCCGAAGAGGACAGCCCCATGTCGTGAACGCGTCCTGGACAGTGCACTGCTGATGGGGCTTCATCATTTGTAGTCCTAAACTGCCTTATAAGCCAAATGGTCTAAAATCAGTTTCCAACCAAAACGCATCGCTCCAAAAAATGCTGCTTGATAAGGGTATAACCAGGCGCGGATTAATGCACAGGCTTGCCTAGGCTGCAGCCTAGGGGCCCCACCTGTGCAGGGGGCCCCGGATTGGCCGGATCGTTTTTTAATATTTTAAATGTACATCAGCAAGAACAAAATAAAGACCCTAATTTGCCCATGAGAAACGTTTTCTTTTTTAATAAGCAAATGATTGGGTAGATGTGACTTGGGTCACATCTGTCCAATCAGCTGCTGCTTGTCAAATTATGTCAATCATATTCATTGCTCACTGCTATTGATGGCATAGTGGCAGAATGAAAGTATTAAAGTGGAGCACAAAAACGCAAAATAAAAAGGTTAAAAGAACAACATGACCAAGATATCCTGAAACAAATCCCGAAATTGAATGGATACTTCAAGGCTGCTGAATCTTCAGTTGAAGACGAGATCGACAGCAGGAGGACTGCCAGCTAGCATCGGCCATCGGTAATATTTCAGCGAATTTGGGAAAGTTAGTGGAATTGGTACTAGTGTGTGGTATTAGTACTTTTAAGCAGTGACGTGCAGTCAGGGTAGGCAAGGTAGGCACTGCCTAAAAATGTTTAATAAATAATTGTATTTAATAAACTTATATTTGTATTTTTTATGATTATTCTTGTGATGTATATATGCAATATGTGTGTTATTCCAATTGTTTAGACGTTACGATGACAAATGTAGCAGTTACGCATAATCAAATACAACAAAATGGTAGAATAAGAAGTGCTTTTACTGTCCATTCATTGCGGACGACAACGAATGTTGCGCATGCGCACTTCGATCCTGTATTCTTTAACATGTACGTCGAAAAGCACAACTCTGCTGTGCCTTTGCACGTAACTATTTATGCCAGTAATCATCAACGTTACGTATCAAACATGGACCAATTAAAATCGAGAAATTACTGGACATTTGCGCAGCTGACGTCATTACACCAGCTAAGCGTAACCCCCGCGAAATTCAAAGTAAAAATGATGGCAGCAGTATCTCCCCATATCGTAGAACTAAGAAATTTTTCAAAGCTCGGTTTAATGGCAAAAATGAGTTGCTAGCAAGAGGGAGGCCCTATGCCAACCTTGCCTGAACTACACCAGCAAAAGGGACCAAAAATGGTCCGCTCGTTTTAAACGGACTGGTATGACAAAAACGATTGGCTATGTGGCTGTGCTAGCAGTCAGCGGCTGTACTGCCATCCATAATCTACCGATTGGTGAGTCAGAAACTATTTTGGGTTTAATTTTGAGTTGGTTGAATTAATGCCGACTGCAAGCCATTTGCCTTCATATTCAATTGAGCAGTGTGTGTTCTCATTGTTGCTGACTGACAAACATAATTGGCCGCTGTGCAATAGTTAAGGATAAAGATGGTTGCATTCTGATTCGGGGGCCCTCACAAAGTTACACTGCAGATTCTGAAAGAAGCTACTTTCAAGACTTCAACATTTTCTGAATTCAGCTTTTCTAATGAAACGAAACAGTCATTTAACTCATGGTAGCAATAGTAAACCAGCACGACAACGACAATTACCACGCAACAAAGCACTACATTCTAAGCAGACCAATTTAAAAAACGAAATTCATAAAGTTAAATTTGTATTTCGAACAAACGGCAAACTTATCAGCAGATTTTAACGCTATTTGCTGCCTTGCTGTTAAGGAAGAATTCGAGTGGCACTGTGTCGATCTGAATAGTCAAGGGATATGGTTTTAATACAATTTATTAGACTATACAATTACATATGATTTAAACAAAGTACTTTGTGATCCGTCTTGGCGAAGGGTGTGATAGCCACAAATCGTTCGCAAGAGTGATGATCAGCCAGCACACATGCACTGCCTTATATAAACTTAAGATCAAATGGCATTCTATATGGTCAATCAATCAATGTAGCAAACTCTGTGATTGGCTAACTCAACTTAGTGACAGCTTGAAACAATACCAAGTGTCCAGTGTGTCCCAAGGTTCTTTGATGTCACAGCTCTCCCCAGAGCAGTAGATAATAAAGCCACAGGGGTTGACCAGTCAAATGGTCAACTGTCCTTTGTGTGACCATCTTCAAACAATACTTTTAATTAACACAAACAATGAAACAGGACACAGTCCTTCTAGCCAAAGTTCAGAGCAACTGTCTCATTGACCCCTTACAGTAACCAGAGGACAGAAGGCCATATAAAATGCTTCACCCACTACTATTTTCTAAGCATACTTCTTACAAAAGTGAAATATTTTCAAAGCATACTTAAAAGTATATTAAAAGTGAACAATTTTCTAAGCATACTTCTTAAAAGTATATCAAAAGTGAACTAAAAGTGTACTATTCATATTTTAGTATACTCATAGTATACTTTAATATACTTCTTTTTTGTAAGGGTACGTATATTCAATATATACGTTCTCTGCTAAAGCTAGCTAGCTTCCGTTTTGCAAAAATAACTCAAGCCGGAAATATTTCGAACTCGCGCGTTAGGGCTGATTTTAGCACTGTAGGAATGTAAAGAAAACACTGTAGAGTTGGCTGTCTCAATGTGTGTGTATGTCAATTCACCTTTATGCATGTGGACCATTTCTAGTAAAACCATATTTTTTTAAAAAAGGGGGGAGGGGGGCTCACACAAAGAGCAGCCAATGGGCCCCTGACCACCTTAATCCGCCCCTGGGTATAACCTATACCAGACTTATTTATATTAAACAGTTTAGTTTAAATATGCATCTGTTGTCAGTGTCTTCTTATCATTAGCTAACTCCCAAAACAATACAATCACAGTTCAAACAACACAGCCTCAGAACATGGTTTTCCAAAGCTCCTTCCCCCAGGTGATAAATCAGGAAGTCAAAAAAATCCAGAACATGACCATCCCAATTGGTCAAATGACCTTAGTCAGAAATATTTAGTAGTCTGGGCTACAGAACAGATAGCCATCAGTCCAACAATAAACCATCCCCCAACAGTTCCTAACACAGGACAACCTCTCAACCTACAAACTCTGCTTAATTATCTCCCCTTCCTGCAAACGTGGTTGTTTCAGCATGTTTCTTATACATGAACCACATTTAACACATGAATTGTTGTTGAAGAAATGTCATTATCAGGTAAAAGCGTCTGCTAAATTAATAATGTAATACACAGAGACAGAGTCGATGAAGTCAAGGAAGCTTTATTGCTTGCTGGCGGCTGCAAGGACACAAATAGAAATGTTGTCTCAAAGCCAGTCTCCTTGCAAACTATTTACAGAACACAGTTTTCAATTGTCATTGCTCCTCATAAAGACATACAGTCATCATAAAACATGCAGTTGTCCTATGTCTCCTCTCATTGGCTAACTCCCTTGCACAGTGTATGTGTGTGCGTCTTTACGACATCAAGCCTGGTTGAAACACAATAGCAGCTGAATCTCTAGTCCTGGTGTCATAAAAGCTCCTATTTCCTTTACAAAAACAAACCCCCCAACATCCTGTAGTCTTGGGCAACACAGAGTCACAAATGCTCACCCTTCCCCCCACACAAGGTTTGTACGTTTATGTAAGCCTACAGTTAACTTAGGGGTAGTTCCTCTCTGCACAAAAGGAATGTTGAACACAATATCATTTTATACAGAATGAAGGGTGACATTTTCACCTCCCACACACCTCGGTAGTGTGTTTCAAACTCGAGGGCGGCTGTGGCTCAGGGGGTAGAGAGGGTCGTCTCTTAATCGCAAGGTTGGCGGTTCGATCCATGACTCCTCCTCGGTCATGTGCCAAAGTATCCTTGAGCAAGACTCTGAACCCCAAGTTATTCGCGATGGGCAGGCCGGCACCATGCATGGTGGCTCGCTACCGTCGGTATGTGCAAGTGTGAGAATGAATGGGAGGCAAACATTGTAAAGCGCTTTGAGTGCTGTTAAGGTAGAAAGGTGCTATATAAATGCAGTCCATTTACCAATCTGATAATTACAAAATAAGGTTATTTTTAAATTGGGGAACAATAACACTTAATCTGAAAAAACTCAAGTAGCATTCTCAAAATACAGTTTGGTCATGTGTGTGTAAAAGCTATTGTTGAAGCTAACTTTTACACTGATGTAAAGTGGTTGTGTACAATTACTGTAACAAATGCTAATCAGCCTCTCTGTGTGGCTGCAGTCCTGACATGGTGATGTCACAACCTTGTACACAAACAGCTTAACGATTACAAAGGAGATTTAAACGAAATTCCAGTATTTTTTATTGGAATATACTAAAAACATGGTTACACAGAACTGAAGAAGAGGGAAGAAGCTACGGTTGTTGCCGTAGTGACAGGTTCTCTCTCTTTGCCACTGCAGCCAGTTGAGTAAGCAGGTGGCGTCCTCTACTGGTGAATATCCTTCACACAGCCAAAGCAGAAAGCCCTGGAGAGAACTGCAGAGATCCCCCGGAAGAAAGCTTTAAAGGACTTTTTCTTCTTCTTCTTCTCCTCTCCTCCAGCAATGGAGGACTCACCAAGGTCTGGACCTGGACAGGAAACACCATCACACAACAGGGTATGACATAACACAATACTTCAGCACTGTGACCTCTTAAAAATTGTGTGTGTGTGTGTGTGCATATCTGTGTGTCAAAGTCTGTGTGTGTGAAATGGTGGGAGAGCCAACTAAAGTTGGAAAGCCTAAATGAGTAAATATGCAGTCAGGATCTCACGTTCAGTGCTAAGGGGAGACACTTTGTTTCTCTTGAATAGTTTGCTTGTCTTTTTTCCCTTAGCAGCCACATTCTGTCCATCCTTAAGGAAAGTCTTCTCTTTCTTCTGGGTTTGGAAGTGAGAGCAAAGACACACAGATTCATTGAGATTGTCACATGTCGTCCCTTTTTATCGCTGACTCAGCTCAGGTCAGTTATACCTATTGCCAGTGTGTGGTGTTGTTTTCAGCTTACCAGTGCGAACCATTTCCGGAGGATGGGGGTGTCGGTCTTTCCCAAATGATGTCCCTCTGGGCTAGGGGCCTGAGCCGTGGAGCCCCTGGAGGTGGAGGAGCTGGTGGAGGATTTGGAGGACGAAGGAGAGAAGTGAACAGAGGTGGAAGAAGAGGAGTAGCAGGAAGTGGAGGAGGATGAGAGGCAGGAAGCGAGTCTGCTGGCCTTTTCCAAGCCAGCAGACTCCATCTCAAGTCTTTCATCCAAACTTGTGTTGCTTATGAAGGGGCTGGAACTTCCACCAGCCTTTTCTAAGCCAGCAGAGTCCATCTCAAGTCCTTCATCCAAGCTCATGTTTGTGATGAAGGTGGTGGAATTTCTACCGGCCTTTTCCAAGCCAGCAGTGTCCATTTCAAGTCCTTCATCCAAGCTTGTGTTGTTTATGAATGGGCTGGAACTTCCACCGGCCTTTCCCAAACCAGCAGAGTCCTCTGTGCTCTCCTTCTCCTCACAACCTGTTTCCAAATCATGACTCTCACCCGACACGGCAGAAGGCCGCCAAACCTCGGCGTGACGGCAGATCACCTTGGCGACATTCTCAGCCATGCAGACGATGCCTGCCCCTCCCTGGAGGGCGGAGTGGACCTGGGCCCTGTTGCTATCGGAACAGAGCATCAGCTCAGCGTAGGTCGCCTCAAACATGGCGTCTAGGGCATCGCCGCCACCGAAGAGCGGGTTCTGGGGTTCATGCTCCAGGATGAGGCCAATCCCGGCCTGGTTCCAGAGAAACCAGCCCACTTCTTGGAGGAGGACAGCCTCTATCTCCGAGTTGGTGGGGGTGAAGCAGGAACGAAGGGGTCCCTGGAGGGCCAGGCGTCCCACCAGCCTGTGCAGCAGGTCATGCAGCGTCTGGTGGTGCAGGGCGCTGGGCCGGGGGGGCATCAGGGCCTTCTCCTGGATCAGAACCTCCCCGGGCTGGAGGGAGGGGGTCTCAGAGGGGCTCGGGGGTAGGGAGGGATGATCCTGGACCTCCTCAGGGAGGCCTGCAGCTGCATCATCTTCATCCTTCTCCTCGATCAATGCACCCTTGGAAAAGTCATTCATCTGGTAATCTGACCCTTCTTCCTTTTTGTGGAAATCATCAGGGTAGGCAGCATTTTGGTTGTTATCCATCTCAAGCTGGCCTACTTCCTGGTTGGTGAGAATTAAATCTGGCTCGAGACCTTCTGTTGTCACTTCCTGGTTGATTTCTTCAGAGGAGGAGCTGGCTAGGTTACCTACCCTGGTCATGGCTTCAGCATCAAGGCCTGGCACAAGAAAACACACTTTTAACTACACTATTACTATTATAGCTATTAACTATACTTTTTTCATAAAATATTTTGGCTATTAACTACAATATTATTATTATAGTTATTTACTGGACCTACACTGTCATTCAGCAGAACTACAAAACGTACAAATCTGTCCTACAATAGCATGTCTTACAATAGCATAATTACCAGGTCTTTTTTATCTAAAGATTTATCTAAAGTAAAAAAAATTCTCTACCTTTGCTGACAACGACCATGTTTTGTTGTGGGTCGTTGCAGGTCTTGTAAAGGTCACTTCCCGCCTGGGTAGTCAACACCTCACAAATGGCCTCCAACGCCCGCCTCTGGTCCTGGCTGCAGGAGGGCTTCAACCTGCTCTGCGATCTTCTTCTACCCTCAACCCCATGCCTGGGGCCCGGCGTCATCCCACGGGACCAATCCAGGGAGGGACAGTCACTGCTGTCACTGCTGCTGTCACTGTTGCTGTCACCGCCGTCCGAGGACACATCGCTGCAGGATGCACGGTGCTCGTCCGTGAGGTCTTCTTCGCCCAGCAGGTTCCCCATCAGGCCCTTGAAGGCCGTCTGGAAGAAATTGTACAGCAGAGGTGTGAAGAGCTCCTGGTCCAGACGTTCCTTGTCCTCCAGGTTCTGGAAGTTGGGCTCGGCGCGGCAATGGGGTGTCGAGGGGAGTCGTCCCATCCGGGTGTCCAGGAGAATCTGATAAATGCGGCCAATCAACTGCTCAGAGAAGTGGTGGATCCTCCCCTGGAACATCCTGGTGCACATGCTGTGGGATGCCAGCAGGCGGCCCAGGTCGTACTCTGCCTGGTCAAACGATTTGACAGAGGAGCCTCCGTCGCGTTTGTCATCGTTGGGGGAGGATCTGGAGGCCGAGTGGGCCATCCGCAGGATGGCGTCCAGCATGATTTCAGCGGTGAGGCTGAGGTCTTGGCAGCTGGCAGAACTGCTAGCCTCGCTCCAGGCGCTAGTGCTCCTGGAGGAGTAAGGGGCGGTCTCCTCCTTCTTCTGAGGATCCTCCTCCTCCTGCTCCTCCTTGCTAGCACAGCTGCACTCCACTGGTCGCTCCTGCTGGGTGTCAAAAGGGAGGTATTCCTGATTCCTGCTGCTCCTCCCGCTGCTGTTGCTGGCCCCCGAGCTCCTCCTCCTCCACAGGGCATCCAGCTCCATGGCAACGTCTCCTAGCAGGCTCTGGCTAACACACTTCACCACCATGGTGAAGGTCTTACTTCCAGGCTGCAGGAAGTCTGCCACCTCCACTTGCCCAATCAGCTGCTGGGCTGCGTGGAAGTTCTTCAGGACGTTGTGGATCACGTTGCAGGCCGTAGCCACACTCTGGAGCAGGGAGGCCTCATAGGCCTCTTGGGGCTGGGGCTGGTCCAGGGAAGAGCCTCCATCTGTGGGCTCCATCTCCTGGAGGAAGCCCCCCACCATCCTCACCAGCTCCAGCTTCTCCTCCGTGGGGACCACACCCGGGCTGTGGAACAGGGCGTGGCGGGCCAGGATTCCAGAGAGGCTCTCCTTCAGGAAAAAGAGGGTCGGTGACATCACGCAGCTGGGCAAAGCCATCGCCTTTTCCATCTCTTCCGCCTTCGCCACGCTACCAATGAGGAAGGAGGCCCGCAGGGACACCAGCTCGTTGATGGCGTTGGTGTGGCTGTTGGCAACGGCCTGAATCTTCTCCTTGGCGTCCTGCCAGGCGTTGCATATCAGGTCCTCGGAGATGCTGGTCACGCGGCAGTCCGACAGCAAGCAGCCGGGGCGGTGGAGTGCAAACTTCTCCAGCACCTCTCCCATGACAGACTTGTAGAGCTCCTCCACACAGGCTGACAGCCTGTCCTCTGCATCGTGCTCTTGTTTATCCATCACCGCTTGCACCTTCAACAGAATCTCTGCCACGGTGAGGGATGCCGTGGCGAGGACGTCCTCCTCCTTGGGCCTATCAGAGTCCAACATCGGAGGCCTGCCACCCAGCAGCCTGCTCTGGGGCCTGGATCCCTGCCCTCCTATCAGCAGAGGGTGGAACCTCTCTGAGATCATTCTCAGAACGCCCTGTGGGACGTAGGGCTGGGTGGAGCCCAGAGAAGAGGCCTGGTCCTGGGGAGAATCAGCAGGGTTGAAACATACCATCCCAGTCAGAGAGCCAGTGACAGGCCTGGCTGGGGACAGCAGCCCTGTGGAAGAGGACCTGTCACTCTGGGAGTCCCAGCTGCTGTAGGAGATGGCGGCGGACAGCGGGCGGCCATCTTGTTCTTTGCGGATGTGGAGGACCTGGTAAAGGGCCATGGCGGGCAGGACCACCCCTTTGGTCAACTTGAGAACCCACTCCATGAACTCCTCCGAGCGCTCCTGCAGCTCAGCTACGCTCTTGTTCTTAGAGGGAGGGAGGGAGGGAGGGAGGGAGGGAGGGAGGGAGGGAGGGAGGGAGGGAGGGAGGGAGGGAGGGAGGGAGGGAGGGAGGGAGGGAGGGAGGGAGGGAGGGAGGGAGGGAAATGTCATGTGGCAATTCAGATACATGTGGTGATTGTCAGACTGAGTAAAAGGAATTCACGTAAACATTTTATTTACCTTTCTCAACAGGACCCTGTTGATGATTTTCCAATGACTGTAACGAGAACAAGAACTGGCGTTTGACATCACTTTACAGTACAGTACAACTGCAGACACATCGTAACATTATGCTGAACAGGATACTAGTCTAAAGGGGACGTTTGGAGGAACACTCACGGGTGTGACATCATGGCCTCCAACACAGAAAACTTGTCCCCGGTCTCCTCCAATGACAGAAGACTGGGCGTGGTGTCCCGGGTCACGGGGTCATTCAAGGTTGGAGGTGTAGAAGAGCCTGGAGACTGTGCCTCAGGTCGGCATGGGGGCAGCGGTAGAGACGGAGGTAGAGACGGAGGTGGAGACGGAGGTCCAGTCACCTGCAGGGAAGAAAAATACTTTAGTCACAGAAAAATAGCAAGTCACAGTAACAGAGCCAATATCAGAGATATAGGAGAGGCTGACGAAGATGGAGAGGAGGGGAGGAGCCTGGCTGGAGTCTGTAGTACCAGGGAGGTGGATTAAGGCCTTCTACTCACCACCATAGCTAGTCCTACCAGCTCGTCAGCCAAGGCTGAACGATAAGCCGCTCCAGCGTCCTCCACAACCCTCCAGGACTCTGCCAGGGGCCCCTTGTTGGCCCCTGTATCCTTCTCAGCTCCTGCAGCCTTCCTGGCAGCCTTGCTCTTGCGGCTGGGCTCCGGGCATCGAGGAGGCTTTAGCACCAAGTTCTGACATGATTATCTTGTTATTATTGCACTTCTACAATAGCATATTATATTTGAGATTATATTGATATTAGCTGGTAAAATACAGACTCCCTTGGCTCCACCCACTGAAATACTGTTAGACTGCTGCACTTCTGAACCTTTATTATCTACTGTATGTTTGTATGTTGCTTTTGATCAATGTGAACAACATGAACAAAGTGTCAAATGTGTTGAGTCTCTCCAGGTATGTGTTCCTACCTGGAGGGGGTTCTGATCTTCTGAGAACATTTAATGTGGCAATACAGATACATGTGGTGATCAGACTGAGTAAAAGGAATTCACGTTAACATTTTATTTACCTTTCTCAAAAGGACCCTGTTGATGATTTTCCAATGACCAGAGGGCGTCGCCAGGAATTTTGGGCCCCATGAAAAAGAAAATATTGTTAATATTTTTTGATCATTTCTATTAGTTGTTTCTATTTTTTGGGGCCCATGTCAGTCAGGGGCCCCTTAGAAACGTCCTAACTTTTCCCCCCTGTACGGCGCCCCTGCCAATGACTGTAACAAGAACAAGAACTGATGTTTGACATCACTTTACAGTACAGTACAACTGACGACACATCGTAACATTATGCTGAACAGGACACTAGTCTAAAAGGGGACTTTTGGAGGAACACTCACGGGTGTGACATCATGCCCTCCAACACAGAAAGCTTGTCCCCGGTCTGCTCCAATGACAGAAGACTGGGCGTGGTGTCCCGGGTCACAGGGTCATTCAAGGTTGGAGGTGTAAAATAACCTGGAGACAGCGCCTCAGGTTGGCATGGGGGCAGAGGTAGAGACGGAGGTGGAGACGGAGGTGCAGAGGAATACGTACTCTCCATTCCATCTGGTGTGGCTCTGCAGCCCAGGGGCCCGAGTGTTTCAGAGGCCGATGCTCTGATTGGTTCCACTTGGCGAGAGGAACCTTTGATTTCAGGAAGAACACCTAAAGGAAGAGCGGAGTCACAATTTGATTGGTGGATCCCTTCTCTTGACAGAAAGTGATCATTTAAATGTTGATACATTAATGAACAAAGACTCACAGTAGCTTGTCTGGGGGATGGGACGCATCTTCGCACATGCACCACCAGTCACCTTAAGGCAAGAAACATACTTAGCAAGGCACAGTAACAGAGACAGTATCAGAGATATAGGAGAGGCTGAGGAAGATGGAGAGGAGGGGAGGAGCCTGGCTGGAGTCTGTAGTACCAGGGAGGTGGATTAGGGCCTTCTACTCACCACCATGCCGAGTCCTACCAGCTCGTTAGCCAGGGCTAAACGATAAGCCGCTCCAGCGTCCTCCACAACCCTCCAGGACCCTGCCAGGGGCCCCTTGTTGGCCCCTGTATCATTCTCAGCTCCTGCAGCCTTCTTGGCAGCCTTGCTCTTGCGGCTGGGCTCCGGGCATCGAGCAAGCTTTGGCACCAAGTTCTGACATGATTATATTGTTATTATTGCACTTCGACATTAGCATATTGTATCTGAGATTATGTTGATATTAGCTGGTCAAATACAAACTCCCTTTGCTCTACCCACTGAAACACTGTTGGACGTATGCACTTCTGAACCTTTATTATCTACTGTATGTTTGTATGTTGCTTTGATCAATGTGAACAACATGAACAAAGTGTCAAATGTGTTGAGTCTCTCCAGGTATGTGTTCTTACCTGGAAGGGGTTCTGATCTTCTGAGAACAGCAGGGCAGGAAGCTTCAGTTCAGCTCCCAGAGCTGGCCGACAGGGCGCGAGGCGGTTGGTAGCGAGACGAGCAAGCTAGACACGCACGCACACACACACAGACACACACAGACACACACACACGCCAAGTAAATTAACAGACGTATGGAAACACACACGCGCACACAAACATAAGGATGAGTGAGAAGGGGCTAGCGGCGAAATACGGCGAGTGTCTTGAACAGAGATTCTTTTTTTTTTTCGAAAAAGAAATGTTACTTTTACATATGAAATATGACTATTAAAAAGGTCTACAGTTTTGGGGTAGGCTATTTGTGAAACACAACTGTCAAATGCAAAAGTAGCCTACTGAAACAATTTGGAAAAATCTAGTATCAGAGATATAGGAGAGGCTGAGGAAGATGGAGAGGAGGGGAGGAGCCTGGCTGGAGTCTGTAGTACCAGGGAGGTGGATTAGGGCCTTCTACTCACCACCATGCGTAGTCCTGCCAGCTCGTCAGCCATGGCTGAACGATCAGCCGCTCCAGCGTCCTCCACAACCCTCCAGGACTCTGGCAGGGGCCCCTTGTTGGCCCCTGTATCCTTCTCAGCTCCTGCAGCCTTTTTGGCAGCCTTGCTCTTGCGGCTGGGCTCCGGGCATCGAGCAAGCTTTGGCACCAAGTTCTGACATGATTATATTGTTATTATTGCACTTGGACATTAGCATATTGTATCTGAGATTATGTTGATATCAGCTGGTCAAATACAAACTCCCTTTGCTCTACCCACTGAAACACTGTTGGACGTATGCACTTCTGAACCTTTATTATCTACTGTATGTTTGTATGTTGCTTTTGATCAATGTGAACAACATGAACAAAGTGTCAAATGTGTTGAGTTTTTCCAGGTATGTGTTCTTACCTGGAAGGGGTTCTGATCTTCTGAGAACAGCAGGTTAGGAAGCTTCAGTTCAGCTCCCAGAGCTGGCCGACAGGGCGAGAGGCGGTTGGTAGCGAGACGAGCAAGCTAGACACGCACGCACACACACACAGACACACACAGACACACACACACGCCAAGTAAATTAACAGAGTATGAAAACACACACGCGCACACAAACATAAGGATGAGTGAGAAGGGGCTAGCGGCGAAATACGGCGAGTGTCTTGAACAGAGATTATTATTTTTTTTTTCGAAAAAGAAATGTTACTTTTACATATGAAATATGACTATTAAAAAGGTCTACAGTTTTGGGGTAGGCTATTTGTGAAACACAACTGTCAAACTGTCAAAAGTAGCCTACTGAAACAATTTGGAAAATCTAGTATTTTCGTCGATGTTTATCGACAGTCTAAATTGTTTAGGTTTACCAGACTTACCTTCTGTTTAGGCCACCGAAGTTTTTTATTTTTCGGGATGTCATCCATGTTTCTTTAAAGATGACAATCTAGGAAATACTCAAATAAATACACATTTTCCACAATAAATATACATTTCCACTACACTTTTCAACGAGAAAAAAGTAGACGCGATTCGTTCCTTGCCTGCTGCATCAATGACTGATTTGAGTTTGTAACGTTCTTATAAATTTGTAAAGCGCGTCACAATCCCTGTCTGCCCGATCACGTCATAATATGTCTATACACCATGGAGAGGGCCATGCATCGTCTCTTCCTAAACAATGCGTTTTAGACAGAAAAGTGTCATTTTTATTTGATCAATAAACCAAGTTTTCTTGCCATCTATATGTTTCATGCCTCAATGGCGCCACCTACAGGCTGTATGGATAAATGAACCTGTGGGAGTTTCGTCCAGGGCCCAATAGACACACATAAACAACCATAGTCATTTTAAGTACTGGTTAAGTTATTATCAGCATTAGGCCTACTGTGTATATAGACAGACTTCAGTCCCCACCCCACACATGTCATATGCCAAAGCACGTACATAGTCGTACTCAAATACTGCTTAAAGATACTGCTTGAAACCAACAACAAGCAACTGAATAGAGTTGTAGCAGTAATACTGATTGACATTCAAATAGATTGAGACTCGTGCTCGACAGATTGGTTGGTTAAACAGGAAATATGCAAGAATATTTACTTTGTGTTTTACCTTGGCTAATACTGCATCTGAGGATTATATCTGTAACTATGATGTCGAATCGATACGATTAACGATACTGAACACTGCATTCACCTACTGATTATTATTATTTTAAATGACAGAATTAAGTATTTTCTTCGATGTTTCTCAACAGTTAAATTATTCATTTAGGTTTACATACTTCTGTTCGCCAACGTTTTTAGTGTTTTCGGATTTCATCCATGTTAACATAAGACTTTAAAGAAATTTCTTTAAAGATAAAGAACTAGTAAATACAAATATAAATGTACATTTCCACTACACTTAGAAACGAGGAAAAAGTAGAATCAAAAGCTTTTCGCTACACTGTAAAATGTTACCAGGATTTAACAATATTTAACTGCAATATTTCACAATAAATCATCGTATTATAACTTTACAGGCTTTAACTGCAATAATCCCAATATCATGTTGTAATGTAGAATTTACTGTGAAATCAATGTAGACACAGTACATTACTGTGAATGAAACGATACCGGGATTTCACAGCATTTTGTCGGGTTATTTCACAGTAAAATACTATTTTCAAATTATCCTTGAGATAACCCACTACATTACTGTAAAACTTGAACTAGTTTTGAGGTGGAAATGACGTCAGTTTTCGCGCTTTCCCAACCGTTTCTCTTTTCCACTATTTCACCTCGGCACTGCCTGCCAGGATCGTGACTTTTGCTCTGTAACGGTAGGGCCTAAACTATCTGCAGTCATCCAATTTAGTTGTTAGTAATCTCTGTGCATACTTATGTTTTACTTGTGCAGCTAATACCGTACTTCACTGATTTTAATAATCAAATCCAGTAAATCATGATTGCAAACATTTTCGTCTAGTTTGATGGCTAGCTAAGTCTCACGTGGTCGATGCTTCAGCTACAGTAGGGTGGCTGGCGTCAGTGAAATAGGAACTGAGTATGTTGCCTCAGCTAAAGATTCGTAGCAAGTACTGTTCAAATTATACATACAAATGTGTAGGTTTTTGCCAGCTCCAAATTTAGGCTGAACTATTAGCTAACTCTGCTGTGGGTCAGCGCGAATGCTATTTTTATAGCTAAGTATTAACATTGGAGTGAACTAGCTAGTGTTGCACAGTAAACCTGTAAAAAGAGACACTCTTACATAGCTTCAGTGTCCCTGTGCATACATAGGAGACAATCACTGCAAAAGAGCTGCAGTTCCGGTGCAGAAAGGAGAACCTAGCAGAACGCCTTCTCTTTACCACTCCATCCAGTACAGAACCCGGGGTCCTGAAGTCTCGACTCTTAGTTACTCAAACGATGCGATGTTAATATACCTCTCTGATCTAACGAGTCTGGCTAACTGTCGTGACCTCTCAGGTGGGCTATGGCTGCGATGTAGAGCTGGAGAGATGGTTGTTCTGCTAGGTTCTCCTGTCTCTGCACAGGAACTGCAGGTCTTTTGCAGTGATCATTTATGAGCCTAATGACGAATCATGGTCAGAATTATGATGGCCCATGCTACACCCCCTACAATGGAAGCCAATGCCAGGTTGATGGTAAACAATATAAAACAGTACATGGGAAGTCCGAAAGTTAAATTGTTGAATTTAATAGTGAATTTAATACTTGTTATCATTATTGAAAGGTTTAAATGAGTTTTGTCTTTGTTGTCTTTGTTCTTGCTTTGACTTTTAATTTAGCAACTCCAAAGCACGTTTGTGTGATAAAATCTCAGTTAACAAGTCAAATTTGCAGTATTTTGCAGTGTTATTTAAATTGTAAATGTACAGTAAATTACTGGCTACTAGTTGCATTACTTTTACAGTAATAAACATAGAAATACAGACAATCACTGAAATTTATATACAGCAAGACAATGTAATTCCACAGCTACATACTGCTATATCATAGTAATCCATTGGCATGACAACTGTGAAGTTACAATATTCCGCTGTAGTTGCATTGCATTTTACTGTGAAATGTTTACAGTTCATTATTGTGAAACATGTGCAATACATTACTGTGAAATATTTATAATAAATTACTGTAAAATTACTGTGAAAGTAATGCAACTAGTAGCCAGTAATTTACTGTAAAGTTACAGTGAAATATTTTACAGTGTACTTGTCTACAGAGCATCAATGACTGATTTGATTGTGTAACGAGTTCTTATTATTTGGTCATTCGCGTCACAATCTCTGTCTGCCCCAAGACGTCATGATATGTCTATACACCATGGAGACCATGCGCCGTCTCTCCTAAAACTATGCGTTTTAGACAGAAAGGTGACATTTCTATTTAATCAATAAACAAAGGTTTTCTTGCCATCTGTTTCATGCCGCAATGGTGCGACCTAGAGGCTGTATGAATAATGAAACTAGCGGCATTAATGTATTTGAAGCACTTCAAAGGATATTAAAATCATGTTTCGTGTATTATTGCTAATTCATAATAAGTATTTTGTGCAGAAACTTTCATCTTAAGTAGTGGGTTGTGGAAAAAAACGGGTTGTTGTTGAATGTTTATCTTGTTTATTGTTAAGAAAACAACAACTGTCTCTTTGGTCAACTAAATGTAATTTACAACTAAAGAGTCTCCTTACTTGCAAAATGAGAACAATTTAAATGTTTTATACAGTATGATACAAGACATGCTGCATCTAATTATGTACATAGAAATTATTACTGTTGAAATTCTATTAATGTCTTCATCATAAACATATCACACTTCATTAACGTCTTGTAGCTTACAAACATTTTATTTACAAGAACCTTCACTGTTAAAAGCAATAACATGTTACATGTTGTAATGTAACATTACAAACACGACTTGAGCGTTAAAAAATAATGCATTTTAGGTCAAGATGACAAAATATTTTCAGTCCCAACTCTACTTTAGTTTATGGTTTAAACTGTACAACCTTCTTTGGTAAATTGTAAGTACAATACAGGGCAGTACATGGTGAATGCTTAACAATATGAATCAAGAAAACCTAATTGGGAAAATAAAATAACTTTATAGAACATTTTAGCATCTTAGCATGATAGCTTTTTAATCAAATGTAATACTGGAGGCATTGGTACAATAGGCCTAAAGCAACAGAATATTGTCTACACTGTAAAAAGAATCCTGTTGTTTTTACGAAAAAAACCTGGTAGCTGGGGTTGCCAGTGTAATTTTGTAAAAACACAGTGCAATTGTAAATAACTTTACAAAACAACCTGTAAATTTGACAGTTTAAAACTGTTATTATACATTTTAAATATGTAAATCCAACAGCGTTTTTTTGCTAAATTTGCATAAGCATATTGCTATATATAAAAAAAGAAATTGTAAGATTTACATGCGGTTGTCGCTTATTGTACAATGAAGACCATTCAATTTAATGAAAAAATACAGCATAATAACATTGTTTTATGGTAAAAGTCTCATTATAAAACTTATTTAACTGAAAAATTCAGTTAAATAACATTGTTTAACTGTAAAAGTATCATCATAAAACTGTTATTTAGCTGAAAAACACAGCTAAATAACATTGTTTAACTGTAAAAGTATCATTATAAAACTGTTACTTAGCTGAAAAACACAGCTAAATAACATTGTTTAACTGTAAAAGTATCATTATAAAACTGTTATTTAGCTGAAAAATACAGCAAATTGTACTCAAAACTGTGGTTTCTAATGTAGTGTATTTTGCAGTAATAATAACAAGGTTTACAGTGAATGCAACATCTAGGTACTGTAAGTAAATTGTCTTGGCATTATAATTTAGTCATTAAATCATGTTCTATGACTCCTATTTAGTATCAAACTCAAATGTCAAACTGCATCAATGTGTTTTTCATTGCATTGCTCAGTGAAACACAACTTATATTATTTGAACTGCACTGCCTTCTTGTAAATGTTTGGACTTTTACCAGAAATGTAACAGATAGATTAAACCTTACAAATGGAAAAGCAAAGCTAGATAAACTGTACTGAAATATTTTATTGCAAAATTGCAAAAACTTTCCAAGAATGTATTGAGCAGTGATCAAAAACATCTGTAATTTCTCAACACGCATATTGTGTGCCGGTACTTAACAAACAGCATAAAGAGTATGTGACCGATTAGTCATCATCTTACTGGAACTGAAAAAGAAAGATGGAAGGAGAGAAAGAAAAATATAGGGCAAGAATGATGGAAAGGACAATCCTCCCTTTTTATACATAAATGTATTAAGGCATGAGAACAGCAATACAACCATTGCACTGCAACATATCTTCAGCACAAACAATCTTGTGTGAACATATTTTCTTAATCATGAATAACTGGGCAGATGAGCTGAAACATCCCTTTAAACCAGGTCTTCAACCCTGGTCCTCAGGGACCCCCTGTCCTGCACGTTTTAGATGTTTCCCTGCTCCAACACACCTGATTCAAATGAATGGTCGTTAACAGACTTCTGCATAACTAGATAACAACCCATTCATTTGAATCAGGTGTGTTGGAGCAGGGAAACATCTAAAACGTGCAGGACAGGGGGTCCCTGAGGACCAGGGTTGAAGTCCTCTGCTTTAAACTATAACTGATCCACATCAAATATCAGAAGTCTGACTTAGTTTAGTCCATACTCAGACATCACGCCACTCGTGATCAGAAAGTTCCTGAATTAGGGTAAGGACTCTCGGGTTCACGTGAAGACGGGCTGTTCGCGTCTTCTCCACTTTTGTGCCCTTCTCTGGATTGATTGAGAAGAAACATCTTCGGAAAAAACAGAAGTCAGCATTAATAATATTGCTTAATTAACAACAGCAAAAATGTAATCAAATACAAACATTCTAGCTATTATGCTGGATAAAGCCAATCCAAAAAGACACACCTCTGCAGAAACTCCAGGGTTGATGCCAGTTCTGATGGGTAATGGATGTTAAAGCAGTAATAGCTCCCAAACATCAGGCACAGGGCAGAAACGAAGGACGGGATGTTGTTGTGGACAATGGTTCGATCCACACTCAGCATGAAACGTTTTGAAGAATAGCAGGATCTGCCTAGAAAATGTAAAAAACAAAATTTATAACAAGATGTTTTCTTGAAAACAATGAGTACATTGTACATTTTTGTGAGAATTGCTTATAGGAGATTGCAGTATAGGAGTACCATCATAAGCAATGTACTGCTGTGAAAGAGGGCAACAAAACATGTTTTAGACTAGGGGATGGGCAATTCCGGTCCTCAGGGGCCACTTTCCTGCATGTTTTAGATGTTTCCCTGCTCCAACACACTTGTTTCAAATGAATGAGTTGTTATCAAGCTCTGTGGAAGCCGGGTAATGACCATTCATTTGAATCAGGTGTGTTGGACCAGAGAAACATCTAAAACATGCAGGACAGTGGCCCCTGAGGACCGGAATTGCCCACCCCTTGACAAATATAATAAAATACAGATTTAATTGCAGTAAATCCTCCCAAAATATACAACATAAATTTTAACTTACCACAAACCACAATGGTGGGAGTCAAGCGAACTTGGTCCATCTGTAATTCCCCCACCAGGCATGTGTCCTCTACATAGCAGAACATCACATCTTCCTTTTCGTCAAAGTAGGACAGCAGTAGCAGCACCAAGTCTTTGACGTCTTCAGAGCAACCGCTCAGCTCTCCTCTCATCACTTGTATCTTTGTTACAGCCTGTAGGCACTTTTTGTTCTTGTTCACGCCAACAGTGTTCATGTAGTTTAGGAGCCGTTTCCCCTTCAGATCAATGTTCCGTATGAAAGTTTCTTTGAGGCCAGTTCCGGTAAGTTCCTTATAGTGGACTCCCATGCCAGGTTCATTGAACCAAAGCGGCCACTCTTCCAGAAGGTAGTGTATATTCTTTCCCTTGTTCACCTCTTTGCGCTGCGTGTAGAAAGTCAACTTCATCAGATGTTTCACTTCTTCTGGATTTGCATCAGTTTGTTGTGACATTCTCTTCAGTTGTTGTGTCTTCTCCTGTTGGCTCTCTAGGGTCTCTCCACGGGGCAGGAACTTTAAATCCCATTTAATGCACCCATAGTTGTGTTGGATTGCCGCTCTTTGTTCAGGAGGGACTTCATCTGTGTCAGACCCGTCAGAATGATGCCTTCGCTTTCTTATTTTTGGAGTCGAACATCTCTTCAAATTCTCGATCCTATTTTGCAACTGCTTGACTAGAGAATGATAGCCTGTTCCAATCACATCTCCCTCTATTATGTCCTGCAGAGATTGTGGATATTTAGCAACCATCTTTTTCGCGACTTCAGTTGAGTTCCTTCTTCTTATGCAAGGATTCTTCTGCAACATCTCACAAGCCACAATACGGACCATCTCCCTTCTCATTCTTGGGACTGGTCGTTTTCCTGTCTCCAATGTTTGTATTAATTCCTCAGGGAATTTCTCCCACGGGATCATAAAGGTGTCCACCCAGTCTATACCAGGGCTTTGGCAGCTGCTGGAAGAGGTTGTGGATGAGTTTACGGGTGAAGCTTGTAAGGTTGAGGAAGGTCTTGGGGAGGCACAGACAAATGAGCTGCTGGTTTCTGGAGTCTGGCCTACAAATACACACACAAAAAAACACAATGTGAATATTTCTATATTTCAAATGTATCTTTATATAGGCCACTTTTGGGCAAAGGTTGCATCCTGTACTCTAATACTTGACTTACATCTCAGCTTCCAAGCAGCAAGTACTTTTCGTGCTTGAATCGGCCTCAAGGCTGAAAGCAAATCCCCTTCCTCAATGAACTGTAGATCAGCATCCGTCTCCACCCCTAGGTTTTGTAATGTCTCTTCAAGAATATCTTTAGACACTACTGGAAGGTCAGGCAAGACCTCGTTGATGGCGGTGCGTAGAAATGTTTGCTAGCAGTCAGTCATTTCTGGAATTAAGGAAGAATGACAGTTATCAAAATTACAAATGAAAGACAAAGGGTAATTAGACAGGTTGTGAACTAACACTGTACTAATGCACGAATAATAGGAATATCTATCTTGAGTATATAATACGAGTAAGGATTAGCCCTCATTTCTGTACATCTTAAAAGTTCAGGTAACGATTCTGAAGAAATCTAACACCAGGACAAACACCACAATTTAAAGCAATGCAGCATTGAAAGTTTTTTGGAATAAAATTGCATTAGCTACAAAAACCGATACCAACTTTAAAGGATAAAAAACTGCCGTCACTCATATTTTTCTGATATTATTTGTTACCATTTATACCGAACATATATGCATTTTTCGTAAGGTTTCTCTCTACAACAGTAGCCATGATAATTTTTTATTTCGACAACACACTGTGTTTCAGCGGAATGACTTTGTGCCCATTAACAATGTATGATGGTAACGGATAAAAATCTACCAAGTTGTTGATGTTAAGACATTGCAACCATGTACCCTGTTTTGTCACTGAGTGCAGATGGTATTCAGAATGATAGTCAGCTTTATGTATATCCATCAAAAAATACACAGCTGCATCATTGAGAATTAAAACAATGAGAAGTTCTCCAAACTCCATGGACTCATCATTTTTAGACACAAGAAAATTACCTTTTTTATATGATGTACCTTTATACTCTATGTCTGTGGAAACACTAGTATTGTTTTCTGAAAAGCCAAACCCTCTCACTGCATGTTTAATTTTGTCACTGTAAAGGCTGGGGTAAAAAGCACAACTGTCTTTGACTCGTAGAAGCGGACTGCACCCTGGCCCAGATGAAAGATAGGCCTGGAACATCTGATGTCTTTCTGATAAAGTTAGACATATGTTTTTAAAATTTTTCAAATGCCTGGCACATCTCTTAAAGTAGCTGTGTTTACTTTCAAAACGCATCGTCCACACTCTAATTAAGGGGCCAAATTTAAAAATGAGTCCCGGATAGTGCCGCATGAAATGGTGTTTGGGTTTTAGTGTAATGTCAGGAAATAAACACTTTCTTGATTCCAAATATTCTTGGATTACAATGTCAAGATAAGTTACCTGTGGCAGTGAAATCTTTTGTGCACAAATCATATCCACAATATCTTTAAGCTGGAGCATTAATTGCCACACATCATCTTCTGGATTTTGCACTTTGTCACCGATTAATACAGGCAGCAACCTTAAGAAGTTCCAGTTTTGAATGGCTTGACCTGAAAGCCTGAGACCCTCTGGGTTGACAGCACATGGCTTTGTGAGAGCATCAGATCCTTTGTATTTGAACTGCTTGATGCGCCGGTTTAAAAGTGAATATGTAAACCACTTATTTTTCTTAACTAAATACTTTAAGTACAGTGCAACATCATAGGATAAGACACCCTCAAATATGTCATGGCCCAAGCAAGGTGGGAGACCAGGCTGGCAAACATGAAAAGATTTCAAAGTATTGAAAACAGAGTTGAACTTTATGCCTTTGTTGTGATGACTGTCCTCGGCTTGTAGTTCAACAACAGCAGAATCATAATGTTCAGGGGTGCGCTGTGGACCACACACATTTGGATTACCACGAAACTCATGTAGCGTGATTTCACAGTACCTGCAAAAGTACTGAGAGCGACAAAAGTTTTCAGTAAACCCACCAATGCTGTGTGAACCTAAGTTATCGCCAGCAATACAGTATAGAGCCGCTTTGACAGCTTCACCACCTACTGTTATTCCATTTTCCTCCAAATCTTTCAAATCTATCAGCATCTCTGAGAAAACTTTAACACTTCCAAATTGTTTCAGGTCATTCTCTCCACACAATAGGACAAGGGACATGTGATCCGTGTTGGACCGCACATGAGCAGATAGATTAGCCACAGAAAGATATACTGCAAGAACTTTGTGTTTTTTCTTGGCAGAGCCCAGTGGGTTTACAATTTCAAAAGCATCCTGGTACAGAATTAGCTTCAGGCATCCTGGATTTTCAATGAAGAACTGGTTGGATTTACAGATTTTTCCATTACTTATGTCACTAAATTCATCTGGGTTAGAGTCTGTTTCACAAGACACATTATTCTTCCATAATTCAGATTCCAATAAGTTTTGTATGGTTTGTTTCACAGGTATGTAGTAAGCAAACTTTTCTGTCATATTTTCATCATTTCCCAATGTTACTTTTTTAGGCTCTATGTATTTGAACATTTTCTGGAAAGTCTGGGCTCTTGAATATGTTGTTCTCAGTGGTCCCTGATGACAGGACGACAACAGATCTGAATCCTTCACACAATCACATATTTTAGAAATAGCATCATCTGTTAGACACAGCTCATTTTTGAGCTGAGAATGTAGTTTACTCAAAGTATAATCCTGTCCCAACTCATGAACATTTTGAATCTCTTCAACAATTGTCTGTATTGTTGAAGCTGGAAGTAGGAGCTGCCCTTGCAATTTTAGGTAGAACAAACATACATTCCTTAGAAAGATGTCATTGAAATTATGTGGCAATTCAGTGCTTTCATTTGTTGTTGCATCATTTAAACACTGACCAGCATCTTCACATGCAGCTGCAGCATTAGACTGAGAACTAGTTTCCCTGTACATTTCACTTAGGCTATCCACTGAACATGCTCTATGTTTCCTTGATATATGAGCAGTAAATGATGACTTAACAGTGAACGTATTTTTACAACCAATGACTGGACATGCAACAGGTCGCCCCTCCACTATATGCTCCTTTAAGTGTGAGAGGAGTTCTTTTACTGTGTGAAATTGGCGCTCACACAGCGCGACGGCACATTTCAAATCTGTAACGGCTCTAGCAGTAACAGTGGGTACAGACACATTATGAATACGATAAAAGTGAGCTTTAAAAGCTGGGTAGGTGCAAAATGTCCGCTTGCAGTCAGCGCCAACACATTTGAAAAGACAGTGAGGTTCATTCCTATGAACTCTACAATGCCGAACATAACCCTTTAAGCTATCTAAGGTTTTGCTGCAATAAAGGCAAGAAATCATTTTCAGTAAAATGACTAAACCACCCGTTTAAAAAAAGTTTTCCCACTTCAAGTGTCACTGCAAAAACCACCGCTCCACAACTAATGTGTGTACTAACTGTAACGTTAGTTCTAAGTTAGCAAAAAATATATACTGGAGGTAGCTAGCGTAACTCTAGCTTTTAGAATGCTCTTATTTTTTTCTGACAAACAGTCATCAAGTTTGAATAAAGTATTTAACCTAGTTACCTGAAAAAGATCGTCGTCGGCGCTTGTCAGTCACGTAGCTAGGTTCCACAAATTGTTCTTCCATGCGCTGGCAGTGTGGATGGATGGAAATGGCAAACAGCAATAAATAATTTTCAGTTAACTGATAAAACCACCCGTTTAACACAAATATTTTCCAACTCAAGGTGTCACGGCAAACACCACCGCTCCACAACTAATGCTGTAACGTACTCTAACTAGCTAGATTTGCTAAACATACTGAGCTAATAGCTAGCCTAGGTCTAGCGTTTAGAATGAAAACCCACCAGACTAGCTACTAGTAGTTAACTAACCTTCGGTCAGTAGGCGATACTGTAAAATACACCTTCGGTAAAAAATTAAAAAAAACGAACAGAAGCTAGTATTTTTTCTGACAGTCATCAAGTTTGAAGAAAATCAAGTATTTACCTGCAAAAAATCGTCGTCGGCGTTGAACACAAATTGCTCTTCCATGCGCTGGCAGTGTGTGGATAGATGGAAACGGCAACCTGCAGCTAAGCACAAGCTTGAACTTGGCTCCCGCGGGCTTTACGTGGTCCAATGAAAGGACGGAAACAAACTCTACTACTCAGTGATTTGATAAATTTGAAATTCAACGCATCAGCCGTTGATTTTTGCGGGAATGTAAAATGTAGGCCTACGTCGAAAAGTACTGTTATATTTAAATTGTACATTATTCTGTAATGAAAACAAAGATTAACTTTCAATTTGATAATTTATATTCAAACAGATGACATCAAGCAAAAATAAATAACTGATAAACATTTAACTGCATGTGGAGGAGAAAATAGGTCTAACCTTTCTGCAAACCAGGCCTAAAAGTTGAACATTGTTATGGTTTATCTTCATTTCCATGCTTTGAGCAGGCAGAATAACTACTAATATTTATGGATATAATTTTAAATTTCAAATTCATCTGTCCACAATATGTACTGCAATCACCTGCACTTTTGCCAAGCACATTTTATGTTGCAGCCTATACTGAACATGCAGCGTTTACATAACATAAAATAAGTATTCAGTTTAGATTACATCTATAAGCTAAAATATAATATCCTAATATACCAATAATAATATACAGTACACTATACTAAACCTATACCGTATTTTTTGGACTATAAATCACACTTTTTTCATAGCTGGTCTTGCGACTTATACACCGGAGTGACTTGGTAGTCCGAAAATACGGTACACATAATCTCCCAAATCTTGCTGACGTTGAGAGAGAGGTTATATTGTCCCGACACCATGATGTCAGATGGCTGAGCGGTTAGGGAATTGGGCTATTAACCAGAAAGTTGCCGGTTCGATTCCTGGCTGCGCAAAATGTCGTTGTGTCCTTGGGCAAGGTACTTCACCTCGGGGGGGATGTCCCTGTACTTACTGTAAGTCGCTCTGGATAAGAGTGTCTGCTAAATGACTAAATGTAAATGTAATGTAAAATGATGTCAGGGTATCAACCTCTTTGTAGGCTGACTCGTCACTGTCAGATATGAGCCCCATAATGGTTGTGTCGTCAGCAAACTTGTTTGAAATTGTGTGTTGCCGCACAGTCATGAGTGAAGCCATTTAATCGGATCAACCTTAAAATCCGTTAACATATAGTGGAAACGTTCATCTACGAAAGTGTGGTCTCAAATATACATAAAGATAAACATGTTTTAATTCCAGTGCGTTCAAACAGTCCCTTCAGTAAAGGTTGGCTAGCAGGTTACAGCAGCAGCCTGGCCCTGTGACAGGTGGGGGGAGGGGTGCAAAGGGCACACTTAATAGTGGTATCTTGCTTCCAACTCATTTTTGAGACAACCCACTCATTTGTAGCAGATAAACATCTAAAAACATGCAAGCTATAGGCCCAAAAACTAGGATTGAGAGAGGTTGATATAGAAGGTTGATAAGAGAAGCTGACAAAGCTGAATGAGTATTTCATTTGTTTGATGTGCAAGGAAACTTAACACCTCTCTATAGGAACATTTAAAATGAAAAACAAACATTATGGATATCCATAATTACTGAAGAGCTTTGGCAATATAGTGCAATGATTTGATAATGGTTTACTATTTAAACACTTTATGATTCACTCATTGTATTAGATTGAGCACAAAATGACAAAAGGCCCTCACAATCAAGCTAGCAATGGATAGTAGCTTATGTGCTTTAAAATCAGTATCTAGTTTTGATTGCTGTTACTCCTGTCCTGCTTAAAAAGCATCCAACTCCAGTCTGCTCTTTTTATACCTTGGTTCTATGAGAAACATGTAAGTCACATTCACTGTTGACATTCTTCTTAGAAGTTGAGGCAAACTGGTCATCCACATTCTCTAACACCTAATCGGCTCATAACTGCTGATATGTAAATTTAAATGTGTTTCATATGTAAACACCACTTTCCCACACTGACAATAAGACTTACATTACATTTCTGCATTTAAGTTTTCTAAGAAATGTAGTTTCCTGTGTCTAAGATGCTAAAAAGCTATATGTTAATTTATTTACAGCAGTTAACATGTCATAGGCCTAACCTTTCATATCAACATAAGTTTACTGTATTTGTGCATATTGTAAATTATAGCACAAGGAATTGTAAAATGTAAAACGGTTTCTTTATGTATAAGAAAAAAGATAACGAAAAAAAACATTATTTTAACACTCCCATGTTGTACTTTTTACTGTAATGTATTGTTTATTGTATTACAGTTTATCAGTGTTTAAACTACAGTAATGTGTACGTTTTACAAATAAATATGATTTTTTTCACATGTTCTTTCATTAAAAGTAACAGTTGTGTTAGGTTCCGTATTTTGCTAAATATTACTGTAAATCAAACACCGCTTCACTGTTTTTCTATTAACAATTTTTTACTGTCATGATTTAACAGCATTTCACTGTTAATTCCACTGACATTTTTTACAGTGTATCCATAGTAACCCGACAGATAAAACTGTCATTCTCAAGATGACAACTCAGACATCTAATAGAGAAAAAAGAATGAACAGTTCAAGTTCTCTAAAGTCAAATGTCAAAAGTACAAACATGGTTAAATAGAAACCCAACTATGAAATACATTTTTGACCTGTCATTTTCACCTACTTTTTAGCAAACATTTGCCACTTATCAATTAGACTGTGTTACTTCAGTAGCCAGTATGAACGGGTGTCAGAAAGACAACAATTCTTGTTAAATAAAAGTAATCTCTCATTGCTTAGCTTTTGTGAAACTTTAAAGCATACTTAAGGCACATTACAAACACATCACAGACATGGTTAATAATGGCTGTTGGAACTCTTCTCCCTTTGTTCTCTTCACTCACATGCACACGCACGTCATCTGACAGTCAATCAACAAAACCATCACACACACACACATACCCACAGACAGTGTGGCAATCAATAACAGTCCTACGCACACATACACACACACACAGTCCTTCAGGTTAGTCCATTGTCTTGGTCCCCTCGTTGGACTTGTTCAGGATGGTGAGCAGGTTCTTGGACATGAAATAGGGGCTCTCTGCAGTTCCATCATTACGCTCCAAATCCTCCACTGTCACATGTGGAGAAAGTAGAAGACACTCATCATCACCCCCCCAAAACACCAATGCATCATAAAACTACCATATTCAGGAATACAAAATGCAGAAAACATGGAAGAATAGTAGCCTGAGAGATCTATCTGAGGTTTGATCCATGAAAGACTCGTCTAGCGACAACATTCACTTAGTGACACATTACATCGAAGACGGTAAAAAAGCATCAAGACATGAGGTTAGGTTTTTAGAAAAGCCCTCGTCAGGCAACTTTACAGTGACGCCATGGAGAGACAAAGAAAGATGGAGAGAATATACAGAGATTGAGAACGTGTCAGAAAAAGGCAAGTAGTGTCAATAAACGGTTACGAGACTTTCAGAGAGGTCAAGACGACCCGCGACACAATCACAGCACTGATGCGAGTGCCGAATACCAAGGCAAGACAGTGGCATGTCAATACACTGAATCCAACCAAATCCAACACAATATCTGGGCTGGGGTCTACATGACGAAATACAAGACCGAAGCTAAGTCATCTGTTACAGTCAGAAGTATGTGAACACGTTAATTCCATTGAGATAAAAACAGCATCTTGGAACATCACATCTATCAAAGAATTCAAACCATTTGGCGTCAGCTGGTGTTGATGTAAACGATGAACACGTCTATCAGAATGAGATTTTTGTTTATGACTTTAAAAAGGGTGGTGGCTTGGTATTGCATTTGTTAAAGTGATTAAGACAATATTATAGGAAGTATTTACAAAGTGGAGTTGGGCACGGGTTCAGCACTCACAGTTCTACAGATCTGCTCCCACGCAGAAAGTGAAGAAGAAGGGAGGAGGATGTTTCTGTGGCCTCATGAGGGCTTTCGGGAGAAATGTCAGGTGAGGCAGAGGAAAGAAAGTTCTTCTCACAAGCTCTTCTCCTGTCTGGCCCCCCAGTGGTGGAATCAACTCCCCACCTCCATCAGAGACACTGACTGTCGCCCCACCTTCAAGAAAAAGCTCAAGACACACTTGTTCCGGGAATACAACGGCACCTAGGAATGATGTGCTGGACCTGATGTTAGTTTCCCCCAGGATCACAAAGACTCTTGCTTAGAGACTTGTTGGTTAGCTGTAACTGTTTTTAAAACTTGTACTCGCTGTGAAATATGCTTACTGTTCCTTGCTTTTCTACAGGTACACTCCTGCACTTTTTTGAGGTTCATCTTGTTTAATTGTAACTTGTTTAACTACATGCTCTTATGGTTCTTCCCTTTGGCACTCATTTTTGGTTTTTCACAATGTATGCCTTATGTTTGGCTACCCGCAATGTTTGGGGATACCTCGGTGTTATTATCAGTGACCTATGCACTTTGTAAAGCTCTCTCTTGGAAGTTGCTTTGGATAAAAGCGTCTGGTATCTTGGTTATCAATGGTTTCCTAGTGTTCTAAGCTCATAGAGTAGAAGTTCATCAGAAAGGATTTTCTTTTTGAAGGATGGCACTGTGGGTGAGAAGACCTATGGTGGAATTTCACATGCAAAGAACATCACCTCCATGAAAGCTGCTGCATCTGCTTTGAATAATAGAGATGCTGATCAGTTTCCCACTACTCTGTAATCCACATACATTATGAATCATTAATTAAACATTCGTTGCATTTCATTTGGGTTTTTGACAGTTCCTATTTTCATCTATTAACATCAACCAAAGAGATCTTAATTAAACTCTATTTGCGCAGTGAACTGCAGTTCTTAGTAAAGCCTCTAGGTGGTAAAGTTATCACAGTTATGTTTTATTTTTGCTTCGTTTAACATTAGTTGTATGTGGGGCCCATGGGTAGGGGAGTATGGGAATTCATGACTCAGCTTGTATGGTATCGTGTCTGACTCGTGTTTGGGTGTTATGATGCCGAAGAGAATACCACTACATAAGCCCAGTCATCCATATTCTGCTCCTGCAGTGCAGGGATGATCACTGATCATGGCACTCTTGATAACCTTTTAAAATGTGCTCACAAGGTGAGCACATTTTAATCAAGTCCTCTGTGCTGTGACCAGCTGTGAGGAATTCTGGAGAGGGAGAGGACCTGAGAGTTTCCAGTCTGTGTTACAGACCTTTGGAAAAAGTCATGCTTTTATAAGACCTTCTGATCAAAGACTGTTTATTCGTAGCAATTAGATGAAAATTGAATAAACTTTCCAAGGTTGGTTAACAAAAACTGGAGCCTCCGGTTTTAACATTTCCTTTGGCCTTTGTCTGTGTTTTCTACAACTCCAACCACACTTTTATCCCATTGAGAGTATAGAAACAACAGATGTGTCTCTACCTGTCCTCCAGTGAAGGTCCTCGCTGAGCGAAGCTCCTCTGCAGGACCTTTATAGGGGAACGAGGCAGGGAACACCTCCCCTGTCTTCATGTTTAGCACTGCTTTGTAAAAAAAATACAATACTCTGTGCCAGTACTGATACACTGTACTGCCCACAAGTGGAAAAAAAGCCTGTACCATTTTCAGCTGCAATAACTGTCTGTTTCCTCAGAAATGGATTTCAACATCATGTATTCATTTCACTGTCTTTGGCATTGTGCAGTAATTATTAAATGTAAACGTGCTTATGCGTTGCTTAAAGCAAACGTGTCCACATAACCCCGTATGACTCAGGTGTGATTGTAGACATAAATTAATTTACACTATTGTATGTAACAAAATGTAACAATATTGTATGTATACAAAATGAATCTACCAGTCAAATATTAACCATTTAATGAATTATGTGTGTCCCACAAAGACAAAACAAAGGCATCCTGCAACACATCAGAAAGTCTACATTTAAAAAAAGAAACTTAGACATAAAGCATAAAATCACATTTTTACACCTTGATTTGTACATATTAAATGTGTATATCTACATTGATTTATGTTGGGCTCTGACTGGACTACTCCTGTATCTTTATGATTTTCTTGGACCAAATGGTTTAAGTAAAATAAAATATATATCTTTCAATAACACAATTGCAACTTTCTTGAAAAGGGTAACATGTATTCATCTTTGTGTTGGCCTATATTCATGTATCTTTCCACTAAAACAACATTAAAACATTAAACAGTAAAATACAGTGCATGACAGTGCCTCCATATTTTGGTACTTACAGTATATTCACACTGCTGTACATAAATGCTATTATTTTGCACTTCTGGTTAGATGCTAACAGCATTTCATTGGCTTTATACCCATGCAATTACATTTAAATTACAAGTTTAATTTTAGCTAATCTAATCATCCTGTCATTAGATATTGTCATTAGATCATGTTACAAGTTATCCTAAAAAGCTAATATCACCAAAAGGTGACACCAAACATAACCAATATACAATATATACAAGTACAAAATACTATAAAAGGAGGTGTTTTGTTTGGACTGGGGTTGAGCATGGAATGTCTCTTGCTGCTGTAGCTGCTTCCCGGACAGCATAGCACACCACAACACTGACACCAATACCAACTACAATCCCAAGACATGAGCCCAGTGGTCCATATTGGGCTCCTGCAATCGCCCCAAAGAATGCTGCCACGATTGTAGTAATTATCATAAATAATGGCTTGATGTAGTGCTTCATAACAGCCATGCCCGCCTCCTTGTAACCATCTCTTACTACCTCCAGGTCCACTTTCTGATGGCCATGATCATCCTTTGTCTCCTGCTCTTCGCCACTGACTAGAAAGAACAAACAAAAGCACAAAAGGTTCAAACAAAACAGCTTGTTACTGTCTGTAGTTAGTTTTGTGATACATTGGTTACAAAACTTGTGCTGTTCACATTTTATAGTGAACATTTCATGATTTTGAATCGACAGATTTGGTGTTTCTATTCTATTCTTGAATTTCTTTTTGTTTTACTCTTCAAAAATGTATGCTTACAGGTGGGTGGATTGTCAAGACTACTCCTCCGCTTCCTCAACCCCTCTTTTGCCTTCATTTCTGTTTTATACAAATCCTCCATATTTTTCCGCTGACATTCGTATCTTTGTTTCTGTTTTGCCAGACTTTGTTTCATTTTTTCCTCATACATCCTTTTGTCTCTGACACCTCTCTGGGCATCTTCCTCTCAAACAGATCATAGTACACTTGGGGTAAGAAGAACTCATCAGCGGTTTCCTCCACCATCACCTCAATCTTCTGCAGGAGCTCTGTCACCTGCGTACGATTACTTGAAGGTCCACAAAGAACATGATATCTGCCTCCACATTTCTCCAAAAGTGCTTTTGTACTCTCCATAACCTGTTTGGAGAGAGTGAATGTATCCTCTTCTTCACTAACAAACAGGAGCATAGTGTGTTTCCAAACCCTATCTGACAAAAGCTCCATGTGGTGCTGGATTGACTTTTTCTCATTGGCTGAAATCTCTTCCCCTAAGGGCACCACAAGCAGGAGAGCATGAGGTCCTGGGGGTAACAGAGTCACACTTTTCACAATTTCCTTTTTGATTTGGCTGGACGTGCGTTTCACAGACACTCTGTCCCAGCCTGGTGTTTCCACCACAGTCACTGTTCTTCCTGCTACTTCTCCGTGCTTCTTCACACACATGCCTCTGTCTTTCCAGTTCCCTTCTCCCAGGATGTGTCCGGCAACCACACTCTTACCGGCCCCAACTTTCCCCAGCAGTACAAGTCGGAGATCAGACTGAGGAGTAAGATCCTCTGAGGGAAACAAAAACATTAATAAATTAAACCGTAATTATGTAATTATGTATCCATTTAGCAGACTTTTTCTTCAAACTGGCCATACAGGGGGTACTTGACCTGAAGTCAGATTGCTCTACCACTGAGCTGTACACCCATCCACTTAAACCACTTTTACAGACACAATGTAAGGATTTTAGAAAATATGGTTAACTTACCAGAACATTTTGTTGAGTGCTCAGCTGCCATTTTACAGTTGAGTCAACGCAAGCCTAGTCCTGTCACCTGGTAGTCCTGTCACCTGGTCGACCTGGTTGTCTGCAACACAGATAGCCTACAGTAAATCACTTGTTAAATATGTCCCACTGCCTTTTAAAGAGGCACATATCATTCAATGCTGTTTTTTATGAATCCACTGAAGAAAAAAAACATTAAAAAATCATAATTCATGACGTACAGTAAAGAACTGTGGACAGATAACTTAACTTGCTATGTCTTGGTTAGTAGTCACTCAGTACGAGAACAATTGTGTTAAACTGTACCTTTTAAAGTTTCTTTGTGTTTAACTGAAATGTCTTGAGGAAAACTATCGACTGACATAGAAAATCAAAATGTAGCAGTTTAGCCTAAAAACTATGATGGAGTCTTACGTATTCCTGACAAACGAAGCGCTGAAGTTACACTTTCGCTTTCAATTTAGTTTAAGCCTTATATAAACAGCACCACGGAAAACATTCCACAGAAGTAGTTAAACAGTCTACATAATTTGTAAATAGATTGTAAAATAGCAACATTCAGCAAAAGAAAGAAAATAAAAGCCCTAACAAGCTCAGATAGGCTATTTGCTCTTCAAAATGTACTACTTCTTGACCGTTTAATAAGCGCAGCTATTTCAAGCAGGGCAAAATTCGTCACTCAGTACGAGAACAGTCGTGTTAAACTGTACCTTTTAAAGTTTCTTTGTGTTTAACTGAAATGTCTTGAGGAAAACTATCGACTGACATAGAAAATCAAAATGTAGCAGTTTAGCCTAAAAACTATGATGGAGTCTTACGTATTCCTGACAAACGAAGCGCTGAAGTTACACTTTCGCTTTCAATTTAGTTTAAGCCTTACATAAACAGCACCACGGAAAACATTCCACAGAAGTAGTTAAACAGTCTACATAATTTGTAAATAGATTGTAAAATAGCAACATTCAGCAAAAGAAAGAAAATAAAAGCCCTAACAAGCTCAGATAGGCTATTTGCTCTTCAAAATGTACTACTTCTTGACCGTTTAATAAGCGCAGCTATTTCAAGCAGGGCAAAATTCGTCACTCAGTACGAGAACAGTCGTGTTAAACTGTACCTTATAAAGTTTCTTTGTGTTTAACTGAAATGTCTTGAGGAAAACTATCGACTGACATAGAAAATCAAAATGTAGCAGTTTAGCCTAAAAACTATGATGGAGTCTTACGTATTCCTGACAAACGAAGCGCTGAAGTTACACTTTCGCTTTCAATTTAGTTTAAGCCTTACATAAACAGCACCACGGAAAACATTCCACAGAAGTAGTTAAACAGTCTACATAATTTGTAAATAGATTGTAAAATAGCAACATTCAGCAAAAGAAAGAAAATAAAAGCCCTAACAAGCTCAGATAGGCTATTTGCTCTTCAAAATGTACTACTTCTTGACCGTTTAATAAGCGCAGCTATTTCAAGCAGGGCAAAATTCGTCACTCAGTACGAGAACAGTCGTGTTAAACTGTACCTTATAAAGTTTCTTTGTGTTTAACTGAAATGTCTTGAGGAAAACTATCGACTGACATAGAAAATCAAAATGTAGCAGTTTAGCCTAAAAACTATGATGGAGTCTTACGTATTCCTGACAAACGAAGCGCTGAAGTTACACTTTCGCTTTCAATTTAGTTTAAGCCTTACATAAACAGCACCACGGAAAACATTCCACAGAAGTAGTTAAACAGTCTACATAATTTGTAAATAGATTGTAAAATAGCAACATTCAGCAAAAGAAAGAAAATAAAAGCCCTAACAAGCTCAGATAGGCTATTTGCTCTTCAAAATGTACTACTTCTTGACCGTTTAAAGGGGCAATTGACTGGGTTTTTGGGGTATTTCACACTGTTCCTTAAGGTCTCCGAATAGGGTATGTAACATTGGTTGGGTTGAAAATGGCCCGGGTGCTGTTCTATGCCCTCTTACAGATCGTCTGAAATGTTCCCGGGAAAAAACACTAGCTTTTCTCCTTTTATGGTATGCTCATTAATATTTAGATAAGCTGCACGCTGATTGGTTGGTTATCAACGCGTGAAGCTGGGAGCAAAAACGCAACACGGCCAACAGCAGCACTCGCTGAAACACTGAAGTTGGAGACTTGAAATAAAAACGCACAAATAAATCTATTGTGTCTACACAACACTGTTTTCAACAGATTGACTATATAACATTTGAAATGATAACATTACTTGTTTCCACTTCTGTTGTTGAAGCAAACTGGATTGACTTAGGTGGGTAGAACATTAGGCTACAGCTTAGCAACCAAACGTTGTTGCAATCGTGATTCTACTCGGCTTCAGTTAGCTAGCTAGGCTAGCTCTAGATATCTTGCTGTAAAATAACATGACAAAGATCTGGACAAACATGCATCGTGAATTGTAGATTTTCATTACACAGGTTATTTATTTGAATGAAACACAGTCAGGAACATGAATCAACGTTAGCCCCATTGCCAATAAACTAGGCTAAATTATCACACATTCTATGCTCTTGCGTTAACTAGCAAGCTAAACTTGTTTACATGCCTACAGTCTAAGTGTTACTAGTAACAGTTACTAGCAATGCTAATGTATCCTGTATCTAAAACCTACCTTTCTCCAGTTCTTTCAAATAGATTATCTAGACTGGCGTTAGCAATAAGCCAGACTGCAGTTCGTTTTCTGGCTATTTTTCGGAAGCTTCCCTTCTAATGCTGACTACAGCTAGTCTAGCTAGAGTCATTTGATGTGTGTAGAAACGTATTTAGCATTCTACCTGGTATGCTATATACAGGAAACGTTAGCATTGCTAATAACTGTTAGCACAACATCTTACTGTCCTTATAGCTTGCGGTTGCAATGAGCATACGGTTGGAACAGCACCTCTTTCCAGGTTCAGCTTCCTAGCATATCCTGCTTGAAATTGTCCAAGGTTGTCAAAACTGTCTTGGGTGAAATGTTCAGAGCAAATGAATGATTGAGTGTCGAACTTCGCCTGGATCTTCTCATAGACAACAGCAGCCATGCCTGTTGAATGTTTGGCTCCTTGGGAAGACTGTAAGTGTTAGCCTTCCCTGTACAGCCTGGAACACAGCATTTACGACCGTGGTCCATAATCAATATCCTTGTTATAATTCAAAACGTTCTTCTTTGTAATTCCTTATAAGTAGCCTACACAGAGCAGCGCGCAGCTAAACTTATATCGGAGATAGACGCTACCTCTGGCTGGTCTGGATGTAAATTCTGGGGCGTGACAAAGATACAGACCAGAGCCAATAAGAGGGCGATCACCGGTCCTACGTAGGACCGGTGGCTTTGTTGAAAAGCTAGCGTTTTACAGCCAATTTTTTTCTTTTTGAGATTTGAATAGGAAAGAGGTGTCAATAGACTTTGATATTCACGGTATGTACAGTTTACCCTCCGAACTGTCGTTTTTCAACAATGATAAGGTAAAATCGGTTTTGCAGTCAATTGCCCCTTTAATAAGCGCAGCTATTTCAAGCAGGGCAAAATTCGGGCAGCGCGCGTCATCCATGTCGGGGACGTAAAACGTCTTCCTTTTCTTCGCCCACAACACCCACGTTAGAAGCTCATATTCATTGGGCACGCCCGATAAGACGCGCGGCTACGCACACGCTCCCCCCGGTTGTTGTATGATCAGTGCTGCTGCCGCCCTCCACCATCCCCTTCTCCCCCATGCTGTTTGTGTGTTCTATCCATCTGGGGGATTATATCTCTATTGCTCCCTACCTCATATGTCATGTATGTATGTGTTGCATCGAGGAGGCAGGGAGTGCTTCCCAGATCATCCACTCCGCCAAAATGATATCTACATGTCAATGTCATGTAACAATAAATGCTCCAATCGAATACGTGATTGTCTTAACTGAACTGTTTTTATCTTGCAGAATATTAGAGAATCTTTGGTATACTACTGACCCACAATTTCTGTTTGTATAGTACTGTAGTGAATGACGGGAGTTAGTTAGGAGAGTGGTCAAGCGCTGCACTGATAATTGGGCAAGTGGCTCCACCTGTGTAGGGGAGTGTCGAGAAGGGTATAAATGGGGAGACGATCGGTAAGTCGGTAGGGGAGTGGTTGGTCTGGGAGCCGTTGTGGTGGACATCGCGAATCGTTAGACGCACTGTACGCAATCGGGGGGTGGCGGCGTTCGCAGACCATTTAGGGCTGCCGGCGTGAAGACAGCGAGGGGGGACAGGCAGCGGCGTAACAAGGACTTGGCGGGCCCGAGTGCAGATCTCACCAACGGGCCCCTTACCGACCTATCGTCAAGCGAAATTATTGAGTGTTGAGCTTAGCGATGCGCAAGGAAATTTAGGCTACTTATGATGTACAATTAAGGGTAACGACTGCTCCTTCTATGTGAAGTTGGATGACGGTTTAAAAAGTGAACGTCTCTGACTCGGGAGTCTCAGGCTCTAGATTATGCTTGCTACAACACGGAATGAGCATAATGGAACAGTCAGTCATGAGCCGACGTATCTGCAACGTTTAAATAGAGCACAGAGATGAAAAGAAAATCTGATCATTTACCGAGGCTTATCCGACGTTATGAATGACGTTTCGATCTGTCATGTGTGCTATCTGGGTACTAGTAAAAAAAAAAACAGTCACTTCGATGGTGAATATTTGATTTTATGTTCGTTAGATATGCTAGTTTACATTTAGTCTATCTAGCTTTAGCTATTTTCCGACTACATCCTGCACATAGTTTACTATATCTAACCTGGCTGCTGCCTGGTATAGCCTCGGCTTATATGTGAATTTTTATGACGTTTAATAGCCATGTCAACTGCATACACCAGACAGTAAACGTTATGTAATTATTAGCCTACCCTGGTGGCTGAGTTTCACACTCATTGCTGTTGCCGGGCTGGGGGTCAGACGTAGTGTCCTCTTCAACACGCTTCGCCACAAATCCAAATGAGGATAGTTTTGACAGCTTTGCCACCCTTACATCTTGCTCTTTTCGTTCCTGCCGCTTTCTGGAGCCACTTTTATGTTAAAGGGAATGGCATGGGGTAGCCTAATTCGCTTCAAAACGCTAATGCAACACAACTGTAGTATCCCAACAACAACTGTCTGTGGTATTCCAACAACTGGATGGGAACAATCGTGTGTGGGTGGGCGGGAATCTTTGACAACAATATTACAGAGACATCCTTGCTATTTTTCGAGGGCAATATTACTTAATAAAAACGAGATTTGTTTCATTCAGCAAAAGGCAAATGAGGAAAAATGAATTATTTGCTGTTGTTAACACTGACTGTTTTTAAAATGTTTATTGGGCAGGTGATAGCTCAAAATTCTGAATAACTGACACCATAATTGAGAAATGTTTGCGAATTCATAAGACTGGATCATATGTGATCCGCAACTTGCGATTTTAGAGCGGTGCAAGGGGCCCGGTCAGATTGCCTTAAGGGGCCCGGTCAGGTTGTCTCACTTTTACATCGAGGACGGGCCCCCTTTCGCCACGGGCCCTAGTGCAGCTGCACTCCCTATAGTTACGCCACTGGGGACAGGGCGAGGTCCCTGGCGGGTTAGGGCGACCTAGATAGCGGGGCTATAGGCGTACCCTTGTCCGCTCCCAGCCTGTGGAGGAGGCTCTCCTGCTGTTTGTGGAGCGGCCTCAAAGCGCAGACCCCAGGGGAGGGTCCCAAACCCCCGGAGAGCTGAGTATACGATTATAATCTCTGTCTCGTTCATTGTGTAGGTAGCCGCACATGATTAGTTTTTAGGTTGCGATTTTAAAGAATAGAGCGGGGAGGCAGAGTACCGCGGGAGGCACTGCGCACCCGTGCATAAGAGAACACGCGTGACTTTGCGGTGAACTGTGGGTGTGATAGCACCGTGTGGCCAATGCTTGCTGTGCCCTAGGGGGATTGAGCGTGCGTTTGCTGTGTAAGGACACGTTTGCCGTGCCCCGTGGGGGTGTGTATTTAAGAGGGGCTGCCCGAGTGACAGGCACCGGGGTCGGCCCGGTGGGGGTTTTTTAAGTGCGGGGGCTCTATCAAAGGCCGGAAGATCTGTGTGCCTGGCTCAATGCTCTCTTATGAATTCAAATAAAGTGACGTTTTTGTACTTTGAGTGTTACCTTTCCTATGTCCAGCGCGTGTACTCTCACTAGCCTGCATTGACTAACTACACTCCATAGCGGAAGCAAAGTTTATTACAGTACCTTACGTATGCATACATTGAAGGCCTAGGGAGACTTGGACAAGTAGCATTGGCAGCCATTGTGCGTATAGGCCTTCACATACCGTGAAGTATATTTCGGCCAATCGGACCATAATTACAAGTTTCACACTATTGCACCTCTCTACCAGATTAGTACAAGGCATATAACACTGAATTGAATCATATATTGCAATTAAATCAATGTCAAGGCAGATTGAGTCAAAGTTATCAATTTGTAGTTATCAATTTTAAAACTTACAAACAACATAACTTACCTTTGTCATGCTACTGCAGGCAGCTTCTGTATACCGCAATCATGTTGAGATCATTGAAGCAGTTTCCTGGAACTTTGACTGGAAGTATTCACATGACTTACCTGGGACAGGGTTGAAGTTCACAATTGATAAGGAAGTATGACAACTGAACATGACTAAGTCCAGACATTCACATATTTTGTTTTAACATGCACAGAACATCTTTGCTCTATGAAACATGAATCATTTATTGCAGAACAGTGTAACTATTAGTATTGTAAAATGCAGGGAAAGAGTCTGGTTGTGTTATTGTCATGTCTTTTTTCAGGACTATAGAGGTGTATCAAAGTTAATCTCCTGATCTGGATCAGCCAGTCTTGCTATAACAATCCTTAAGACACTCCTTCCAGCGTCTTTGACCTGAAGTAAATTCATATGCACACATTCCGAGTTACCTTAAATAAAGTAAACATACATCTTCTTGAGTAATTGTATTATTGTACTGTATTCAGGTAGTGCTTCCACTACTTTCTTGAGCATATACATCTTTGTTTAAGATGTAACATGCTCTATGAAGACATTGGTATAATGTATACATTTTATAATCAACCCCTTCTCATACTCATATGAGACATATTTACACCTTGCACATCTGACTGTTTGCTGATGTTTGCAGGTTACAGTATCGGCAGCGGACAACCCTCCAGTCTTAAACAGGGGTTTTGCAGATCTATTACCATCACATCAAAGAAAATCCAATCACATGAACCCAGAGGTCACTTGATCAGGCATGCCGTGCTTCAAGGAAAATTAGCTACACCTTTGTAAGGTTTAATTGGGGGACTTAATTCACTGGACCTTGGATCCCCAGACTGCACCTTGCATTTGGTAAAACACATAGGAGCACTACCCAATTCATTTTTCAATCACCAAACACTACAGCAGTGCAAATATACAATAGTATATGAGCACAGGGTCAATTTGACGGATGAGAATTGTTTTTCACATCCCAGTCATGCTGAGTGGGGACAAATTGGTCCATTGGAACAAAACTAGTCATAAGTCTGGCCATGAGGATTGCACAAGGTTTGTTTCTTTCGATAGCTCCTATGCTGTACAGACACAGTGAGTTTCTATGCAGAGGGATTAGGTGCTAATCAGCTGAGGGCGCATCTTTAGAACGATTGAGAGACATAAGTTCTTGTCTGTTTTTAAAATGTGTTTGAAGGTGTGTGCATGTGTGTACAAATGTTTTTGTCTGTGCTGGGAGGAGTCCTCAACTTGGGAGAGCGGTAGAAGAGGTGCTAATCAGCTGAGGGCGCATCTGTGGTAGGATTGAGAAACTCAAAAAGGGTCTGTCTGTAACTACTGTGCGTAACACAAAGGATGCATTAATTAATAATTCATTGCATTTCATTTGGCTATTTGAAAGTTGCTATTTTCATCTATTAACATCAACTTAAGAGATCTTTAGTCAACTCCATTTGCAGTTCTTAGTAAAGCCTCTAGATGGTACAGTTATCACAGTTATTGGCTGGGTTTCCCAGATTCATTAAGAAGCTCTCAACGCGAAGAGCTTCTTAGGAACGTTCTAAGAACGCTCTAGAACGCTTTTAGAACGCTCCTAAACGAATCTGGGAAACCCGGCCATTAAGAGGATTCTGTCATGGGGAAAAAGTGTTCGATTTGTGCCCCGCAATCCCTTTGGCGTTTCCTACTACATGATGAGACTGCTTTTTATTTGCTTGGTTTGACATTTGTTGTATGTGAGACCATAGTGGGCAGGGGTTAATATGAGTATGGGAATTCATCACTCAGCTTTTATTTTATCCTTTAAAATGTGTCTAACTCATGTTATATTCGGGTGTTATGAAGTTGTCAATGGTTATCTGCCAGTTACCTCTCGACATTCCTTTACGAAAGTTAATTTAATCTGACATTTTTAACAGTTTACCTCACAACGACATTGGCAACTATGCCAAAGAGAATCCCACTACATAAGCCCAGTCATCCGTATTCTGCTCCTGCAGTTGACCTAAAGACTGCTGCCTGTCACAAATGCAGGGATGATCACTGATCATGGCACTCTTGATAACCTTTTGAAATGTGCTCATCTTGGTCTCAATCAAGTACTCTGTGCTGTGATCATCTGTGAGGAAGTCTGGAGAGGTAGAAGACCTGAGAGTTTCCAGTCTGTGTTACAGACCTTTCGAAAAAGTCATGCTTTTATAAAACCTTCTGGGGACTCATTGGGGACTGTTTATTAGTAGCAATTACATATAAATTGAATGAACTTTACAAGGTTGGTTAACAAAAACTGGAGCCTCCAGTTTTAACATTTCCTTTGTCTTTTGTCTGTATTTTCTACAACTCCAACCATCATTTTGTATATCATTTCAGTGAGAATAGAATCCCAATGTGAGTATAGAAACAACAGTGGCGTCTCTACCTGTCCTCCAGTGAAGGTCCTTGCTGAGCGGAGCTCCTCTGCAGGACCTTTATAGGGGAACGAGGCAGGGAACACCTCCCCTGTCTTCACGTTTAGCACTGCTGCTTGTTTAGGTCACACTGATTTACAGCGTTTAAGAATTGAGTTGAATTTGCCTACTGAATATTTAATCCCTTCAAAGACAAAATGACGGACACACACTTCACAAGTTCAAAGTCTGCACCACATTTACAAATGTTGGTAGCAGAGCCAAGCCTGCTTTAGGGTGAGGCTGGTAGCAAAGCCAAACCTTTAGCACTGTGTAGACACACTGGATCATTACAGTATCAATGAATGAACATAAGAATACTGTAGGATAGGTGGGTTAACAGTTACCAGGCATGAGACTCGGATTGTGGCGGATGAGTCCTCAGGGTCACACCTTAACAGGAAGAATGGGGTGCCTGGATAGGAGATAGAGCTTGAGAGCTAGGGAAGGTGTGTGGGTGTGTGTGTGTGGGGGGGGGGGGCACTCCAGCATCTCACTCGTACCATGAGGCCTTATTCCAGAGGCCTTTTCTGCATGTCTTTCCCTCGCTGACTCCCTGGGTTTCCTGTCACACTTAACATACTAACTGTCTAATAAAGCATAAAAAATACTAAAAGAATATTGGACCCATCAACAACAACAAAAATAAAAATAAAAGGGTGGGAGGGTTTTGCAAGAACGTGAGAATACAATAACAGGTAATCTTGAGGTGTATCTATGCAGTGAAAATGAGTGGAGGAGGTATGGCCTTCTCATCCCAAACCTCGGTTAGGTTTGGGATGAGACTTCTATCTACGTCACACACACATACAGTACACATTCACTTGTAAGTGTTCCAGTAGCAACGTGTATGACTACAGAGTTAAATTAAAGGGAGTCAGGCGGCTGAGCGGTTAGGGAATCGGGCTAGTAATCTGAAGGTTGCCAGTTCGATTCCCGACCGTGCCAAATGACGTTATGTCCTTGGGCAAGGACACCTTACTTGCCTCAGGGAGAATGCCCCTGTACTTACTGTAAATCGGTCTGGATAAGAGCGTCTGCTAAATGACTAAATGTAAATTTGTTTTACATTTATGATGGCTAAATCCCTATTTCAGCAATTAAGTCAAAGCTTACCCTAACCTTATTCTTTTTTATCCAAGGTACAATCAGGTGACTTATTCATGTAGATTGTTGAAACTACTTTGAAAGCAACCTTTAGAAGCATACGATTTCAAACAATGTATACAGTAGTAGTGCCTGAAGAGCTGCATTACAGCATTACACAGTGAGACAACTAGCTCCATTACATATCATACACATTATCTTAGCTGAATAAAACAGATTTTGCGGATGGAAACATTTTAATAAATGATATGCAAAACAATTTTGACGACTATAACATTTTTGCAAACCCATTATAGCCTTCACAATGCACAATATAACATGATCTTGAACATGGAACCCCTGTACGTGCACCCCACCTTTCTAAAGATTCCTATCTTCATATGTTCAGCAACACAGAATCCATAAATTTATTCAGTTTCATTATATTATATTATTTGAATAACTCCTGCTTAGTGTAAATGCTTAGCGTTACATGTGTACTGTTGCTTTAGTATATGGAATTAGTAGTTATTACACCATTACAGATCACAAATAGTCAAGTAAAAGATGTTGCAGAAATCACAGTAATATAATCTTAGATGAGAAGATTTCCCCCCAAACCAGCTGTGACATTTTTCGCATTTCAGTTTAGCAATAAGTGTCTCTGTACTCTCTTTTCTCTCTTAGAGATTTAAAAACTTGTGTAGAAAATGTTATATAGGAGTCTCCTGGCCATAATACCACAGGTTGCTCCTTCAGTTTTTGAGCCCAGTCATATGGTACATGAATTATTAGTTAACACAGACTATATAATTACTTATACCATGTTCTGGGTGAATACTCGATTCTGATCGGCTGCAGGGGTGTCCATTATCAGGTGATATACGTACACCTACAACGTAGTTGCAGCATAATTGTCTTTTCACCGTTCTAAATTATTACGGTGGTTACATGGTATCATGAGCCTGTAGAAAGTGTCTGAAATAAGTAACCATAACAATAGCAGAAAAATCCCCAACCATCAAAGCCTCCATTTACAATTTTTAAAGACTTTAACAAGCTGACTTGTATTTACAACAATGAGTGACTTCAATATGTATTTTAACCTATCTGAAAAATGTTACTTTTCTCAATGTACTGTGTCAGTCTCACTTAACCGCTCATCTCCTATCCCATTCGCTATTCACTTCGCTAGTCAATCTACTCCAGTAGTGATGGGAAGTCCTATTATCCCTTACACATACAAACCATATATTATCCTTAATATGGATATCTGTCTAGTATCTACCATATATTCTAGAACTGCAGTTTCAGTATTTTTTTGATAAGTGCATTGCATGACAAACATGCAAACATGACAAATATTACTGTCGGGTCAAGTGTATGTTCCTTAAAAAAATATCCCAGTGTCTGGATGTCATCAATATCAGATGTATTGGAAACCCTATTAATCAGTGAGTCATGCATTGATATCAACACATTGATAAAGTACAAAATAAAATAACAATGTGTTGTTCTGTCTGTACTACTTTGAGTGCAACTCAACTTCTTGTAAAAACTATTCTACACAAGGCACTCTAGTCCATCATCAAAACACGTATATGAAATGAGAGGTGAAAAACGCAATTGAAAAAAAAGTATTCTATTTAACAATATACACAAGCATAATGGACAGTCTTTCACGCAACATATAAAGCTGCAGATTTATTTGAGTCGAGACTTCATACCAGGAATTTGGCTTGGCTTTGGCTTGTCTGTGGTTTTACTGACTGCCGCACGAATACCAAAGCTCACAAGAACACCAGCAGCAATGCCGAATAAAATCCCAACACATGAGCCCAGTGGTCCATATTGTGCACCTGCAATTGCCCCAAAGAATTCTCCAATAATTGCAAGGAAGATCAGTGATATTATACTGAAATTGTATATCGGTACAGGCATCCCAACCTCCTTGAAACCGTCTTTGACTGTCTCTTGGTCCACTTTCTGACAGCCACGATCATCGGTCTTCTGCTCCTCTGTGCTGACTACAAAGAACACACATAAAAACAAAAGGTTCAATTCAGAATATAATCATTGGGTATTTACATGTCAGACGTGTACTGCCGTTGAATCTGAATGTTTCATACATTGTATTCCACACAGATTTGTTACAATTTTGCAAATGGATTATGCTTACACTCAGGTGAAACATCCATGCTATTCCTCCTCTTCCTCAACTCTGTGTTTGCTTTAGTCTGTGTTAGCTGGAGTTTGTAACTCTGTTTTAGTTTCTCCTCCCGGTCTTCATAAGTTGTTCTCATTCTCTCAATCAGTTCATAGTACACTTGGGGTAAGAAGAAATCATTAGCGTTGTCCTTTACCATCCCATCAATCTTCTGCAGGAGCTCAGACACCTGCGTACAATTACTTGAAGGTCCACAAAGAACATGATGTCTGCCTCCACATTTCTCCAAAAGGTCTCTTGTACTCTCCATAACCTGTTCAGAAGGAGTGACATTATACTCTTCCTCAGTCTCACTAACAAACAGGAGCATAGTGTGTTTCCATACGCTCTCTGACAAAAGCTCCATGTGGTCCTGGACAGACTTTTTCTCATCGTCTAAAATCTCTTCCCCTAAGGGCACCACAAGCAGGAGAGCGTGGGGTCCTGGGGGTAACAGAGTCACACTGTTTACAATTTCCTTTTTGATTCAGCTGGACGTGCATTTCACAGACACTCTGTCTCAGCCCGGTGTTTCCACCACAGTCACTGTTCTTCCTGCTACTTCTCCTTGCTTTTTTCACACACATGCCTCTGTCTTTCCAGTTCCCTTCTCCCAGGATGTGTCCGGCAACCACACTCTTCCCGGACCCAACTTTCCCCAGCAAAACTATTTGAAGATCTGTTATAGTAGAAAGATTGCCTGAGGGGGGTGAAAACCTGAAAAAGATTTAACTACTTCACAAACACAAATAAATAACAAGTGTACAACAATGTTTAAAGAGTTAATTGACTAAAAGCGGATAAAAGGGGATACAAATGTGTAGAAGCAGGTGGGTTAGCATACCAGAAAAATGTTCTTGAGGGAATTACAGTGTCAGCCGCCATTGTCCAGGTGGGGAGTTTTGTTTACAACCTGGGAGAAGTCCAAAGTCTCATCTAAAAAGAAAAAAACAAAGTGATCTTCAAATTAACAATGCTATCCTCATATAAGTCAATCACTGTTTGTATATAAACAATGACAAATAGGCTTCATTTATCATATTTCACAGAAGTGAGTAAAAGCGTAATTGGATTTCATCATACTGTGGACGTTACATCATTTTGTTCCTTTCCTGGTTTTTCATATTAAGAATAATTGTAATTTGAGAAGCAAATATGAATGCTATAGCATACTAGATTGTACGCAATAGTACAATAAAAAAAAAATACTCTACAACCCCACAAAGACAAAAAAAAAACACTTTAAACCAGGTACCATGTGTTCATTAGCCAGTCAGACTAAAATTACAAGTTACACACCATAGACTATTGCACATCTCTACCAGATTAGAACAAGGCATATAACACTGAAATGAATTATATATTGCAATTAATTCTATTTCAAGGCAGATTGAGTGAAAGTAGTCATCAATTTTTAAACTTACAAACACCATAATTTACCTTATTTTTCAAGCTACTGCAGGAGACTTCTGTATACCGCAATCATGTTTAAAGAGGTGTGTCCATGGAAGCAGTTTCCTGGAACTGACTTAAAGTATTCACATGAATTAACTGGGACAGGGTTCAAGTTCACAATTGACAAGGAAGTATGACAACTGAAAATGACTATGGAGTAATTTTTCTCTAACGAAAAGGAGTCCAGACATATATTTTGTTATAACATGCACAGTACATACTATGAAACATGAATCTTTATTATTGCAGAACAGTGGAACAATAAGTATTGTAAAATGCAGGGAAAGAGTCTGGTTGTGTAATTGTCATGTCTTCTTTCAGGACTATAGAGGTGTGTCAAAGTAAATCTCCTGATCTGGATCAGCCAGTCTTGCTTTGACATTCCTTAAGACACTCCTTCCAGCTTCATTGAACTAAAATAAATTAATATGAAGCACACATTCCTAAATTACCTTGAATAAAGTAAACATACATTTTCTTGAGTTATTGTGTTATTGTACTGTATTCAGGTAGTGTTTCCACAATTTGCTTGAGCAAATACATCTTTGTTTAAGATTTAACATGCTCTGTGAAAACATTGGTATAACTTAGAGAGTGATTTATCCCACCAAAATTGTTATAATCAACCCCTTCTCATACTCATATAAAATATATATTTACAATATTTACACCTTGCACATCTGACTGTTAGCTGATGTTTGCTGGTTACAGTATCGGCAGCGGACAATCCTCCATTCTTAAACAGGGGTTTTGCAGATCTATTACCATCACATCAAAGAAATCCAATCACATGAACACAGAGGTCACCTGATCAGGCGTGCCGTGCTTCAAGTAAAATAAGCTACACCTTTGTATAGTTCAATTTGGGGACTTAATTCACTGGCCCATGGACTCCCAGACTGCATCTTGCATTTTCTAACAAAAGTGGAAGGATTCTCTCCTACCCTGCAGAAACTATTGTTCCAAAACACTCTTTTCTCATGGTGAAGTTTGCGGACGATACAACTCTGGTGGGTCTCATCACCAAGAACGACGAGACTTTTGACCATGTGGGTGCAGGGCCATAGCCTGGCTGCCAGCCCAACTTCTCCCCGCCCACCAAAAAATTTGGTCGGGAAGTTGGGTCTGGAGGGTCTCGTATTGGGGAACAACTACAGAAAACCAGAATCTGGGCGTACCAATGAAATTGCCAGGGCGGGCTTTATACGACGATGGACAGATGACAGTAACGTAATCAACAACGTCACGAAAGAGCGCTTGGGTTGAATTAGTTTTCAACAAACAACATATTACGTTGCTCTGATTGGTTGTAAGTCTATCCAATTGAGCGAAGAGGCATTTGTTTTACGAGTTCGGTTGAAACACGCCCCGTAGTCACAGCCCAACGGAGAGTTTTCAGACTCATATTCTGACTAGAATTATGAGTATGACAACGTCAGGCTAGCAGGGACAACAACTTCCTGCTGAATGTCAGCAAAACAGAGGAGATTGTGGTTGACTTCAGGAAAGCCACACTGAACACCCACCACTGACCATCAATTGTGCTGCTGTGGCGTGAGTGAGCGGCACCAAATTCCTGGGGATGCACATCAGTGAGGACCTCTCCTGGGCCACCAACTCTGCATCACTGGCAAAGAAAGCCCGGCGGCGCCTCCATTTGCTCCGCAAGCTCAAGAGAGCGAAAGCTCCCATATCCATCCTGAACACATTCTACCGGGGTACCATTGAAATCATCCTGTCCAGCAGCATCACTGTGTGGGGCAGTAGTTGCACTGAACACAGCTGGAAAGCACTGCAACGCATAGTAAACACAGCTGGTAAAATCATTGGTGCCCCACACCCTTCCTTGCAAGACACATACACCACCTGCCTCACCCTCACTCATCTGTTCAGCCTCCTACCCTCTGGAAGCACCACCAGACTCAGAGATAGCTTCATACTCCAAGCTGTCAGGAAGCTAAATTCTCTCCCCTCACTCCCCCCAGCCATATCCTCCAGTCTGACAGGAAGCTGAAATCCCCCCCCCCCCTAAAATCACTCAGGACCAACAAACTCTTTTGAACTTTTACACTTTACAGGACACGACACTTATGCTGCTGTATGTGAATATGTATGTTTTAGGAAATGTCTTGTCTTATCTGTTGTGCCTGTGCTTTTTATATATACACTGTGGGAGAGTGGGAACCGTCCTATCGATTCCTTTTTATGTCTTGACGTGAAAGAATTTACACTAAAGCTACTTGAACTTCACATCTGTTTTGTATATTTTGTTTGTGGTTAATTCCATAGCCTTAGTGTCGATTGAGCAGCTGTTTAGTGACCACTCTTGCATTGAGCTTGGTGACTTGATCAAGCATTAAAATGATTCTCACCTATGTCGGAGCAATGTAAATAACTGTTTCACACTCAAGATTAAAGGTAACAGTGAACAGACATTTCAAAGTCATATATGAGTTGATTCACTGCCGTCTTATCAGTCTTCCAGTCATGGATGAGCAATGCCAAGAGTACCTGGCCTTACAAATTATTCAAATGATCTGAACAGAACTCAGAGGCTTTGTTAGACATAAAACTCTACTGGGGCACAGGCCCCTAATTCATATCCCTTTTTTTCTTTCAAGCTTGCTGTGCACAATGCACTACTAGGCTATAGAAACTCAAAATAAGATGATTGGTAGGCCTATCATTTAGAAACTCTTTAGTTTTGTCATGTTATGTTTTCTTAGCCTACCTCAATTCTGATTTGGTCGACACCTGGGGTAAGTTAACTGACAACCTGCGTTGTAGCAACATTGCTGGTTGGCTAACTTACTCGGTGATGTTGCATAACCTGCTTTCTGGAATTACCCCCCTAGACTTCTGTGTCGGTGCTGCAGTGGCTATTTGGCAAGCTACCAAGAGCACGCTGACATGGAATTCTGCATGCATATGGGTTTGTGTTTTTCGGTTTAACACTTTAACAAGCGTTGATTGGGATACTGTGTTGATGTACACTAAGTAAATTGTTCAAATTTAAAACCAGCCTAATGGCCAATAAAACCAGCCCAAAATCAGAACTCGAAATATACCTGTCTAACCACATAAACTACTTTTAAAGTCTAACAGCATTGATATCATTGCCAAATGTATTGTAATATCTACAAAGTAACACCAATTGTTTAGTTTGCCAGCATTACAAGTAGTTTTCAAGAGGTTCTCAGGAGACTGAGAGCATTAGGCACGTGTGTACACGTGCCTAATGTGCGTACAGTGCGTGTGTATGTGCGTACAGTGCGTGTGTATGTGGGCGTGTCCCATGTCCATGTGTGTACGTGCTGATCTGGAGTTAGTTTGGTAGGATTTGGGTATAAATTAATTTTTTCGTATAAAATATGGATTTTTATATAAAGATATGCACGTAATTTGCATGCAAAATACGTCTACCCAAACCAGCGGACAAAAAATTCAACCCACAGCAACACTTCAAAAGTAACCCAATTCCGCAGGAAAACCGCGAACCTGGCAACACTGCATGTGCCCCAGTAAAAAGGGTCTAACGACACCCCTAACAGAACTCATGAGATTCATATTTCAGATATTAACATAACTGGAAAATACGTTATTTAGTGTTGTATTACATTTATGGGAGGTTTCTACAATCATAAAGAATATATCATATTTGACATACTTTATTGGAAGACCAGCAAAGCTACTAGTATTGTTGAATGTTTCAGGGAAATAGTCACAGGTAAATAGCCTTGGATCTACTATGATTTTGCAAGTGATTTCCACTGTCAATGGGGATGAATCACCCACTCATGAGCTGATGCCTTTTCAAAAATAAAATCTGGGAAACGTATGGATGCAAATAATATATATATATATATATTTTTTTTTTTACCTTTATTTAGCCAGGTAGGCTAGTTGAGAACAAGTTCTCTTTTACAACTGCGACCTGGCCAAGATACAGCATAGCAATAAGACACATACAACAGAGTATATAATTGGTTTCACACCTTCATATTTAAAAAAAAGTACAATGTTTTAAAATGTACAGTATATATTACGTTCAAAGTGCTCCTCGGTGGATGTAATACTGTCATGTTGAACCATTTAGCTGCCACATTAAATTCTGTGTTTGTGTAAACTTACATGGCAAATAAACACATTGATTTAAAATTATCCTCTCTCAATTTGAGATTTTTTTAAAATGCCCAATAAATTTAACATATGAGCATTTAAACACGCTATTTGTGCAAACATGCACTTTGTCAAAAAATGCACAATAATAGTAACAGTTAGAAGGAACATTCAAGACTTAAAGAGCTTGCAGAGTATGTGACATGAATAACCAAACAACAGACACAACACTTAAAAACATTCTAAGAAATCAAGGCGAGTCCTGGATCCATATCTATAGATTAAGTTGTATTCGATTTAACCCAATATCTGGTCAAGCTGCAATGGCCCAGGATGTATCCAACAAGCACAAGAGCAGCACATTTAATGAAAACTGTAATTCCCTCACTTACATGTAACGGAATAACAGAGCTTTCTTCAAATGAAAACATAAAGCTTACACCAGCTGCTATTACAGAAAACAAGGCAAGCAAGACAGATCTGATGCTCTTGTGGTTAGCTAAAGTAACCTGTGCCTTTGTTTTGTGTAGTTCTACCTTTATGTTGTCTTGTACTCGCTTCTGTTCATCAAAAAAAACATTTGTTTCCTGTTTGAATGTTTCAAAGTCTGCCATTGCACTATCAAGATGCGCTTTCAGCTCATGTTGGTTTTGGATCATACGATTTAGCTCAGATCTCAGGACCTCAAGTCTGTGCCTAACCATATGTTGGTCCATGTTTCTGTCCATATCTGCTTTTAAGAGGCTAAACTTCTTGCTGAAGTCCTCCAGGTCCATCTTTTGGTACAGCTCAGCTTTTAGCCGTGACAGTTTATTCCCCGGATCTCCACTCACTTCAATCCACAACGTCAAAAAGTTAGAAATGTTGCACTGTACAGGACTGTTTGATTTCACAGGCTGCACACACACATTCATTTAGTTCAGTAGAAGCAGGTAAGACATTTAGCTAGTACTCATAGCAGAACTTGCTGAATACTGGTACTATTTACTTATTATTTAATTAATTTTGAATAAATTGTGTTCCTGAAGCATACTCACTGTTGGGGGGGAGGAGCTCATAGCTGCCCCTTCTCTTCCTGACCCCAGGTTTTGTCCCAGGTACAGGAGACGGGTTGATTGCAGGCGGCTCACTCATGTTCCTAATCACGTATGAAACGTTAGGATAATAGCCTATAGGATCTAATAAATTGTTTTGGCCATTTTATCTTGTCTAATATTGTAACGCGGTTACGTAGGTGATGGACCTTTGCAAACAGTTCAAACAGGAGGTATACCTGTATTCATCTATGTAGATGAAAAAAACATTTATTTATTTATTTATTTACATAGTTTATAAATGTAGCGCGACAAAGTGCACCAGTGCTTTCAGTTAATATCAAATATCTCAAGGGCGAAACAAAAGCAGTGGCTTGCACTAGCAGCCTGCAAACACAGAAAAATGAAATCATTATACCTAAACAATCCAAAACAAAGTTTAATGTCTAATAAGGGGAGCACTGCCACTCTCGGGAAACTTCCGGCTTCTTAACTTGTTGCAGTTCCTCTCGAGATTCCATATGAGGCAAATGCTTTTCTCAGGATGTAATTTATTGTCTAGTCATTTGAATGTTGCATTCGAAAGGGGGGGCAAAGAAAATAGCCAACACACCACTCGCTTTTTTGTTCTAAAAAGCTTTTTAAAATGTCAATACAATCAGCATGAATTAGCAGAATGCTAGCATGTTATGGGCAACAACGACTCTGTAAGAAATCAAAGGACATAAGTACTTTTTACCTATAATCCATGTTGGATTGGCAAAAACTGCAATAAAATCTGAGATTTCTCAACGACAATAAGAGACTAATTCAGCCGTCTAGCTCATAGACTTCCATTAATTTTGCACACGCCTGCCCCCAACCAAATTTGGTACAATGGTACGAAGTTTAAAAAGCACTCACCCTCGACATCAATCGCCAATAAAAGTTGTCATGCATTCAGGCTCAGCGTAACCCACTCTAAATTCTGCCCATGCCTCGCATCAAGTGGCCAAATCACTTGCGCGGGTAGTGCACCTTTTTCCGTGTCCTACCTGACACACCTGGCTTGATATTGGCTCCGCCCAGGCTATTCTTGCTCTACAACTATGGCTAGCTTTTCTGCATTCAGTGTAAGATGTCCTTGTTAAAATGATAGATTTTTCAACCTATATCTGACCTAGGGCTCTCAAGTGTCACGCATTGAGAGTGACAGTCACTCATTTTGTTCTTTTGTCACGCCCTCCCGCCACACATTGTATTTCTCACGCAGAAAAAAAATATTTATAGTATTTTTAATATGCCGCAGCACCCAACCAAAATTCCTCTGGCCGCGCCACTCTCAATATAGAACCGGTAGTCAAGCGCGTCTCCCCTGGAGTTCTTAGTCGAGCCTGCCACTTATCAGCCAATCAAAAAAAAGAAAGGGTCTATACAATAGCCAATCGGAAAATAGCACCATTGTATCTGGGTAAGATTGAATGCAATAACCAATTGAAAAAAAGGCATATCCTGTAATCTTTCGTGATTCGTGATTCTGCTACGTAGCTTACCTACAAAGCAAACAGCTGGAGCCCGAGCATCACTTTGACAAACACACTTGACTGCTGTTAAAAAATGTTTCCCAGATAATTAGGATCAGTTTTTCACGAGTCTCTTAACCAACAGTTATACAGCCTGTTTCCTGACAAAACCTGCTCAGAACAAGTAGTTCATAGTTGTAGCTGGTGTGTATCAGTGAAACTCACTCCTCAGTTAAGTAAAAATCCACCTGCATCATTATACATCTAGCTTGTCGTTGGCGTAATTGGTAGTGGCGGCGCTTGGGAGGCCCCGTATCTGTTCAACTTTATAATTTAAATTGGGACTAGCTGGAATTTTCAAGTTGAGTTATTGTTATTTCTAACAAGAAACCAGTTGTTGCCAGCATAATTTGGTTGTACATTTTGTCAAAACCATTGTATAAAGTTTGTTAAACTCACCGGCAAACACAGTTGCCTACTAAATCAGTCCAACCAATTACACGACGTAATACTGGCGTAAGAACATTATTAACCAATCAGATGCAGTCACATTGACACCCGTTTCACCCATTACTCAGCTCAGCCAATATTGACATATTTCACTGCTGCCGCGACAGAGTCAACCCATTGAAACGGAGACTTGTAAGTATTAATTTGATGAGTAAGTTTTAAAACACGTTCGTTTTCTAAACCGTCTTTTTCATACGTGAGTGATGATGTAAATAGTTTTAGTTCGCTAACGAGCCGTAGTTTCTACTATATAGTCTTGCCTACCCTTACAAAAAATAAGTATATTACTATAAGTATACTAAAATATGGATAGTACAGTTTTAGTTCACTTTTGATATACTTTTAAGAAGTATGCTTAGAAAATAGTTCACTTTTAAGAAGTATACATAGAAAATAGTTCACTTTTAATATACCTTTAAGTATGCTTTGAAAATATAGTTCACTTTTGATATACTTTTAAGAAGTATGCTTAGAAAATAGTTCACTTTTAATATACTTTTAAGAAGTATACATAGAAAATAGTTCACTTTTAATATACCTTTAAGTATGCTTTGAAAATATAGTTCACTTTTGATATACTTTTAAGGAGTATACTTAAAAAATAGTTCACTTTTGATGTACGTTTAAGTATGCTTTGAAAATAGTTCACTTTTGATATACTTTTAAGAAGTATGCTTAGAAACAGAAAAGGGTATACATTTCTTCTGGAGTAAGATTTACGTTTTCTATTTTTATTTACATTTACATGTATTCATTTAGCAGACGCTTTTATCCAAAGCGACTTCCAAGAGAGAGCTTTACAAAGTGCATAGGTCACTGATAATAACAAGATAGCCCCACAGCATTGCGGGTAGTCAAAAACAAGAAGTACATTTTGTGAACAACCAAAAAATAGTGCTAAAGGGAAGAAACCATAAGAGCATGTAGTTAAACAAGTTAAATTACACAACATTAATCTCTAAGTGCAGGTGTACCTGTAGGAAAGCAATAAAAATAGGATTAACATATAAAACATATAATACAACAGTTTAAATCAGCTACCACTAACCAACAAGAGCAACAGTCTAAGCAAGAGTCATTGTGAACCTTGAGGAAACTAGCGTTGGGTTCAGCAAACCATTCTTAAGTACCATTGTACTCCCGGAACAAGTGCGTCTTGAGCCTTCTCTTGAAGGTGGAGAGACAGTCCGTGTCTCTGATGGAGGTGGGGAGTTGATTCCACCACTGGGGTGCCAGGCAGGAGAAGAGCTTGTGCTGGGACCGGGCGGTCTTGAGAGGTGGGACCACCAGGCGGTTGTCTGAAGAAGACCGTAGGTGGCGGGTGGGGGTGTAAGGCTGCAGGAGAGACTTGATGTAGTCGGGCGCAGTCCCGTTCACTGCTCGGAAGGTCAGTACCAGGGTCTTGAATCTGATGCGGGCCGTTATGGGTAGCCAGTGGAGGGAGATGAGGAGCGGGGTAACGTGGGAGCGTCTGGGTAGATTGTAGACCAGGCGGGCCGCTGCGTTCTGAATCCTCTGAAGAGGGCGGGTTGCGCATGATGGGAGACCGGCGAGCAGCGAGTTGCAGTAGTCCAACTTGGAGAGGACAAGTGCTTGGACAAGCAGCTGGGTGGAGTGCTCAGACAGGTATCTCCTGATCTTCCGGATGTTGTAGAGGGTGAATCTACACGACCGGGAGACCGCAGCAATGTGGGCCGTGAGGGAGAGCTCGTCATCCATGGTAACCCCAAGGTTCCTGGCAGAGGATGAGGGGGTCACCGTCGCAGATCCCAGGGTGATTGAGAAGTAGGGTTTTATACAGCAAAAGCAGTCAAAATAATTTTAAAGTACATTACAGGTTACATTTTTTAGATCCATCTAATTCTAATTATTCATGTCTATGAAAATATATTATGCTTTGCACATTGAATCTTTTTTTGTTACTGAAGCTGTAACCTTAATTACTGCCAAAACATTTTGAAGCCCTATACTCTTATTCTAATAATTATCAATTGGAGTATTAATTAAACATATGCTTTGCGTGCGCATAATTTGCACGTCACCATATCGGCCAGGTACATCGGCAGAAAGTTTCATATCTTGAGATGCCGATAATTACGTTTTGAAGCTTTTATCTGCCGATACCGATGTTGTGCAGATATTTTCGTGCATCCCTAGACCATACATATTACATTATAATATTTCTGTGTTCCAATACGAATTTGTTAAGGTGAAAGCGTTACAGTGATCCAAATCCTTGTCCAAAAAACATTTACGCCTGCAGAGGTGTGGTCAGGTGAAGTACATGCTTTTTTATCAGGGTGGTTGAAAGGTCACTCTCAGAAACTTACTCAGAAAGCGATTGAATTAGACAAATCCTGGCAACAAATGTAAACTGACAAACATGCTCAAAACATAGGCTAATTGTTTACATTTACATTACAGTTCTTTATTGGGAACTCGTGCCAGATGACAGCATGAGCCACAAACGGATCAGCCTCCAACGAACGCCGAAGCTCATCATGATCAGGTGAAACCATCGTAATGGTGAATAGAATACTTAATGTTCATTACGTAGCCTGCGTTATTTGTTTGACAATAGCCTCGTCTGTAACCAGGAGAAGAATGTCTGTAACCAGTGTAGGCCTAAGTCATGCTGGCCGATCAGTATGAATAACCCTGGCTGTTTAATCAACTAGATAGTTATGATTAAAATTCAAAATGTTTCATTAGCAAAAATGTTCAGGTTAAACAATATTGCCAAAGTATTTTCAAACACGTATCAGGGAATCTAACTCTCATCTATCATAAAACAAACACCCATATAAACATGATGCCATATTTACTGTAGCTATTCTAACCAAAGTCTTGTATTTCAGAGAGCTTACTGAGGTGCTGTGCGGAGCTTTCACAGGGAGACAGAGCTGGGGAAGATGAGACATCAAGGAAAGGGCTGACAGAATCAACTTGACTTTCAAGCACGTCAGAGAGTATCAGAACAGGTGGAAGGCGCTGGGAGAGTACCTGAAGAGTGGCCTGACGCAGGTGACAGCAGGCAGGCGAAGGGAGGAGCTGGAGAAGGAGCTGGGGGAGGTGTTGAAGGACACCCTGGCCTGGCTGGAGGAACTGGACCACTTCCTGGATGCTGTGGAGAGGCTGGCGGTCACTTCTGTGTCTGTGTTCGATGAGGAGTGTCCGTTTGGTGACCAGGAGGTGAGCCCTGCCGGTGTCCGTGATGTCATCACTGCATCACAGGAAGCGTGTCCTCTGTTGGTCCGGTTCAGGAGGAGCGTACAGGACTTCTGTCCAGCCTCTTCAACGTGCTGGTGTTGGCCATCCAGCTGGACTCATACATACGCAGTACCCAGCAGCTCTGTGACAAGCTGGAGAGCAAGTAAGAGAGTCCGGTGTAGTCTGTTACTGTAGCCCCAGCTTGCTGGATCAGGATGCAGGGTTCCATTAAGTGTTATTATTCTTACATTATTACATTATCTGAACTTTCTTTTACCGCTGCAGATTGATGACACCATCACAGACGGAGAGTGAACCAAGGTAAGACCTGTCGTTGACATCTTATGAATCATCTGTAGCCTGTTTTACTGTATGTTGTAGCTTCTGCTGCCTACTCGGTTTCATTCAGACTTCAGAAGGTTTCTGTTTTGTTTTCCTTATCAGTCAATGGATGTTTTGGAGAAATAAGAAGGAAAATGTCCACCTTGTGAGTGATGCATCCATGCTGAATATGCTCGTCCATATCAAATACCTCAGTGATGTCAGGTAAGCAGAACTCCCACTCCCATTTAACATCGCTCACCTCAACATCTGGACTGACGGTGGCTTTCTGACTCTCTCAGGACCAACCGGGACTTCAGACTGGTTTTCTTGTTCCAGGAGGAAGCTGAAAACTTCATCAAACTATTCATCCAGAGCAAGCCCAGAATGTTGCAGTTTCTGACTGACCTGGAGGGGAGCGCTGTCCAGCTAGACAACATGAAGCGTGGGGCCCAGATCTCCACTGTGGCAGGCAGCTCAGTGGGGGGCGGTTTCGTGGGTCCTGTCCATCGTGGGTCTGGCTCTGGCCCCCATCACAGTAGGGGTGTCCCTGATTCTGACCATGACCGGTGCGGGCCTGGGGGTCACCAGTGCGGTCAACAGCGTAGTCACCACAGTCAGAGAGAACAGCGTCAATGTCTCTCAACAGAAGAAAGCCAACGAGTTGTTCCAGAGTTTTACGAAGGACGTACAGAACCTCCAGGGGTGCCTGGAAGATGTGGCCACCAAGATGGTTCCCGTAAGGGGACTGAGGTGGATGCAACCGCGGGAGCAGGGAGGATCGTGGGGAAAGGTTGTGTCATCGGGATAGGAATTGACTCCTTGATCGATAGTGCCTCGGGTATAAAACTTGTGAGGAGTGAGGATGCGATTGCTGACCTGGGACAGGCCGCTAAAGGGACGCCCCTCGCCCTCTCCAAGGCAGCCCGGGGGGGGTTCATCGCTCTCAACGCCCTGTTCATTGGCCTGGACGTGTTCTTCATCTGCAAGGACATCGTCGGCCTGGCCAACGGCATCAAGAGTGAGGTTTCCCAGCTCATCCGGGCACGAGCACGGCTCTGGCACTCTGAACTGGAGTCATGGCAGAAGATCCACGACTCCCTGCAGAGAGGTCTGCTCACGTCTCAGGACAGCCAGAACCTGCTGAAGATGCCCTTTTACCCCCTGGAGGAGATGACCAAAGAGAAGAAGACATTCTGGCAGAAACTCAGTCTCTTTCCCTCTTTTTCATAGTCCTAGCATTGGCCTGACCTATGATGAGGATTTCTCAGTTCAATGGATCATTGACTGCACATGATTTGATTGATTTCTATTTCAATACTAGATTCAATACTGTCTTCATTTTAAAACCAAACTGTGCTCTTTCATATCAAATGAATCATCTACTGTTTTTGATTTACTTCGTTTTAATACTTGAATTATTTGTGTATTTTACCAATTGATGTTCATTGTCACATTGTCTTTTAGAAAAACGGTAATGCGGCGAAGTCAATTGCCAACCATGCTATGACAGGCCTATTCTTGATGAAAGGATCTCCCTGCACGTGAGGACGAGTGAGGAAATGTATACATAGAAAAATAAAGACTCACTGAATATCTTGTTTGGAATTGAAAGGGGATTTCTTGTTTTTGTGAGTCGTTTCTTGGACAGACATTCAAAGTACCTTAGGTCAGGTAAAACCTTCATTACCCAGTCTGTATAGATTGTGCAGATATATTCAACACTTGTGACTTCACGTGACTGAATAAAATTGGAATTCTTCTAAGTGATGCTATGAATTGGACTGCTTGCTAATTAGCCTTGCTGGACTTTGCAAACTCCCAGGGATATGATTTGTTTTGTAGTAGTGTGTGTACCTGTATGTGTTGTTTGTACATACACAGATTCAAGAGTACTAATACAGAGCTGACAGATGAGGTCACTTTTATTTTCATACATGCATTCATTCATACTGATGTGTGTCTAGACTATCCTTCTTACATATTTCATTTAAAATTTTACTTGCATTAAGTAACTTGCATTAAGAAACGGATGGAAATGTAAATTAAAAGTATTTTTGCCAGAATGTATGCCAGTTAAGCACGATCCTCGCCAACTCCTCCATAACTTTTTATTATACTTGGCCATCCTGTTTGTGGCTTCTGTAAGAAATAGTTCAGAAGAAAGTCATACATTTCATGTTAAATCTCTTTTGTACAGTAATATACAGAGCTTAGTATCTACACCAACCAGAAAGAGGACGACACCAGATGATCACATTAAGACTCAGGAGAAGACATGCATTTGCAATCCAGTAGGGGGTCCCCTCACAGACACCAACAAAAAAAAGAAAAGAAAAAACCCAAGACACAAAAATGGCTTATAGCCAAACGTCTCCTGTCTCTGTACTGGTGCCAGCCAGTTATGCCAGGTGAGTGGGAAGCATGTGACCCAGTCAGTACATGTAGGACTGCCATTCATCCTGGCTACCCTCCACACACAGACAAACAGATAGCCAACCATGTTTGGCATCAGGAGGAAGTGCAGGGGAGTCACAGTGCCCCTTTCAGGAGCCAGGACAGACCAGATCCAGCCCAGTCATGTAAAGGTGTGGAGCGCTGGGACCGGAGGGATGGGGGGGCTATGGCTGGGGAACCCTCTCCCAGTCCCCCTGCTCCGTCCTGCGGTAGAGCTGGGGCTGGCCTCCAGGGAACAGGCTGTCTGGGCTGGGGTGCTGGAGGAGGAACTGGATGGTGGACTTGATGTGCTGGATGAAGTGTGGCGGCTCAGCCATGGGGGAGGTGGATAGGTACTGAGGGGGAGGGGGGGAAAGAGTGAGAATGGAGGACAAGGGCTTAACATAGACAGCCACAAATATGCTAACACAATACCATGATTATTTTGAGTAACCGTGGTAATAACTTTGCTATCTCTCATGATGGAAATTGGGTTTGCTGCAGAATCACACACACAGAATCAAACTGTTGTCCATGCAATGCAGGCTTTAGATTTCATTGAATACATGCAAACTGAAGCAAAAGTCAGAGCATATCACCTCATTGAAAAAATCCCTCTTTTCCCAAAACTTTCAAATGTTAAATAGAACCAGATATCTTTTCAGGTGGCAGTGATCCAAGGGTCAACAAGGTATAAGGTCAATGAGGTCCGAAAGAAAGTTTGACACATTCTAAAACAATTAGGGTCCTGCAGAGTAAAACAAAAAAGTATTCTGTCCCTCAGTTCTTACCTTTAAGATGGTGTCATCCTTTTGCGACAGCCAGAAGGCAATATCCAGATTAGGGGACCACTTGCAGGGGCCTATTTTCACTAGGCCTTTGCTTGAGTCATAGATGTCAGCCATCTATATAGAAGACACGTTCACATAGACACAGGTCATGTAACACTCCATCGAAATCTTCAATGTCTAACATTTTCCTATGGGCTTTCACATCAAACTTGGTTTCTCCTCAGTTTCATGTAATCACAGATCTCAGAGGTTTGGGAAAGGTGAAAGCAGGGTCATTCCTACACCAGCTGCCACCAATCCAGTCATGTCAGATCAGTAATCCTCCCAAGGTGCAGAACTAGAGAGGACGCCTGTGAGTGTAGAAAAACAACAGTGGTGTCTCTACCTGTCCTCCAGTGAAGGTCCTCGCTGAGCGGAGCTCCTCTGCAGGACCTTTAGAGGGGAACGAGGCAGGGAACACCTCCCCTGTCTTCACGTTTACGCCTGCAGATGGGCGACACACACACACAGTCAATACATTAGATACTGTGTACTATTTCACACTCCTCAAAAACGCGACTGGTGGGAGCGCTCCTGCAATGCACGGTGCAATGACTACTTACCTATCCCATAAACCACCGGTCTGTGTGTTCCGTCAACTATGACATCATTCATCTCTACGGAAAAAAATGGAGCGTGTTTATAAACGCGCCCTTTCAAGTTACCTTATTGTCATGTTTGTAACCATACATTAAAACCCTTTCTGATTCTGATACAACACCCAGTGGTTCACTGCAGATGGTAAAGTACTGAATGAACGAACACAACAATTCAACATGAATCACCTGTGATGCAGCATGTTTCTAGGTGAATATCCTCCTTCTGTTTGTGAAAGGCCGCTGCGGAACACCAGCGCACACACAATGAGGTCTTGTCATTATGCAGACAACACTTTTGCTATTTCCAAGTGTCTTTAAGGCAATAGGTGAAGACAGAAGAACGGGGTATTTACCCAGGAGGCTAAGGCTTAATTTTTCAGACGTCTTTGACTCGTCGTCGAATCCCCCGACAAGATGGAGCTCCAGTCTGGAAGATGAGTACAGGCTGACATTGAGTGGAAGTGTGTATCAAATTGCTGGTGTTTTGATTAGCGTAGGAACCCAAACATCTCCAAAACATCCAGAGGAGGACGTTTGGGTTTTTTCTGGTGGCAGGCAAGGCATTCGTCACACAAGCTTTGTTTGAAACCACCTCTGCTACGTCACGATGCATACACCAAACGATCAGTAAAGGATATGGATGTCTCCACCATGCATAGAATGACTCTCCATCGTACGTGTCTGTTTTTGTCATTTGCCTTCCTTGACTGAGTGATGTCACTGCTACTACGATGAAGAAGGACTTTGCTCTGTGTGTATGGGTGCGTGTGCGCGTACTCGTGTCTTTCTTTCTCACCTGCCTTCCTTGACAGGGCCGCTAAGTGATGTCACCGCTTTCACGACGAGAGGAACTTCGCTCCACGTACTGGAGCCGTCACAATGGGCAAGGCAGGCGGCTCCACTTCCTGAGAAATGAGACAGACACACCCCTTAAAACATGAGGGGCTCCTGTCGCTGGTTACCATGACAGCTGTCAATTGTGCATTCTAGGTAGGCCCCGTTACCTGTGTGTCGCACCAGAACGAGGTGGCAGGTGGTGGCATCGTCAGAGCCGATGACAGCTACAGAGTCTGGACAAATAGAGGAAGACATGTTGACGTTTGAAAGTTATTTACAGAAAAAACATTCAGTGGGCACCATTTCTTGGAAAAGTGACAGTTTATTTTGGACCTGTTCTCTTGTACTTTTATATGAACACAACACAATTAAGGTCAAAGTTAAGACTGCTAGGTTTAATTTGATTTGGTTTATATGTATTACTTTATTTTGGGATAATAGCATGTTCTGGACATTTCCACCCATTTTAGTGTAATAAAAGTAACTACTATCTAACTAACTGAGGCAGTGTGCAATAAACCAATGGGTATTTCATTTGTTCTCAATACGTATCTCCTTCCACCTCTTTGGTATAGGTTCATCTTTGTGTCCTTTTTTCAATAACATTTGTTCCATAACTCTTAAGGATAGTTCAGGAACTTACTACAGACTCTAACTTTCTTTTGTTCAGGCATAGCAGTTGTTGTTCAGGCTTAATAGTTGTTACTCTGAATTCTATGCTTTGAGGTTCAGGAATGGAATGGTTCATCCAATGATTAAAAGACCCCCAGGCTGAACACTTAAACGCAATATTACAACAGTCATTGTAATGTGTTAATGTATGTCCCTGTATAATGACATTTAGTTCCCACAGTACCTGTCAACTAGATGACACCATAATATAAATTTCAGGTAGCGTTAAAGCAATAGCTCATGTTTGTGGACTGGTTTAAGCACTCACCGTCTGCTGGCGTTGTTGCAGCAAACTCTCTTTGCTGAACGTAAAGAAGGCACTTCGGGTCTACATCCACAAACGCTTTGGAACGAAATTCGCTGGCGTTTGTCTGCAAATGTTGACAACAAATCCATTGTAGCTAACTATTAGCATGTGTATGCGGCTTAGGTCACGGGATATAGGTTAAATAATCATTAATTTTAACAAGGACATCTTCTTAACATTGAATGCGGAAAAGCTAGCTAGATGTACAGTAAGAATACTAACCTGCAAATGTGGATATTTCGTGAAAAGTTCATTTGTCGAACTTGGTCGTTCGATTCGTCTATTTTGTATTAAGAGTGGCATTTCTTTCTGCAATTTGAACCTATTCTAATGTCATAATAACAGACCCAATACATACAACTAGCAGGACAAAATACACATTAAAAGTAAATTAGCTATCTAGCTGCTTGCATTTCCTGGTATGTCTTCTTCTTCAGAAAACGTGTACAGTACTGCCATCAACTGTACAACGTAAGTACAACACACAGTCAGACACAAAAATAGATGGGCTACGGCTATTCCCTATCATGCTACGCATTTTTCGTTGCTATTTTGTAAGCAGTCACTGTAGATAGGCCAATACTTGTTTTACGTCTTTAAAGAGGGAGGCACTGGAAGTTTACGTGACGATTTGAAGCAACAACAAAACAAAAAATATTTTGTTTGCATGTTTCAGGAACCTCTAAATATTCGGGTACGCATTCCGTCTTCAACTGCCTAACAAAGTTTCGACTTTGACATTAGGATTTTAATTTCTCCGTGAAAGAAGCGGTTTTTCTAGTTGCCTACGTGCAAGTAAGCTGCAAATATTACGAAGGAAAAAAATTCGAAAACATGAGAGGGAGTTCCTCCTATGGGGACAGAGGTGATAGAGATCGGGACCGTGGACGAGACCGTGGGTAAGAAAAAATATTGTACATAAAACCAAACAAAAAATATAGATAGCCCGTACGTTGTTCTACGTGCACATGCATACTTTGATTATCTGCTTGTGTTTGGAAATAAGCAATACATTTTCTGTGTAGGAGTAAGTGAACTAATAAAATTAACTACAATAGGCGTAATTGTTAGGCTACTCGGTTAGATCTTGAGTGGAAATCGTTGCCGTCGCGTTACCTCTACAGGGCTTTTGTGGCGATTGATAGGCTACATAGAATTGCTGACTTGCGGTATTTTTTTTATACATGTGCATGATAAAATTATCATACAACTCTCAGGTAGAGTAGACTACTATCAACAGAGTAGTAGGAGTATAGTGGGCTTTAATACTTTTTATCATGAGACACAATACCATACATTTCTACTTTCCATGCGCATATAAGGGCTCGGTTTGGTTCTAGTAGCTACGGCGGCAGCAGGAGCGGACCTCCCCCCATGAAGTTTGGGAATCCTGGAGACCGCCTGCGCAAGAAGAAGTGGAACTTGGACGAGTTGCCGAAGTTCGAGAAGAACTTCTACAACGAAAATTCGGAGCTCCAGCGTATGAGTCAGGTATAAACTTGCACAGTCGCGGCCTTAACTTGTGTGGCTCTCTGGGCAAACCCCCCTCCTGTGCCGCCCCCGGCAGATTGGCCCCGCCCTAACTAAGTCCGCCCCTGCATAACTCAATGACAAACAATGACAGTGATACGATGTATGCTGCAGTACCAATTTCCTAATTCTAACCTGTTGCATTCGGATTTCTGTCCTCCAGTATGATATTGATGAGTTTCGCAGGAAGAAGGAGATCACTATTAGGGGCACTGGCTGTCCCAAGGCCGTCACCGGTTTTCACCAGGCTAATTTCCCCCGTAAGTAGGAGCCTTCTGGAGGACCACATTTAAATACCTGTTGCAGAGGTCCAGGACCTTCATTTGAAGTTGAAATGTCTTTTGTTGATCTTTTTTTACAAACTGATAAAAAGTTGAGATGAATTTAGGCTATAGGGTTTATCTTTTGAGAAACACCATGTGTAACCGTTAACGTGAATTTACATTTTATTCAAGTATAAAAACTCAACTGTATCTAAAGTGCCATACAAATAGTGCATATTGTAAGTACAGCAAATGGCATAGGATAATACCAAGAATCAGAAATGCACAGCTCTAGTAGCATTTCAGTGGTTAGAGCCAAGGAACAGTTTGTTTGAACAGTTTATCTCTCCTTTGTCAGAGTACGTGATGGACGTGCTTTTGCAGCAGAACTTCAAGGAGCCCACGGCCATCCAGGCTCAAGGCTTCCCACTGGCCCTGAGCGGGAGGGACATGGTGGGAATAGCTCAGACAGGCTCTGGCAAAACCCTGGCGGTGAGGCTTGGATGCTGTATTCATATGAAAGTATACACAGTCTAGAAGTATAATAGTATGTACTGTATATAAGCTTTTGTGACACTTGTATGCTTGCTGCTTCATACACACACCGACGCACACATATATACACAGCTGTCAATATCTGTCTCTTCGGAGTAATAGACCCACATAAACGTTTTATGAGGGTGAATAACTGCAAAAATAAGTGATGGCGCACAGACACACATGGACACTCAGAGGAACATAGACAGGCAGCTGCAACCTCCCAACATAAAAATCAGGCATAAACCCTATTATTCTGCACCAGGGCCGGCCCAAGGCATAAGCAAACTAAGCAGGGCCCCTGTGGCTACCAGAAGGGCCCTAGAGCAAATGAAATTACAGACAAAAAAAACAAAAAACAACGCAAAGATAAACGGCGCCGAGGGGCCCCCAAATCAATTTTGCTTAAGGCCCCATAAAGGCTTGGGCCGGCCCTGTTCTGCACCATTAGGGAACTAGACTGAACTGATCTTCTTTCCGATCTCTTTCATCTTTTGTAGTATCTCCTCCCTGCTATTGTCCACATTAACCATCAGCCCTACTTGGAGAGAGGAGATGGGCCTATTGTGAGTACACAACATTGGGCTGCTGCTGCTGCCTCGTACTGTGTGTGACTACAGAGTAGATGGCTCTATTTAAGGAGTTGCCATATCCACATCACGTATGACTGAGCTGCTGAAAAATACAAACTTTTACTAGTTTTACTCGTTTTTTACTTTTAGTGTATTGAAGCACTTCATGTGATATGGGTGGTCCCACATCAGTAACACATTGTGTGCTGTTTAACATATCTATGGTTGGTCAGTATCCTTGGAAGAATTCCCTCCGGAACCAAAGTCACTTAAGTGCTATACTTTGATCTGTTAACCATGTGTTGTTCTCTCCCCCGGCCCTGGCCCTCCACTACCACTTCCTTCGCTCATCCCTCTCTCCTTTATTCGTCTTTACATCCACCCCTCATTTTCACAAACTCCTTCTACCCATCCTCACTCTTTTTGGTCACTTTCTCTCCCTCCCTCCCTCCCTGCCCCCTCCTCCCACTCACCCACCTTTCCTTCCCACCAGTGCCTGGTCTTGGCCCCCACCAGAGAGCTAGCACAGCAGGTGCAGCAGGTCGCCAACGACTATGGCAAGTTATCACGCCTCAAGAGCACCTGCGTCTACGGCGGCGCCCCCAAGGGGCCACAGATAAGAGACCTGGAGAGAGGTGACCACATTAACATCTTCAGTATGACAGGGATTTTTTTGGACGTACAGTACAAGGGTGAATTTTAGATTTTAAGCTTGCAAATATTTTGGAAAAGTCCTACCTTTTTATTTCAAAATTCCTTCGCAAAGGCCATGTTCATCATGTCTTTAGTGGTAAATCTGGCTCTTGTTTTCAATAATAACATTCTTGATGGAGAAGCACAGTTTGGCTGCTCAGCTGTCGTGCCTGCGGAGCGGCTGTGTTTGAAGCGTGCTGCCTTCCAGATGGGGCTGATGCCTTTCCCTCTGAGAGGACTGTCTGCTCATATTTTATAATCATAAAAAAGAAAGAAAAGTTGGAGGAAAGGCTAGGATTGGGTGAATAGTCCTCTAAGCTGTGTTCATTGTGTTAAATCCCCTCCCCGCCCAGGTGTGGAGATCTGTATCGCCACACCCGGTCGACTCATCGACTTCCTGGAATCGGGGAAAACCAACCTGCGACGCTGCACATACCTGGTCCTGGATGAGGCCGACCGCATGCTGGACATGGGATTTGAACCCCAGATCCGAAAGATTGTGGACCAGATCAGGGTAGGGGGGATAGGAACATGGTTCATGGACAGCTGCTGATAGTTGAAATGTCTTCTTGGAATGGAAGTTAGATAGATGGTTATGAAATGATGTGATCATTCTATTAAATAAACTCTACCGGACACCTTGATGGGTTTTGTGATACAGAATTGACTCTTTGATTGACTCTCTCTCTCACTCACTCACTCTCTCCCCGTTTGCCCCCTCGTTTTCTCTATCTCCACCCTCAGCCTGACCGGCAGACCCTGATGTGGAGCGCCACATGGCCCAAGGATGTGCGCCAGCTGGCCGAGGACTTCCTGCGGGACTACGTCCAGATCAACGTGGGCGCCCTGGAGCTCAGCGCCAACCACAACATCCTGCAGATTGTCGACGTCTGCATGGAGAACGAGAAGGACAACAAGTGAGGCTGCCGGAGATTGTTGCTGTGATTGGATGGTGAAACAGGGTTATGTCTCCATGGTCTTCAATTGCCACCTGTCCTTTCTATTTTTTAGGTAGATCAAGTGGAAATTAGTTTATGAAGTGGTTTATTCATCATGTGCACAGAACATCGGTCATTCTGGACAACGACATCTTTATGGCATGTCATGCAAACAGCTACGTAGAGGCCTACAAAAAATGAATACACATTTAAAACAACGGCAGCCATTCAAGGCTGACAGAATGTGTCAGTGCAAAGCGAGTGAAAATATCAGTTATTTTATCATTGTTGGTAATGAAGGGAAATGGGGAAGTGAAGGAGGCTATTGTGGTGTGTAAGAAGGAACATACTTTTGTTTACAAGCAGTTGGGGCAATACTGAGTCACGTTTTTTCTCCTACTTCTCAGGTTAATCCAACTAATGGAGGAGATCATGGCTGAGAAGGAGAACAAGACGATTATCTTCGTGGAGACCAAGAAGCGTTGTGACGAGCTCACCAGGAGGATGAGACGAGACGGGTGAGAGGAAGAGAGGGACGGAGGGAGGGATTAAAACATTGGATCTACAAATTCAATTTTTTTATGAGGAGTGGGGTGTCCTCAGGTGGCCAGCCATGTGTATCCATGGAGACAAGAGCCAGCCAGAAAGAGACTGGGTTCTGATAGGTGAGTCACAATTCAATCTGCCTCCGCGTCTTAAGATGACTCATCTCTTTCCTCGTTGACTCGATAGATGCAGAGAAATATGGAGATTCGACCACTTTTGTTTACATTTTCTTGCTGCCTTTTCTGAATGCAGAGTTCCGCAGTGGGAAAGCCCCAATCCTCATTGCTACTGACGTGGCCTCTCGTGGTCTGGGTATGTCCCCTCAACACACACACACAGTATTACACACACACACAGTATCACACAACTTTCACTTATCATTACAAATAATGAAAAATGAAGAAATGTTTTTGTTGTTGTAGTGTATACAGTACATATTTCAAGCTGTGTGGTTTAGTGAAGGACACACAAAACAATATAATGTGATTTGTTGCTTAATTTCCCATCCCATTTTCAGGTTTAACACGTGGACATTGCAGTATGTCTACTTACAGTACGTGCAATGGGCCTGTACACTTTCTGTGAATGAAGTGCTGGTACATTGCTTTTGAAAATGTCCAACTCGACTATATTTCTGCCATATACCATTTCTGTGGCTGCCTCCACACAAATAACCCCATTCGAGGTTGTAAAGCAAGCCTCAAAGCTACTGTACTGTAGCTGTAAAACTGCAACATCAACAAACAACAGTGTCAGTTGCCTCCCCTTTGGCCTTTAGCTCCCCTGTGGTTTTACAGTCTGTTTCTTGTTACTGCAGTTCAAAGCCTCCCTCGACCCAGGGTGCTCTGGCACGCTGCCTGAACAGGAGGGGTGTGAAAGGGGGGTGGGGGTGGGTGGGGGGACTTGAACCCTTTGTCATCATCGTGTCTCCTCTATGGTGCGAATGTACAGTTTTCTTATTTTTTTACTGTAACTTGAACTAGAATTTTTTTCTGAGGCTGGTTATTGCTACCGCATATATTTTAGGTACAGGGTAGCCCACAATGTGTTTTTAAAAGATAATGTCCGTCCACCCAGTAGCTCTTTAGTCAAGCTCCCTTAGTTCAAACCTGGAAGTGTGAAGGGGACGTTTACATGTTGGATTTTGCCAAGCCTAACTATGACTGTCTCCTTGTTCTTCTTTTTCTCCTCCCCCCCCCTCCCTTCAGGGTTTGCCAGCACATGGCCGCTCAAGCAGTCAGTGCTGGAGTCAGAACTGGTGTTGCCTCCAGTCAGGCTATGCTAAAGGCTAGGTCACATGCTAAATGCCAACGGCTACTTTTAACAAGGATGCAGGCCCCCTTCACCCACCTCTTGTACCACAGCTCCCTGTAGTGTTAGTGCGTGTCATTCCAGCGAGCTCGCCCTTGGGCCCCAGCCTGAGGTGCCCGTCTGTCCGTTTGCCCATCCGCCCGAAGGCAGACAGACAGGGAGAGAGTTGTAGGAGCTCGTCTGGATCCAGTCCTGACCCGGTTCTGTGCGGAGGTCCTGCAACTCGGCGAGAGAGCAACAGAACCGTCCGGTGCATTTACGGTTCTGCTCCCGTCCGAGGTTGCCGGTGCGTGCTAAAGGGTGAGGAGGAAAGTGTGCAAGGGAGGGGGAGTGACATAGCCTACCAACCCTCCCTCCCTTCTTCCTCCCCCCCCCAAGCTCCTCCCAACGAGCCAGGACTGATCAGGGGGTGACTACCCTTGTAAAGCAACTTGAAAGGGGTAAGTACCTCAGCACCCCCTATTTCTCAATCCACGAGCTCTGAACCTCTCATTCAGGTCGTTCCATCCTTTTGACTCCCGAAACCATAAGATATAGGGGTGGTTGTGAAATGTTTTCTGACAGCATACGTGTTCATGAATTGTAATTCCACCATTTTGTACTTCACCTGTTCTCTTTGGGGACATTCGGATGTTGTTTGGCAAGTTAAGGAAGTCTCACAGTGGCCGCTCGTCGGTTACCTTGGAAAAGGGCAGGTAAAAGGAGACATGTTTATGGATTCCAGCAGTGTTGTCAGAGCCCCATGTTTTCTGTAATGAGAAACAGACTTCTTTGTCCGTTTATCAGTCTAGTGTTTGGAGAAACATTTCAGTTTATTTCCCCCTGTAAGAATCATTTTGGCCAAAAGAAGACTTAAAAATACAGTACGGAAAATTACCAGTAGCACTTTTCTATGGCACCAGAAACCATGTGGCAAGGGTCCATATTCAAAAATCGGCTTCTCTGTCTTGTAACATCCAAAGTTGAAGTTCAATTTACATGTACATTTATTCATTTAGCAGACGCTTTTATCCAAAGCGACTTCCAAGAGAGAGCTTTACAAAGTGCATAGGTCACTGATAAAAAACAACAAGATAGCCCCCAAAACATTGCGGGTAGCCAAAACATGAAGCACATATATATCAGAATGCTTTGAAACGACTTTTTGAAATTGACGGTAAGTAACGCAAAAGACAGTCTTTTATCAGTCCACATTCTGGAGAACCTAAATCAACACTTCATCCCTATCCTCTCTCTCTGACTACGTGAAACAAACTGATCCTCCTTTACCCCGCTCAGACGTGGAGGACGTCAAGTTCGTCATCAACTACGACTATCCTAACTCCTCGGAGGACTACGTCCACCGCATCGGGCGCACGGCGCGCAGCACCAACAAGGGCACGGCCTACACCTTCTTCACCCCGGGGAACCTGCGGCAGGCCCGGGACCTGGTCCGGGTCCTGGAGGAGGCCCGGCAGGCCATCAACCCCAAGCTGCTGCAGCTGGTCGACTCCGGACGCGGAGGCGGGGGTGAGTTTGCTCGGGTTCAAAACACGCACCGTCCTTTTCTTCGACGGTTGTAGTAGATGTTGTGTAACCTAATGGGGGAAATGGTATTGTGGTCATATACAAATGACCCGGTATATAAGGGTTAGGTCAGGAAGTGGTAGGGGGTCTCTTATCTGAGCGATGTTTAGAGCAGGTCACGTATCCTATATTATGTCTATGAAATAAAGATATCCAGAAGCACTCCATACCTGTGTAGACACTAAATCCACAAGATATAGATAACACCACAGCACAGAGACCCACTCTTCTCAAACACTCGTCATATTTTGTAGTCACGTTGTTGACTACAACGTGGTCGATTTTCCCCACATTCTTTTCTCTAGGTGGCCGGGCGCGTTACCGGCCCAGCGGCTCCGATGACAACAACCCCAACATGATGTACCAGGACGAGTGTGAGCGCCGCATGCGCACTGCCAGCGGAGCCAATAAGGAGAGCCGCAGCAGCTTCAGCCGCGACGGGCGGAGCCGCGACGGAGACAAGTCCTCCTCGTCCTCCTATCGGGACCGGAGCAGGGAGGGGAGGAGCGGCTACGGCTCGGGAACCGACCAATACCAGAGCTTCAGCCGGAGCGGGGGCCAGTCGGGCAGTTCCTCGGGTGTGAATGGCGGGAGGCAGGACCAGTCGGGTCAGTTTGGGCCGCCTCCGTCTGGAGGGCCCCAGCCACTTATGGCCCAGCAGTTTGCCCCGCTTCAGTCCCCCCTCATGAGCTTCATAGGGAAGCCACCGTTCCCCTTTGTTCCCCCACCCACTCCCCCCGCCGCTGCACCCAGGAAGTAGAACGCCACCCATGAAATCCCATTAAGTGTGAAGCTGATGTAGCTTGTGTCCTTCCCTGAAGGGTACAGGAGTGGGCAGGTAAGGGCTAATGTACGGTTGTTTTGTAGTTTAGAGATTGCTTACTTTTTTGTAGATTAGAGTGCCCTGTATATGTGAAACGTATTGTCCCTACTCTTGTTTCAATTGTGTTTATCACTCTGTAGGACTACTTGAGTTCTTTTTTTGTCTGTAACTCGGGTGTTCTGTGCTCTCTGGTTTTCTACTTTCCTACAAATCTGCAACCATCTTAAATTATGGATGCAAATCTGTACTTGCAGTTGCCTTTAACTGTGATTCTGAGTTATAATATCTGTATGGCTACACTCAGTTACTATATCTGGACATTAGATGCAAAAATCTGTTTATCTTAGATTAGTAATCAAATGAGCATATCTGAAGTCTCTTGCCTAGAGACTAGTACAGTCTGTCTGTACGTAAAAAGTGGTTGTTTCTTAAGCTGATTCATTCCACAGCATTAAAAGTTTTTGTAACCATTGAAAATGTTTCTGCCATCTTTCATTTCCAATATCTAATTTTCCCTTTGCTGAGGAGCAGCAGTCAAGATAATCGACAACAGACACCGATTTAAACCCCCAAGAAAAAGAATAACTTTATTTCCCTTAAATACATATTTGCACTACATTCACCCTCATATAGAATTGCTCTTTGCCTCTTTTTTTTTTTGGGCAAATGTACATAAATGCAGAACCAGTATCCTTATTTACAGAGTCAGAGCAGACCTGGGATAGGAGAGGGATGTTGGAATGTGGAAAGGAAGCTACGAAGTGACAGAAGAGAGGATACTGCTACATGGGATGGAGCTCCCCATTCAGAACAGATCTGGGGTCAGCTTTGCGCTCTCCCCCCCTCACAGTTTTGATCAGCACAAGGAAAAGAGCAAATTTAACCGAACGCATATCGCCGATGATTGGTTTGATGTTCCCTTTAGTTTCACACTTGAGGAAGCATCGATAGATTTCTTATAAAGACTAATTTGCATTGAACGAAAAAGACTCATTCTTATGTACATGACGGCTAACAAAACAAACATGAAGAATGAACTTTCGGCTTAGGCACGAACGGCAGATTCAGACTGGGTGTCAGTACGATCTCAACGCAACTCGCTTTGGAAAGGTGAGACAGGTAAAAGGCAGGAATAAAACAAAAGGGGAGAAATACATTTGTGCAAAATTTCTAAAGAGCGCATGAGTTGTAGAAATCCCTTCTGCGTTGATCAAATAGACACAGTTAAAGTGAATGGAATTGGTGGGGGGTGGTGTACCATGTTTTGGAATGTTAACAAAATGAGTGTTTTAGGAGTCCAATCGAAACATCAAAAAGAAACTCACTTTCTACAGTCACAACGCAAGAGATTTTCATTTCCTTCAGAGAATATTGACAAGTGTCATCTTGTCACAGCATTGGATATATCCACCTGTCGTCGTCGTCATAAACTCGCATACTAAACTTCCCCTCGACACCATATAAAACAAAACACGCACGACGGTACTTAGTCCATCTGTCGTTTTGTGCACAACACGCTCCCACTCATCCAGACACACAAACGTTCAGGTTAAAAGGCTCGACTTGTCGTCTCAAAAGTCACTGCGATGACGTGACGTCATCTTCAAATGCAGTAGTGCTTTCGCGTCTTTTCGATGGGAGTAGGGTTGTTGGAATGAAGAAAACCAAACCCAAAGGAAGAAGGAGTACGATGATGCTGAGATGAGGAAACAAGAAAAGGGGGATGACGAAAGGAGGACTGGACAGGACACGGGAAAGGCACGAGGGGGGAACCCTACACCTCCCAGACCGCTCAGGATCCCAGCTCCTTTCCCCAAGCCTGATCCGTCACCGCTAACAATGTCTCACTCCTCGGGAACAACGATTGAGGGGGGGGGGGGGGGTCCATCCATCTACACCCATGAAGGAAGCAGCGGATCATGTGACAGGAAGTTCTCGGGGGGGCAGGAAGGTTCCTTCCCCCCACTAAAGGTTCCCCCAGGTGTCGGGAGGGGGGAACTGTTCGACGTCCCCCGATTCGTCGTGCGATTCCTCCCCCAGGTCGAACGTCAGCTTGTATCTCAACCGCACCTTCTCCTGGGAGCAAACACATAGCGTTCCCATTTTTATTGGATGGAAACATCAGCAATTACATGCAAGACTGCCAAAGAGACGGACTTAACGGGGTAGGGGAGTTTTGTTGCATCGCGACAGAGATATACGAGGAGAGAAAGAGAGACAGCGAAAGAGAGGGAGAAGGACACGAGGAGAGAAGGACAGAAAGAGGGAGAATGGCATGAGGAGAGAAAGACACAGAGAAGGACATGAGGAGAGAGAGAGACACAGAGAAAGAGAAGGACATGCGGAGAGAGAGACAAAGTGAGAGAGAGAGAGAATGACATGAGAGAGACAAAGTGAGAGAGAGTGAGACGAGGGCGAGGTGGCGGTCCTAACCTTGTGGGGGTTGGCCAGCAGCAGCACCTGTGTGAGGGCGGCGGGGGGCAGCAGGGGGTTGAAAGCCGGCAGCTCGGTGCCCGACGGGGGCTGCAGCTTCACCTTCATCACCTGGAGACGTCGGGCATTACAGAGTCACACCACGCATGTTTCTCAGGGTCACACATTGATGGATGAAGTGAGAACGGGCAATGGGTGAGGGAAAGGTAGTAGAATAGAAAGTTCTAGAGAAGAGGACCAGGGGAACGGGAACGTGAAAGTAACCCTGTAAACTTTTGCACATCCCTGCACAAACTGTACAGCTCTTCATTCATTGAAATAACAGTCATACTGTACACATTTGTTAATATTCTTTATTATAATTGCGCAACCTTATTGTATATGTACGCGTTTTACTGCAGTACTTACTTTATCTTTCGATTTACACATTTATGGTAAGGCACCAACATACCATAGCCAATTCCTTATTGTGTGTAAACCTCCTCATAAACCTGATTCAGATTTGATATGCGGGAGGTAGAGCGCAAGCCGGTAAGGGAAAGAGAAAGAAACACAAAGAAAAGAAAAAGGTAAAGAGGTCATCGTCAGTGGTGGTGGCAGGGGACGGCGAGCCTACCTTGGGGACAGCAGACTGGAAGCGGATGCTGGTGGCGGGTGCGGGGGCCGAGGACAGCATGGAGATGATGACCACGAGGACGTCGGGCCGCGACGGAGGGCAGTCCCGCGCAAAATGGAAGAGCACCCTCAGGCTGTGCTTGTCGAACACGGTCACGGGCAACAGGCTGCCTAGAGGAGGGAGGGAGAGCACACGACATTCACGTTGTTTTAATAGCGTATCGTTGTATACGTTTAATTAATGATCCCTAAAGGCTATAGATATTGCTAGTTGTTGTATATTATGACTGTAGGATTCTTAAATTCGATGTCATGGAGTTGTATGTCGTATTGTAGGGCCAAACTATCAGACCATGAGCTTACTGGGTTTTATGGATTCCAGAGGCACTGTCACGTTAGCCAGGGAGATGTCGTCCTCAGGGGGCGGAGCTGGTGCAGCCGTGCCTGGAGCGGGAACCCCGAGGCCGGGCTGGGAGTTTAGGAGAGCCCCAGGCTGCTCTGCGGAGAAGGCCGGGATGGGGCTTGGCATGGTGGTGCTTGGGACAGAGCTGGGGCTGGAGCTTGACTGGGTCTGGAGGTCTCGCAAGGTGGGTCTGGAGTGAGGTTGGTGCTTGTCCCTAGTTGGGCAAGAAGGAGAGAGCCCTCGTTATTAACTTTCAGTACTATTTCGTATATAATTCTATTTTTATTTTATATTATAGTTGTACATTGTTAATCTTTCTAATAACATTCATAGCTTTTGACTTCAATGAACATGTTTTTCTGGCATAGTCAGCTTTTCATTATAACCGCTTACCATGGGTCAGCAATCCTCTCCTACAAGAATGTTAGAAATAACCCACATTTTATCCTAGTGGTAAACGTGTTTCCCATCCTACCATTTGACCTGCTGGCTCCCTGGAGGTAGGGACTGCTGCAGCAGGGTCTTGCCCAGCAGATCGAGCTCATCCATGGGCTTGACGGGAGTGGCCTGGGCCCCCACCGCTGGAGTGTGGGGGGTCAGGGTCACCGAGGGTAGTAGCATGGCCTTGGGCACCGCTGGCACTGTGGGCTCGATGCTGTCGGACGACTGGTTGGGTAAAAGGGGGTATAGGAGTAAGAGATTGTGCGTGTGTGTGCGCTGGAGTCCAAGATGAGACAGAACTCCACAAAGGCTGAAGCTTCCGGAAAACAAAATGATGAAATCTCACCTGAAAGGAGTTCCAGTCTCCTGCTTGAGGGGTCGGGTTGAAGTTGGGCGTGACATCGTTCAGACCTAAGACACCATCATGAGATTATACATTTTTTTTAAGTAAATGTCGTAAAAATCTGATGAGAAACAAATTCAGACACTATGGCCCAGTTTTCCAGGCATGAATTTAGCCTCGTCTTAAAATAAGAAAAAAATTCAATAAATATCTCCACTGAAAACGTGTTTAATCTAGGACTAGGCTTAATCCATGTCTGGAAAATTATGAGCCATTATGTCATCATTTATTTCAGGAGATAAAAGCGTGTTTACCTAGCGACATGAGCTCATCGTCGAGTAGGTTAAGGCCCGCCTCCTGCGATGGCGTCTGCAGAGACGGAGTGCCGGGGTAGGAGGGAAACCCGGCGGGTGAGGTGTCCAATCCCGTCAGGTCTAGGAGAGCCGTGCTACTGCTTCCTGAAAGGGGATTGGACAAGGGGAAAAAAGGATCTAAATTCTATCGGTCAACCTCAAATCACAAGTGATCTACAAATACTGAAACTAGCAAATGTCAACTGGACGCCATGTTGTTGTCCAATTGGGATCCGTTTTTAGGGGTTTGATCCGAAACCAGGAAATAGCCACATGGATTGCCCCGCCCCCTTTCTCACCTGGTAGGGTGGGCGTGGCTGTTCCGTCTCCGTTCACCTCCTCCCCCTTCACCAGCTGCCGGTACAGGTTGATGACCTGCGTGAGGCTGTCGTTGGCCTGCAGTATATCCGCTGGGTTGACCGCGAGAAAAAAGCGCTTATAAACTCTAGGCGTGCTGATGTACCACTGCTACCAAATACAACGATGCACTTCTGGGGAATTGATCATCTGCTGTACTTACTATACGCATGTGCTGTTTATACTGTATGCTGCTTTGGACAAAAGTGTTTGCCAATTGAATTACATTTGACACAAATCCACTGCGTTACCCGGTCGTTGAACTTTCACAGACCCTAGTTCACCCATGGAGCTCGGTACACCAAGACATATTACTCCACCATGAAACACGACAGTTCAGTATTCAGTGCTTTGAGTACTGTGTGTGTGTTTCTCTGGAGACCCCCCCTGCGGTGGGGAGGCGTTTCTGAGAGCGCGCCTCACCCAAGGCCTCGTCGTTGTCCTCCGTGTCGCTGGCCAGTCGGAACAACGTGGGCCGCATCTTTTCACAGCGCTGGTACAGGTCCTGCGAGGGAGGGGGGGATCATTCGTCAGCAACCAATCAGCCATTATACCAACCCAACTCAAAACACGTCCCCCGTGTTGGCGGGACCTTAACTGGGTCAAGTCCTGCGACGTTCAAACCCCCCCGCCCCCCCCCCCAAACAGCTTCGACTGAACGTGGACCCGCAGCTGGCGGCGGCGGGTGCGTACGTTCGCCCCGTGCGACGCCACACAGCTAGCCGTGCCCTGCTGCACACGCGCCACGCACCGCTCGTATGTCTGAACGCTAAACTGTGTGCCGCGTAAGGCCCCTAGCGGTGGCGGCGGCGGTGGCTGACCTTGAGGAGCTCATCGTTGCTCTGGGAGCTGCTCTCCCTGCTGTAGTCCCCCAGCAGCTGGTTGAGCAGGCCCACGCTCTCCTTCACCTCCTGGATGGCGTTGACGCGCTTTGATACCTTCTCCATGCGCTTCTGGTCCTGTGGAGGAGGGGTGTGTGTGGGGGCGGGGGTTAAAGGGAGACAGATAACTGTTAACGGAACAGGATTGCGAATGGTTGATATCCTTGAAGGGGAACTGTGGATATAACTCAATTGGGGGGGGGGGGCGGACAGAAATAAAGGGAAGATGACTTTACTGTCAAGATACTGGGATTGCAAACGGATGATGATTTGAGGATCAGATTTTGAAGACTGTTCAGATGGTGGATTCATTGGGACTTAGAGGACATTGTGGAGATATGACAGTAGTAGAGTACGGCAGCAGTCACAGAGGAACACATTCAAACAAACACAACTAAAACACATACACAGAACATGACTCACCTCCTGAACCATTTCCTTAATGAGTTTGTTTGCTGCTCTTAGATCTTCTGGGTGGGTGCTGTTTAGGAGTCGAGACAGCGTCTGCACAGACAGGAAAGGGGGAAGGAAGGGAGGTGGAGAAAGACATGGAGCGAGTAATGGAAAGGAGGGAACCGTTTTGGACATTGATTAAAAGTTGCAGTGAGTTGAAATACGAATGATAAGAGTTATACAAAAGATCAAGTTAGCATTTCGGGAAAAAAAAAAAGAGATGAAAAAAAGAAGAATGGATATTTATTTTTTTTGCATCTTTACCTTAGACTTCTCCTCATCCTCAAAGATGGCGTTCTTGGGTCGGGCTGGAGGCGGTGGGAGTGGATTGTCGTCAGGAAGGACTGGGTCCTGCTTCACAATACCTGGAAGAGACCCCGTCCACTTCACATGAGTAAACAGTCCGTCAACAACACGTCCCATGTACCACCGTCATCTAGGTCACATCTCTAGAATAACATTGCTGGAGCCATGAAGAGTTAACCATATGATGGGACTGGCTACAGGGCTACATAGCTACTCTCTAAGTGGGGTCGGGCCGTAAAGTCATTCATGAATTACCTAGTAATGACTCATCCGACTTTCAACTGGATTTTTGTCACGGGTTAATGCATAATGCCACTGAAAAAGAGAAGACTAACATACACACAACGAACTTCGGAACTGTTGTTATTCAACACAAATTACGTTTTGAATGGTTACTAAACCGCTTATTTTAAACACGATATGGTATGCCCTAATGTAGTTGCGCCGTCTTTCTCACTATACTCATTGTGATCCTGACATTGCACGGCAGTTTAAGCCTCCAAATTTGGATTTGACCTAGTTTCCTCTACGAGTGTGCTTGTCTCACCCTGTTTCTTGAGCATCTGGTAGGCGTCTGCTATCTTTAACTCGTCAGGTAGCCCCACCGTCCAGCTGTACATCATCTCCAGAACCTTCTTCTTCACCGCTTCTGGTGCCCTGGTACCCAGGTACTGCGAAGGAGATTGCAGGAAGAGTGAGACATACAAAACAGGTAAAGACATCAGCTAGCATCGGCAGTGTCGTGTTCTACAAAAGCATTGTGTTAACTTAACGGATGTTAAGTTGTTCTTCCACTAAAAAGCAGTAATTGTATGGCCTCTCGTCCGTTGGTGATACCTTGGGTGACACAACCTTGATGAGCTCGTTGAGGAAGCGGAACTTGCCCACTTCGTTGTGGAAACGCTTTCCACTGTTCTTCATGCACGTCTCTAGGACCTGAGGGAGAATTCAAGTTCAGTTAAAGTTAGCGTTCCACCGACACAAAACCCTGCATCATTGATGAATGTTAGTAATTGTACATCTTATTTGTCCATTGTATTTCAATCTTTTAATTTGTAAAGTGTTTTCCTATCCTGAGTTCTCAAATCACATTGTGCACATTCACCCAATGTGTACTGTGCTTAGATTCTGCGTTCTAGATGATTCTAGCTCAGGACTTAATAAACCTTATGATTGACCCTTTGCCATTTTTATTCAGTGGTTTTTGAATCGATCATTGAATAGGTTGAAGTGGATAAATACGTACGTCATATTAAAATGTTTTCATTTATTACATGTTTTATATATATGTTTTTAATCAGTCTGGTTTTATAGATTTTGTGCGTTCGATCTGTAAAAGCACTTTGAGTCCACTTCTGTTGTTTTTTTGAAGTGGTCTATGAGTAAAGGTTGACTGGACTTATCATGGTGTATGAACTGGACTCTCACCGCGAGGGCTTGCATGGCCTCCCATTCCTGAGGCGACTGGATCTTATGAGCCAGTAACCTGGCAGCCAGCTGGGGTCTTTTGGAAAAATAAAATGTCACTGAAAATGCCACTGATAACTCAATGCTAAGCAGTAACTCAATAATACTAATCTCTACAAAACACAGTGAAACACAATGGAAAGTGTACTTCTGTCATTAATTATACTAGCTCAGCTTACTGTTTCTCTTTTTGGTTAACAAAGAGCCAGGCTGTTGTTTAGAGCAAGGTTTCTTGCAAGATTCCTCATCAATTTTGCATTTTGTGTCTTATTACTGCCAGCTGAATTTGTATCAGAGCTTGCTGTGTTTTTCATGTTTTTCACAGTGTGATAACATCTTACGCAAAGCGTAGAAGAAAGACTAGACACCAGCAGCTCTGTTCAGCATACGCCAATGACACAAGGATGTTCATACCAGTGTTTCCCACACATAGACTAATTTGTGGCGGTGCGCCACAGAATCAACTCCGGCCGCCACACATTGCGTTTCGTAAAACATTTTTTTTTATCGCTATTTAGGTAAAAACACGCAGCGTATTCGTTCAGCTGCATTTCCTTTCCCTGCTCTCCCTCCGTCTCTTTCACGCACGCGTCTTTCTCACATACACACACAGTCACTACGTCAGCACACGTTAGCAACAATGCATACGCCGTTCTAGTGAGACCGACAGCTACATCAGCGAGCCTTCAGCATTAGTGCCGTAGCTAAAGGTCTAGGAAAGTTGAGGCTACTTTTCGCTAGGTACCGACGGACATGTCTTAATCGAAGGTTCCCCTACGTTCTTTTGGTGAGAAGTTTCAAGAGCTAGCTACTTACCCGGCGTCATGGAGCCGAACAGTTAAATAGTTATTTAGCACCCTGTATGCAGCGTCGCTACCTGCATATGCAGAAATTATTTGTTTGTTGTTGTTGATTTTGTGAATTATTTCCAATCCCCCCCCCCCCCCCCCCCCCCCCCCCCCCCGCCACATATAGTTTTCTAATCTGTGGGAAACACTGCATACCTAATGAGGCACAGTTGTGGACCCATTGGACTAATATTTGAACCATAAAATGGGGAGCTATGTAGAAAAGGTGCAATCCTTTTTCAATGGTTCCTATGATATGGATGACAACAACCTACGATTCACTAAACATCCTGCTCATGTGATTGACAACATGATTGACAACAGAACCCAAAAAAAGATGTCACTGTCCAAAGACATTATATACTGCAGTGTCGTAAGGGAGTTCAAGACTGTAGGCTTATCATCTGGCAGTTAAGACAGAAAGCTCTCCTCACCCCTCAGGTTCATTGCTCAGCTGTTGGCAGAAGCCTTGGATACTCTCCCAGTCCGTATCCTTGTTTAGTGGGTTGGTAGCTTTATCTGCGGAAATAGATGCACATTTTCGTACAATGACTGGTCGACATCATAAAACGTACATTTTAACGCCCACAATAAGCTAAAAATATGGATATTTTGCCCAAATTGCCAACACAACATTGAAGACATTGACTCCTCCCCATTCTGACAAGCTGTCATAAATTTGAGACTAGGTCGCTAGCTAACCTGCCTTGATCAGCTTTTCAAACACGTTGCAACAAATACATCAAAGATCAATCTACTAACACAACAAACAACGGTTAATCGGGGTTGTCAACTCATTATTTGGCTTTAACTAATCAGGTTAATGTCTGTTTCTGTTCCTCACAAGCTCTTCGGTGTCGATCATGGGTTACACTGCACTGACTTGGTTTGCTAACAATGCTAGCCAACATTCTCATCAAAGTGGGACCACGGTTCAGTAATGTTCTGAGGATTCGCTCTCTCGTAGCAACCATCTCTATCCCATTACCCTATTTCAGCTCATGTCGATCTAAAAATGTTTCATAATGACAATAAAAGCACCGTATGACTCACTGATGCGAGACTCCAAGCTTTCTTCATCTGGAGGCGCCGCCATCTTTCGGCGAAATTCACAAAAAAACGAAACTATCGCGTTATTCTAGAACTTGTCCCACGCTCGCTAGTTGACGTGGGTGTGGGAGGCTCTCAACAAAAAAATTACTTGCATCATACATTATACATACATTATTAGGTTCCCTTCTTGTTGCATGTTTTCAAGTTGTTTTTCTCCTTAAAGGATACTTCTGTGATAATTATTAGCTTTGGTTTGACAGAAAAAGACAACCTGCTATATCACGTCTTTTGAAACTGATTGTGGTCATGCAATGTGTTAATGAAACGGGAAAATACAATTCAGTTCACTAAGTAAGATTGTAAGTAATATTGTTATTAAAACAATCTGGCAATGTGGGTTCGTTCATTAAGTGTACTGTAAGGAGCTGCCAAAATAGCTTTTAGTCCCTCTGTCGGGCAGAAGGAGCAACAACTTGACATTCAAACGCAGGCAAACGGCCAAGAAAGGCTTGGAAGGATAGGCAGCTGCTCATATCACCATTAATTTACCATGGTAGATTTATCATCATGCATCATGTAAATAGAAAACTGCGTTATAGTTGGCAACATTTGTAGCTACTGCAGTTTGGCGGAATCAAGTGAGCACACGAGGAGGGGAAACGCACTTTGTTTTGGGTGGCTGCTCTGACCGGTTGATGGGACAATATTGCAGCCAAGAAAAAGCCAAGGCGTTCACGATTCAAGTTTGGATGAACATCGCAACAGAAGAAGTTGAACTCTCTGCTTCAAGGAGGATACTGTGACGTGAACTGAACCGTTGAACATATTTGACGGTCAATACAGTATAACCATCCTAGATTGAACCGAATGTTGAGGCAAAACATGGCTAGCTAGACTTGGCCAGCTGGCTAGAAGTAGCTAGCTAGCCAAATTAGCTAGCTACGATTGGGGGTTAGGCTATTGAGTTGAGAGATTGTGCTAAATTTGGACTGTGGTTTTCAAGCTAATCCTGGTTGCGATATTGCTGAGCTACATTGGATTCTTAATGTTTTTGTTTTATTTATTGTATTGGGTTCGTGACGATTAATTGAGTAATTTGGATCACATTTCTTGTAAGGGTTAAGCAGTCAAGGTAAAGATGTTCCTGAGAGAGAGGGCAAAGTTGGACTGTTTGTTAGCAAGCCACCGACCTCAACCCTGACAAGCTAGTCAACCAGTTATGTCATTTTGGGTGTTGTCCTTACCTCAAACAAAATATTGGTCTAATTTAAGTAGCATTAAGAATCTAAGCACTTTTCTTCCTTCAGACACTGTCACCGGCATTAGACTACACACGTGGGAGTTAGGGAAGTCAGTCACTGGGAAAGATAGGAAGGTATAAAATTAGGCGATTTTCAAATATGGGTTCATTGAAAGCTCTTCAAGAATGGTGTCGGATACAATGCGAAAATTACAACGATGTGGAAATAAAGAACATGTCGACGTCTTTTCGAGATGGCATGGCATTTTGTGCCATAATCCACCGATATAGACCGGATCTTATGTAAGTATGAAATTGTTTTCGTTTATAAGAATTTATGTTAATATAATAAGCGTAGACGTCAGTAAACGAAATGGAATGAATGATTAAGTATGAGTTTTATTTGAGCATAATCATTTGATTCCATGTATTTACAATGTATTCTTATTTTACGACCATTCTAGGCTTTACTAGGCTTTACTTGACAATGCATTGCACTCTTCACAGCCAGCAGTAAACTAACCCCAATACCACATTTTGGGAAAGCATTATTGCCGTTACAAAGTAGCATGAAAGGGAAATATTATTTAATTTATGTCAGGACGTACGAGAACACACTTTGTTGGAACAGGACAGCTATCAAAGATTAAGTCGTTTGTGATCCAAACATGGTCCCTTTTCTTTTTAAATTCCACAAAAAAAAAAGGGTAAACAAGGTGGAATAACATGCAGTTCGACCTAAATATAGAGGTGTGCCTTGGAGTTTGTGCTATTGTATGTTTATTTGTATTCTCTATAATCAAACCACTGACGTGCCAATATAGATAAGTGATGTGAACACAGCTGAGTGCATTGTCACAGTGATCATCTAAATCCACAATCAATTTTGGTGCTTGGCCAATGATCTCTAGGTCCTTGTTGAAGTTGTAAAACTAGACTAAAGAGTGGAGGAACAAATGTTCTGCACTAATGTGGGGTGACAGGCCTGGCCCTGTCTGTAACAACACACCCCTGTGTACAATACATTACACTCCCTCACACACGCCACAGTTTGGACATGTTCAGAGCAACTCACTGCATCAATGTGATCACAGTGATGGGTTTCACTGAGGCAGAAGAGGATGGCGAACTCGACCCTGGTGAAAGGTGCATCGTCCGTGGTCCAATGGTTTTCGCTGCATACAACAGCCTACATTGGATCATGAAATGGCCTGATCTGCCAGAGACACGGTGTTTGTATACATGCCACTGTAAGAAAAGTTTAATGCCATGCGGGGAATGTGGCCCCTCAGCGGATGTGGGACGGGAGTGCGAGCCATGTCATGTGCATGAGGCGAAACCCCTCTCTTGCAGACGGTGCCAGAGGGAAGCAGGCTGTAAGTCATCGTAGGCGTGGCTTTGCGGCACGTCTTCTGCGATTCTGCACCAGGTTCAAAGGGAAGCGTCTCAGTTGTAGGGGACAAAGTGCAGGGACGAACACCAAGAGTGAGTGCACCTTCACCGTGTTAGCACGCGTCGACAAATGTGAGAAAAAGGAAGTGGAGCCGTGCAAACGGCGGCTTCTTGCACTGCGCTGATGTACAGTGGGTATGAGGGCCACATTGAAAGTGAGTGGAAAGAACCTTGAATTGTGTGTGTATGTGCTGGCTCTCCAGGCAGCTCAGTAGCCAGTACTTGGAGCCTGGCCAAGCCGGGCCGGGCCCCCCTGTCCTGTCCTCAGTCTGATCCAGACAGACAGTCCATCAGGCTAATCTGAGGCCAGGGCCTCCGCCTGTCATCCCGGATTTAGCTCTAATGCCGCGCTCGTCCTCGGAAGGCAGGGCCACCGCTCTGCAACTCGCCGTGACATTACCGCAGTGCTGTAACGTAACAACGTTGGAACTTACTAATGTAATTCAGGAGGATCGAGGCTGCAACAGTTCCCCTTATTACTGAAGTGGGCCTTTGTCTAGAGGGTTCTCTGAAGGATGGGAGATACAGGCCACACGCCTGAGTCTCGCGGTTCTGGGGTTTATGTGGAGGTTTATTGTGCAGTCATGGCGGCCCACACAGAAAGGCCTGAATGTCAAACCGATGGGACAGTTAATCACTGCCGTGTCATCCTGTTTCGGATGCCGTATGCCGATGCCATGGGACATGTTTCATTGAGTCTTTCCCGTTTCGTCTGTCGTTCTCTCCTTGTACACGTGACACTGGGGACCCGTGTTGCCTTCCTTCCCTGCCTCACTCTCAGTTCCCTTTTCCACGCGTGCTCATTCACCTCCTCATGTCCGATTCCTCCCTGTATGTTCCAACTCTATTCTGGTCACTGCATGGTTCTGCACGGTCCATGAGATTGAAGGGAGCACTAAGAAACCCCTGAGCACACCGTGCCAGCTTCATGTTTCCATAAGCAGCCGGTCTTGTGGCTGCAGCAGCAACACCGCCAGTCAAGTCCAAAAAGCCCGTCAGGTAATTTGGTTGGTAGACGGACACCAGACACACTGACCGTTGGCAGACCCCCCCCCCACCCCCCCGAGAGAGTCATAGCAGAGGAAGTTCATGCTGGCACTTTAGTCAGTGTCGTGCGGCGCTGTCAAAGATGCTCCAGGGTGCCTAGCCTGAGGGTAGATGCCGCGGCGAAGCGGGAGATTGCGCAACGACTTTTCAGTCACGGCAGGTTTAAGCCTCGCCAGCTTTAGCGTCGGCGCTCGAGCAACCCGGAGCATTCCGTGAAGGTGGGAGCCCTCACTTAGAGGGAGCAGGGTGTTTGTGACGTAGTCCTCGGGTAAGCTAAGTGCATGTGTGGCCATGGGAGCCAGATTAAAAAGTACAGAACTGGCTTTGTGTTTCTGGGCAGTGGTTTTTAGGGTGGATTGGTTTCAGGGAACTCAACAGGGATAAAGCTCTCCTAGGCTGGAGTTATTTTGCCTCCCTCGGCATTTCCAGCACATGCGGCACACATGCATGCATGCACATTCATCCCAAAAAACAGCTTTGACATTTTCCATCTTAACTGCAGGATGTTTACTGGTGGGACTGCAGGTTTGGTTCCTTGCTCTGGGGCCCTTGTTAACAGCCTGCTTAGTTATTATCAGCCCCATGCTCCTGTTCAGCCCAGCTTCGGTCCTTTCATCCCAGTGGGCTATCTTGTGAAACGCTGTTTACGGGTCTTTGGGGCCAGTTGAGTCTGGCCAGACACCAATAGTCTGTCATTCTGTGGAGCTCATAGTGGTTTTCATCATCAAAGCACTGACCATAACAAATTGTCTTACCACAGCAAAACATTTGACAAACCTCCGCCACATTGCTACCGTCCAAGAGAATGTCTTGGATTGCCCATGTTTGCCTTTGTCATTTTGAATGCAGTTATTCCTATTTTTTGTGCTATCTGTATTATTTTTAATGTGTGTATCTGCTGTCTTTTCTGTTGTTTCAGAGACTTTAACTCCCTCTCCAAAGAGAATGTCTACGAAAACAACCGCCTGGTGAGTCAGAGCCAACAGCCACCTCGAGGTGGAGAGCACTAACACTTGGGCGTCAGACTAACGCTGACTCCATGTTGTCAAATACTGTAATTAGGTGAAGTCTCGGTGGTTCCCCATCCATTCTTAGTTGATGGTGTGTGAACTTGGTTACATGAGGTTCAAACAGAACTCTGGGCCTGGGGGCTTGTATCTTGTGAGAGTCGCAGGGTGTCATTTTAAAATGCACAGCTTACTTGACCTTTTCCTCACATGGGTGTGACAGTGTTGTCTGATGTTAGTCAGCGAAGCGTTATGCATTGGGTGTATGTGTGTGTTTGAGAGAGACGATGAAACTCTTTCATAGGTGCCTGCGCTGCAGAAAACTGACATTTGACATGGAGGGAAAGAAGTCAGCAGTTGAAACTAAACAACAAGGAATGAGCACAACATGACATTGAATGGTTTTATGGATATTTTGTGAACAATCTACACTAAAACAGTCATGACATGGACAACAAAAAGTTTTCAACTCCATTGGTTGCCCGTAAATGACCCATTATGTGCAATATCACAAGATGGGATGTTCACAAAATGGACATACATCTCACAGCTACTCTCAAAGGCACCCAGTGTTTTTGGCAGCTCGGCTCGACTATTTACATTTCGACGAGTCTAGGAGCTGTCGGAGAGAGGCAAAGCAGCTGGTGGTCCAAACCACCTCATCTGGCCACTTTCTTAACTTTCTCTCTAAACAGTGGGAGCGTTTCACTGCGCATGAGCTCATGCAAATCCTGAGGCAGACCACGTAGCATGCTAAGCTAGCACCGGGGCTGGATGGGTTATTAACTTCACATCATAACCAGCAGATTTCAGTTCTGTTAATTGTTTCTCTCTAAAACCTTTTCTGTGAGTTCAAGGGTCTTACTTGTTCAAGCTTTTGGACTGGCTGGTAGTTGAATTACTGTGAGAACTGCTGTTTTGATTCAATGAGAAATATCTGTTTACAACCATTAATTGAAGAAGTAAGCCAACATTTCACGTCTAGATAGAATGTAGGTTTCATTGAGGAAATATTTTAATCTGATAACAAGACTTTAGTCAACAATTAATAAACATGTACACGTCCCATAATCTTCTCCCCAGGCTGTTTCCTGAGAAATACAAAAGCCTTTTACCTGTCAGCAAAACAATAACAAATCTCTGTCGCTGGTAGCAACCATGTGGACTGTGGATTACAGTGTGTTGACTTGCTTCCATCTGATTGTATCCTCAGTCTTTTGTAACAGAACCTGCTTGAGGCAAAACACGACGAAAGCATCCATTTCCTTAGAGGAAATTGTAATTAGACAGATGGATATCCTCCGAGCTATGTCGTCAAGTTTCAACATTGGGAGCCGTTTTGACCAATATAGCTTGCTCATGTTTCGGAAGCGGGGACATCGAGTTTCTGCTGACGTGACGACACGCTACTCACATTTGGACTGACAAAGTACATCAATGCCATGGCTATTTTCACTTTCTTTTTTTCCCCCCACTCTCTTGGTCTACTCATCTTGCTCCCTCATCCTCCGTCCTTCCTTCAGGCGTTTGAGGTGGCTGAGACGGAGCTGGGAATCCCAGCCCTGTTGGACCCAGAGGACATGGTGTCCATGAAAGTGCCCGACAGACTGAGCATCATCACCTACGTCTCCCAGTACTACAACTTCTTCACCAACAAGTCCCACGGTGGGTGCCAACTCACCTAGGGTCTCGGTCTGGCTCTAGATCTGGGTCAGGGTCGGACTTGGTTTACATGATTCCGTTTTTCTAAGGACTGTGTCCCTTTTTCGATGCCATGTAATCCCCATGTACAACTGTGATTGTCCTTGCCTATTTTCTAAATTGGCCGTGGGCGGGTTTTACAGGTCTCCCTGTCTCCCTCTCTCGGAAGACAGAGCAGTAAAAATACGCAATAATTTGAACCAGGTGGTGTCATATTCACTCCCTTCACCCTAAGTGATCTGCCCTACTCCCCAAGTGATCCGTATCTGTAGTGATCAAGTAACTGCATGCTCTTATGGTCTTCACTTGGCACTTGTTTAGTTTTTCACAATGTATGCTTCATGTTTTGGCTGCTTGCAATGTTTGGGACTACCTCATTGTTATGATCAGTGACCTATGCTCTTTTGTAAAGCTCTCTCTTGGAAGTCGCTTTGGATAAAAGCGTCTGCTAAATGCATAAATGTAAATATAACTATAAACCGGCTTTATATTAGACCCATGTGCCACTATAGCCGCATGTAAAAGCTTGCTTTTTATCATGTCACAAATATAACAGAAATTGACTGGACTACTTTTCTATTTCTATCCCTATTTCATTTGTGTAGCCAACCCCCCCATTATGAAGAGGCCAAGTGGTACAGGCCACATTGAGCCAGCCCAAAAGAAGCCCACAGCCCCACTGGAGGATAAAATGGTAGAGTCTGAGGTAAGAAACCGGTAGCAGAAACACATAAGGAGCATTCAGGAATTGCAACATGCAGTCCTTCTCTAAACCCGTGTTTTAAGTAATGTAACTAGAGACACATACATTTGTTACTTAACATGCATGGTAACTAATACGTGTTTTTCATTTTTAAAGGGGTCATTGACAGATTTTTATATGGTATTTCACACTGTTGCTTAAGGTATCTGAATAGGGTATGTAACATGGCCCGTGTGCTGTTCTGTGTCCTAATGCAATCCTGTGAAATAGCCCTACAATGAATTGAGAGGTTTTCTCCCTTTTATGGTATGCTCATGAATATTTAGATGAGCTGCGCGCTGATTGGTTGGTTTACAACGAGCGAAGCTGCGGAGCAAAGACGCAACTTAGTCAAACATGCATCGTGAATTGTATATTTACATGACAAGACAGGTTATTTATTCGAATGAAACAGTCAGGAAAATGAAATAACATTAGCCCCATTGCCAATAAACTAAATCATCACACATTCTACCTATGCTAGATACAGGATACGTTAGCATTGCTAATAACTGTTAGCGACAAAATCATACTTACAGCTTGCGGTTGTGATGAGCATACGGTCGGATGTGTATGAAAATGTTGGGGCGTGTCAAAGGTTCAGACCAGAGCCAAAAAAGGTGGAGCCACCGAACTGACGTCAATTCAGTGGCATTTTGGAAACCGACTGTTATACAGCTGCAGTTTCATTTGTGAGATTTGCATAGAAAAGAGGTGTCAAAGGGACTTGAAGTTCACTGTATGTCAATTTTACCCACCAAACTGTCGTTATTCAACCATGACAAGGTAAACTCGGTTTTACAGTCAATGACCCCTTTAAGTTAAAAGTTGGTAAATAACTGGGATTGGATCTAGACAGACTCAAAAGTGACTTTTAATTAGAAAACGAGCGGAATTGGTATGGGTGCAGGAATAGTCGTGACTAGGGCAGAAACATAAAAAAAGGTTTTTATTTAAGATAAAAACGTGAATTGTATATTTTATTATTTTATTTGTTTGAAACGAGTGCTGTTGTATTGTCTTATTGCCAGTGTGTTTGGAAGCACATGACTGCATGAGCAAGCTCTTTCTATAGAACTCCTAATATCTACAATCATGTTAAATTTTATTTTAAGGCATGTTTCTGTTACTGCATGTGGTGACAGGTCTTAGAGTGGGGGAACCAGTTTACTTGACCTGTGTACCTGACAATCTTCGGCCCACAACTTAGCTGCAGTTGGTCAGATTGGAGCAAAACTAAATTATATTAATTGCTGAGAATTGGAAGACCCTGACTAGGTTGATATCGACAACATTTTTGCAGTTTAAATGTGAATTGTTAATACTCATCTCTTCTCAGTGCAATTCTTCATGCAATTCCATGTTTGACAAAGTTAAAACAGTACTTCCAAAGCAGAACATTATTTGTATTTTTACTTCTGCACAGTTACAGTCTAAATCAAATGTTTAAATGAAACATGACACATCTCTAGATCATTGAGGCTCTCCTGTGTTGTGTACACATGACAGCACTTTACATTCTTAAGGTGCACAGCTCAAGTAAAGGAGCATTTCCAAACTCTATGGGAGATCTGTTGGTACACAGGGGACATTGTCTATGAGATAGCCTCTGTATCCTGTCTGTCTCTCTCTCTCCCCTTTTCGCTCGCATGCTCTCTGCAACTCTCCCCCCGTCTCCCACCTATTGTCTTCCTCTTCCTCCCATCACGTTAGACGGAAGTTCACTCCTCTCCCTCATCCTCCTCTTCTTCATCGCCTCTGATCTCCCCTCCTCTCTCCTGTCCAGGGCCTAGGCAGTAGGACGGGGAGGGGGGGGTTGGTAGTGGGGCAACCGGGTTGGAGTGGGTGGTGTTAGGGGGCAGGGGTCCAAAGCGCAACCGTTTATATGACCAAACACACCTTTTTCTACTTCTTTACCGTGTGTGTGCCAAGTTTGGGGAATCCCTTGCTGCTAACCATTTCTACAGTTCACCCCCTAACCCAAAAAACTAAACAAAAGCATTGTATTTACTGCTTATCTTTACTACTACTTCCTACTAGATTTGAAATGAACACAATCTTTATTATCCTCTCTACACTCTTGATTGTCCTTTTTTTCTTTCTACACCAATAAAACTATGAAATGAAATGCAATAACAAAGACCGGATCAGAGAGAGATGATCTGGTGATGATGATGATGAAGATGACGAAGCGCAGACTGGGTTAGACTAGGCAGCCTAAGCCCAATGAATCCTCGACGATCCTTTCTTTCCTGACTTCCGTGTTTGATCTCCCCCCCCAACCCTTCCCCCTCCTCCCCACCCCCATCCTCCCCCGCCCTTATCCTCTTCATCTCCCCTCGCCACCCCCACACCCACCCGTGACCACCACCCACCCACACCACCACGCAAACCCACGCCCGCTAGCCAAACCCAGAACCCGGGCTGAAGGTGGTGGGAGAGGAGGCCGGGGCGGCGGAGGCCGGGGCGGCGGAGGCCGGGGCGGCGGAGGCCAAGCGCGTCACGCTCAGCAGCACCTGCGCCGCGTGCCGCAAGCACGTCCACCTGGTGCAGAGGTTCCTGGTCGACGGCAGGCTCTACCACCGCAACTGTTTCAGGTGACCCCCACTGCCGTGCCCCGTCATCCAGCCAGCGAGCCATGCGCCATGGCAAAGGAACTGGTCACTGCATGTCCTTCATTTAAATGCACTGCAGTGACTGCAGTTACTCTACTATAATCCGTTTTACTTTGATTTATGTCTGCCCCCTCTCCCTTTCTTTTTCTCTCAGGTGTAGGGAATGTAGCAGCACCCTACTTCCTGGATCCTACAAACCAGGAAGTGAGTCAGGATCTCTGGTCTGCACGCATCACTTTGGCAGGGCGGCCTTGACCAATCAGAACGGCCGACCGGACCTCAGCAAGAAGCCGGTGGTGGTCGAGTCGGCCCGGGTCGGTCCAAGCACTCCACCTCAAACGCCACCTCAAACTCCACCTTCCGAGAGGGACCAGATAAAGGTTCCTTCTCATGAAGATGTCTGCAAAGACCACTCCACACCAGCCGATGACTCCACCACACCCTCACCTCCTCCTCCTCCAACTGTCCTCACAAACTCGGAGAGCGAGGAGAGCGAAGAAAGCGAGGCCGCCCCTCCGCCCTCCTCTCCGCCCTCCTCTCCTCCCAATCCTTTTGACGAGAGCGACGAAGAAGGAGGAACGGGAAAGGAGGAGGAGGAGGAGTCTCAAACACCGGCCAACGAAACAGCCAATGGCAGCCTCCCGGCATCGCCCGTTAGTCACGTGGGAGCGGCCGGTCGGCCAGTGCCCGCCCCTCGACGTGTTTCGGAGGTGGCCCCCCCTCCTCGGCCAGCCCCTAGGGTCCTCCCACCACGGGTGATGGACACCCTGGAAGTCAACGGTAAATAGCCGAGCAAATGATTGACAGCCGAGAGGACCAATGCCTGTTGAATGGAGCCTATTTCCAACTTTTCCTTATCCTCACCTTATGTGTATTTTCTTTTCTTGTTTTTGATTGACAGGTGAACACAGGAGATCTGTCCCGGCTCCCAGACCTCGCGACAGATCCCACTCCCCTGGACGGTAAGTCATCTGTATTCAGAGTCTAGTAGGGTCACAGCTGTCAGGGCCTACAGTGGGGTGCTGAAAGTCTCTGGATAGTAAAACTATCTAGGTTTCTGGATAGTAGAATTCTCTGGATTGTGGAGAACACATTGCCCCCCATCCCCCCCCGCCCTCATTGGTTAGCTGCTTGGGTCATTCCATCCATCTGTGAAGCAGCAGGATTGTTTGTGTGTGTTCTTCATGTGGATTGTCAGTGTGTGTGTGTGTGTGTGTGTGTGTGTGTGTGTGTGTGTGTGTGTGTGTGTGTGTGTGTGTGTGTGTGTTTGTTTCTGTAATCTCATCTGTCTGCGTTGTTGTCTCCGTCTCTCTGTTTACCCCCCCACCTCCACTCTCACTCTACCCCAGCTCTAGTCTTTCCAACGACACCCCCAAACCCAAAGACCCACCCTGGTTAGCCCTCGTCCAATCTGAACCCAAGAAGAAGCCGGCCCCGCCCCCTCCCCCGGGTACAGCCACGCCCCCACACCAAGGCTCTCTCTCCTCTCTCAAAGGGGCGGGCTCCAGGCCGGCCACGCCCCCAGTGCCCGCCAACCCCTTCGAGGATGACGAGGAGGAGGAGGGGCTGGAAGGGGAGGAAGAGGCGGGGGGAGGGGCGGTGCCACCCACCATCGCGGCGATCCACCCGTGGTACAGCATCAGGCAGGGGGCGGAGACGACGGGGGCGGACACGCCCCCTAGCGGAGGTAGCTCCTCCCGCTCAGCCAGCCCCGGGGGGTCCAGGGTTAGGAAGGGCCCAGCACCACGACCCCCTCAGCCCCCTAACTCCAACACAGGTCAGTGGACGGAACTTGGACTCCTAGTGCCAGTGTTACTTATTTGTGATTATTGTATATAATACATATTATTATTGCTATCAATATAGAGGCACTTGACAGTTAAACCGGTTGATCATATCTCATGGAAACTGACCAGTAATGAACTGAACTGAAACACCGTACAGAGAACGTTAGATTGTTTGAATTTCATATTCACTCCATGAACTGTAGTGGAAAACCAATTAAGGCATAATGTGTGCGATTGTTAATGTGGTATGCGTGAAACAGTGTTTTGTGTTGGATGTTCATTGTGTTATTTTTTTGTTGTCTCTTTCTCCATTTTCCCACCCCTATCCAACTCCTCCTCGATTTCCGTTTCAAAATTCTACCCTTATCAATTTCTGTTTTGCCTGACTCCTCCCTGTCCCCTCCCCCAGCTCTTTCTCACTCTCAGCCCTCCTCTTCCGCCCCCTCCCCAGCGATTAGCATCGAGAGCTTATCCTCCGCCTCCGACCACAGCTCCTCCCACCCTCCCCTGCAGGGCGGGGCCAGGGCCGGCGAGGACCACCCCTTCACCAAGAGTGTCTCTGAGCCCTCCATCTCCGGGCCCTGTGACTCCGCCCCTCCCGCCTCCGCCTCCTCTTCCGAACGCCTGGCCCCGCGCCTCTCCTTTGGCCCCTCCCCTTCCTCCCTTCCAGCCAACACCAGCTCGGCCCCCGCCACCCCGCAAACCAATCGGAGCGCAGGGGCCAGGGCAGCCAGGCCGCCGCCCCCGAGGCCCCCCGGCACGGCCAGTCCCCTGGCTGCATCAGGGAGTCCCGTGGCCCCGCCCCCTCGTAGCAAGGTACGGAACAAGCTCTAGTTCCCTATACAGGAATATTCCTAAAACACCACCATAGTAGCTTTGATACCTTGACACCTCACCATAGATGATCATCTTGAGCCATTATTACGGAAATTTCCAATTTGACTGTCATGCACATGGTATAGACTTCGGACATTTTGTTTGACTCATTCTGCCCCCCCACACACCTTCCCCCCACAGCGACACTGCAAGGAGAACCCCTTCAACAGGAAGGCCTCCCCCTCAGCATCCACCCCGAAAAGCAGGCCCCCGCGAGGGCCGCGGCCGGCCAGACCCCCCGCCCCCGGACACGGCTTCCCCCTCATTAAACGCAAGGTGGGGCCCCACAGCTAAACCCCTCTCCTACTGGTGGGTGTCGTCCGTGGCCTCAGCAGAGCCACGGTGAACCATAACAGTGGTCCTACTGAGGACATTCATCACAAATGTCCCGGAATTGACAGTGAAAACACGCTCCAGGTGTATTCATGAATTCCATTTAGGAGACGCTTTTATCCAAACCCGCGTACAACTTCGACCCCTTGATATGCCGCCAAATGTCACTGAGCTATACCTTATAAGGGTATTTCTTCAGGAGGGAATTGCATCTAAATAACTGTGCTCTCCAACCGTGTGTGTGTGTGTGTGTGTGTGTGTGTGTGTGTGTGTGTCTTTCCACCCCAGGTGCAGTCAGACCAGTACATCCCAGTGGAGGACATCCATGGAGAGATGGGGGAGCTGGAGAAGCAGCTGGATGAGCTGGAGCAGAGAGGAGTCGAGCTGGAGAGCAAGCTCCGAGACAACCCCAACGGTGAGGGGACACACACACACACACTCCCTGACACACACTCCCTGACACACACACACACACACACTCCCTGACACACACACACAGTCATGGGCTAAAACAAAGGCATGCAAATGTCCCATGGCTCTACTTTCATTGGCTCCCTTGCATAGACCTGGCGCGCGTGTTTGCGTGTGTGCGTCCCTTGCAATGGACATTTACATCATTAACCCTACCCCCAATAGGTGACTAGCAAATGGTCACCAGACCTCATTCTTCCTTACTAGCTCTGTCAAACAGTATCTCCAGTATCTCCTTTAAACAAACAAACAAACTCTTCTTATTCCTCAGCCCCAAGATGTGTGTTGTATGTTTACCCAGAGTTCAGATTTGGGGGTAGGCCTCTCTTTGCATACAAGGCATGCTGAACACAGTATCATTCTTATACAGGATATAGAGTTACAGCTTTAACTTTTCTAACACACACACACACACTTTCTTCCGTTCCCTCATTCTCACACACACGCCCGTTACCTCCCTCACGCATACCCGCTTGCTCCATAATACACACACACACACACACACACACCTGCTCGCTCCCCAACACACGCACACACAAATACATTCAGACCCCTACCACAGCTCTCTACACACACACCGCATTGTATATCATGAAACATAAGTGGTGCTCCAGGGCTGTGGTTCTAATGTTGGTCTAGAACAGTGGTCTTCAACCGTGGTCCCTAGGACTCACCGTCCTTCCTGCATGTTTTGGATCAGGAATGTTCAACCCTGGTCCCCAGGGTCCACTGTCCCGTATGTTTAAGATGTTTGCCTGCTCAAAAACACCTGATTCAAATGAATGGGTCATTAACAGGCTTCTGCTGAGCTTCAGAATGACCCATTTATTAGAATCAGATGTGCTGGAGCAGGGAAACATCTTAAACATGCAGGACCCCAGGGGGTCCCTGTGGACCAGGGTTGGAAGACCACTGTTCTAGAAGTTACTGGCCCTGGCTGCAGACACCCTCTTCATGAATGTCCTGTGAGTCCGGTTCCTCACGACCCTCTCCCTGTCTGTCTGCAGACGAGGAGGAGGAACACCTGCTGGTCGACTGGTTCACCCTCATCCACGACAAACACCTGCTCGTGAGGAGGGAGGCCGAGCTGGTCTACACGTACGTGTGTGTGTGTGTGTACGTGTGTGGGTGTGTGAACATGTGTATTTGTGCGTGTACATGTATGTGACAGTATAACCATGTCTGGAGCGTAGTATAGTAAAACTGTGTGTGTGCTGCTCTGTGTATGTACCCTGTGAATGTGCGTGTACAAATAGAATGCATTCTGTGCTAAAAGTAGGTGTAATATTGTGTGTGCGTGTTTCTCTCGCTCTACAGGGCCAAGCAGCAGAACCTGGAGGAGAGACAAGCAGATGTGGAGTATGAGCTCAGGTGTCTCCTGAACAAGCCAGGTGTGTGTGTACACGCACGACCTCACATCCTCCCTCGTTCCAAACCAAAAAGACATACCAAAGCTGAAAAGTATACTTGGGTTTGGTTTCGGGCCAGGGGAATAGGCTACCAAGGGAAAATGTAACCCTCCGGAAAATGGATATCGCTCTGTACTTCCTCACTCATTCACATCCTCCATCCTTATCTACTTTTTCATCCATCCCACAGAGAAGGACTGGAGCGAGGAGGACAAGGGGCGGGAGCAGGAGCTGATGGGCGAGCTGGTCACCATCATCGAACAACGGAACCAAATCATCAACAACATGGATCAGGACAGGCAGAGGTAATCAACTACCGTCCGTTGACATTGTATGCATGGACAGTGCTGGGCACTGTGACCCAGGCTATAATAATGGATAGCCTACAATCAGGCCCTTAAGCTAACGGTAATTGTGGTCACGCATTTTCAACAGGGAAGAGGAAGAGGATAAACTTCTGGCGGCCATGTTGAAGAAAAAAGGTAGGGGAAGGACCTAAGCACTCTTTTCTCTCTTTCTGTGAGATCTTTGTGTCTCTCTCTTTGTACACTCTCACTAATGAATCCAATGATTTTGTCATTTCCGTTTAGCCTCATGTTAGCTTGTTCTAACTCCCCATTTCCTTCCCAGACTTCCAGAAGGATCCGGAAGTAGAGCAGAAGAAGAAAGGGGGGAAGTTTAAACCCATGAAGGTCCTCAAGAGGCTGAGTCACAAGGGGGAGCCCGGCAAGGGCCCCAGCCCCCACAAGGGCCCCAGCCCCCGCAAGGAGAACTGAAAGAAATATGACTTGAGGAAGAAAAGGAGTACGAATAGTTATAGGAAAGGAAGAGGGTGCCTTGCCCCCCACCAAATCAACCTCCCCACACCCCGAGCAAGGACATGTATCTTTGTCAAAAAAAAGAGAGACAGATGAAGAAAGGAAAAAAAAATTAACGAAACACTGAACTCAAGCACTAACTCCAGCTTTACGCGTACACGGCTTTATCAAAGACTCGCGCGACCCTCAACCTGGGCAAGTCGCTCCCATCAAATCCGACGCTCTTCCCAAAAACCCGCAGTAACCTCTCCAGTGCGTTTTCTGTTGATATCCAATTTTTTCAGTTGCCTTCTGGGTTTGGACACGAAAAACAAATGGGGTGAGCAGGACAAGTGCTTCGAGAGCTTGATCGGCAGAAGCAGTGAGCCTAGCATGAAACGTTTTCTCCTGTGTCGTTACCGTGTCGTTAAATCATTTTTACATTGCACCTTTCCTCCCTTAGGCCTTGTCTTTTTAACAGTAGATTTAAACTATGGCTAGATGTTTTTTTGTGTCTTATCGTTTTATAATATGCTTATGAACACTCCCTGAATGTCGAAACGGTATGGAGGGATAGCAGATGGATTTTAAGTTATATCGACGAGCCCTGCATGTGGTTAAATCTTGAAATGCAGATGTTTTTTTCATTTTGTTTTCTTCTCCAAGGATATTTTGGTTGTATGTTTTAAGGGTCCTGATTAGTCAGGGCAAAAGCTGACCTGAATGTTTATGGTGGATGAGGGATATTTAAAGCCCATGTTCATTACAGTGATGCCACGATCTGCAATATGTTACAGACGAGTTACACTAACGTTACTGTGCTGTAGTTATGTAACTGAAATGTGTATATATCATGTCTGACAATTTCATGGGTTTGAGAATCATGGTTATATAGTTGATCTGGATAGGAAGACAGCTTTTAATGTATTAAAAACTAGAAAAGAGTGTACTTTAATACAGCACTAGATGTATTAAATTGATTTAGCTTTCGAGAAACAATTCTAAATGTACATTTTAGAGCATTAGGGGCTATAAAATGCAATAAGGAAACGTTTGAAAACATAGAATTGAACTACACTGTAGATAGCCGTTATCCAAAACACCATAGCAACTGTTAAACTGTTAGGGAGAGATGTTGCAAAATATGCAATCTTTTAATTTATATTTGACAATGCCTTTCTGTGTTTTGTCTGTCGGACTTTCATTGTGTTTGCCTTAAAAGTTGGAATCAAACTTTAAAAGTTGATACGCTGAGATTCCTTGTTCCTGAGTGCCATGTCGTTATTTAATTGTATTTTAGGAGCCGTCTGTCCTAAGTTGTGTATGTTTGTGACTGTAGTTGGGTATGGTCTGGTCGTCTTCCTCTCTGTCTCTGTACCAACTTGCTCTCAGTTTTGTTTAATTGTCTGTGTCACCATTTCTGTGTTTGTCATGTTACTTCCTGTGGGTTTGTGCCTGACTTCCTGTTCAAACCGAGGGCTTCTGAAGAGCTACAGCAATAATGTTAAATATTCAAACATGATTGCTTAGAAATATGGGAGACGAGAGAAATAAAAAATTAATGCAACTAATGAAGTGTTTCTGTCATTTATAGTCAGGGATGTTTTATATCATCTACCTTTTCTTCATTGGCAGTGTTTTGGTTACCACACAATCATATATAGACACAATGTGTCTTCATAGGTAAGACCACATATTCCACTACAATCCAAACAGTTTCCCTTTCAGATGCATACTGTATCATAACATTAGGCATATCACAGTATTTGAGAATGTGTTAAATGGAAGGAAAGACTACAATCCAAGGTGTAAAGTAGATGGCAGCTTCCTTCTTCCTGTCTGTCAGTCTTGGCTTCCTGGCTCCTCTCCAATAGACTCTGCCTTCTTTTCTGACATTGTCAGGGTCCTCAGCTCTGTACTGCGCGCCTTGTCAATCATCTCCAGCTCTCTGATTTTCTGTAAGCAAATTGTAGACGCAAAGGACATTATAGTCAGTGTAAACAGGACCAAAGACTAAATGTTAGATTATTATCATTTACCCATTAGTCAGTTTATCAAAATATTATGTTTACCCAACAATTAAATTCGGACTTTTCTGACCATTTCTGACAAAATTCTAATAAGCAAGGTTCATAATACAACCATCAAATAAACTCAATAACTATAAGATATTATTATTATTATTATAGAATCCTAATAATATAATATGGGACCATATTATATTATCAATTATGCCTGTGTTCAACCCTAACATTGGAGGCAAATATAGACAATAGCACCACTGTAGAGGTGAATGGAGTGTACCTGGGATATCTCAGTGTTGATAATGTTATAGTAGTTCTTGCCCTTCCCAAGAGAGGTCATCTCCTCCAGAAACTGTTTCCTTTCCTCAATCTCATCCAGAACTTGGACACAAACACATCAAACTTCATTGAATGGACTTCAAGTTCAACTCAGTTGAATAGTCTTGATATTTTGATTGTGTATGCAAGCTTGGTGGCAGATTGATGAGCTGATGTGTAGGAGTACTGGCAGGGGCTTGAAAAACACTTGAGTTTCCTCATTAGTATATCTCTGGAGCAGACCATTGGATAATGGGGGGGAAAAAGTGGGCGGAGGGCCTCACCCTCCTGGAAGCGGTCCCGTTCCTCCCCCTCCGCCGGGCCCTGGAGCTGTGGTACCTTCCTGGGCCGGCTGGGCTCCTCCTGCCCCGTGGCCAGGATGTTCTGAAGCCTTCGCTTCTCCTTCTCCAGATCTCCTACGAAAGAGAAGGAGGAGAAAGACAAGGAATAGGAGGTAAAGAAGGAGAAGGAAGCGGAGGAGGAGAAGAAAGGGAAGAGGAGGGAGAGAGAGAAGAAGTCTTCCAGGAATTGTTGGAGCAGGAACAGGACGTGAACAAATCCAATGTCACAGAGGGCTTCACGCCCATAGAACTGCACATAAGCCAACCTACAACCTTAAAAGACTGAGCTAGAGGTAAATAAAGAAGATATTCAGAGAAAGAGAAATAGAAAGAAAGAAACGTAGATGATACACTTGATGCCTGCTAATTGGACATAAATTAGTTATCATAAGAAAGGCTGTTTCTGTAATGTCCATGATCTCAGATTTAAGGTAGAGGGGTAACATACGTACGTGGGGCACTGGGGCGGAACCTATCTCTGGTGTAGTTGTCCCCTGAACTACACTTATCAGCGCTGCGCTTCAGAGGCTTGGCTGATAGACGTTCTGGCCCAGGTTTGATGATTTTGGGAGGGGGTGGAGGGGGTGGGGCCGAGGACGTGGGGTTACAGGTCAACGGCAACGCTGCTCCCTCTGTCAGAGTCGGGGTTGTCACATGAAAAATGTTCATAATACCAGTAGCACACATTATTTTACAGTGAACAAACCATTTAAGCCCGTACAGGCTAAGGCCCAACTGCTTGAGCCAATGAACCTGTTTCATTCCATGAAACAGCCCATTTGCAGGCCACTCAGAGTCTCAGTGTGAATCAGATACTCACTTTTGAGACGTTCGTTAATCTGTCTCTGCTGGAAGTTAGTGAGTCTTGACTCTTGCATCATCACTGTGTGATCAATAAAGAAAAGCTGTGCTAAATTAAATCCTTATTTTTTGACTTTTTGGACGAATGAGCTGGTACCATTACAATGCATACATAAACCGACATTTGAGCATGTCTTGAGTCTCCCTGCTGTATGGTGTCTGTTTAGGACAGTTCCACAGTCCTCCACCGGCTTGCCTCCGGGTAGATGTCTCCATCTACAATGCAAGAGACACACGTTAAGTTATCAATACGGAGACAACACGGATGAATGATCCACAGATAAAACCACAGAAATGTGACCCTATTTTTTTTTCGTGTTAGGAAATAGCAATATAGAGAATACTACATTATTACAATAAACAAACACTGCGTATAGGGTACAAACAGGTACAACTACAAATAAAATACTTAGCTACTATACCGTGAATTTTACACCATTAAGTGTCTGGGAATGACCTTCCGGGATGCAGTCACCGGTTGATATAGCAACAGGCACCACACAGGTACACAGCCATGCGACTGCAACACTGTTACCGCTAGGGGTGAGGCATGCAACTGGGTAGCCCTCAGAAAATAAATTTAGGATCCCCGCAATCGCGTTCTCCAATGATTTGAAATTTACTGCATTTGTATTTAACAGCTTCTGTATCTTGAGCTTGTCATGACATATCAATGTGTTTTCATTAGAGCAATGTAGAGTCTTGAGTGGGGTGTGTTAGGCCTTTGCTTGACAGTCAGACGTAACTAGCCGATCGATGAAAACACCAAGCTCAGTTAGCTAGGTTAACTAGACAGTGGGTAGCTAATGCACGATGGAGTTACTACGAAAGGCAGCGGTTGTGTTCCATAAAATCAACTGAAACTGGACACAATTATCGTTATACTTATAGTACTTGACGACGAAGGAGATCAGCGCGATATGCAGTGAGTGTTCTCATGTTATTTTAAAATGTGACAGAATGTGTGCGCTAATCCCGCTAAAACTTCCGAAAGGGCCCTCCTTACTGTAGCTCGATGCTAGCTTTCAGTACTGTAAGGTTAACCATTTGCCTCCATGCAACTTGCTTGAGAGAGCTCACAGGCGAACGTTAACTTGCAGCTATGAATGGTAGCTAATTGATGTTAAAGAAATACCTTAATGCTAAAAGCACGAATGAATGCCATGTGTTTAAGTGCTGCTCTTTGACTACTGATATTTGACGGTATTGTAGTAGCTCTAGCTAGCTTGCTAGGTTGTTACTGACCCAGCAGCATCAGCATCATCAGTTAAATTGTCACAAATAAGTAAAAACGAGCTAAATTGTAACCATTGGAGTCTTGGAAGATGAACATTAATGGTAGTGTAATTTTATGTGGACACAAATACCCAAGTAAGGATGACCATTTGTTTAACAAACGTATTGGTTGCGTTTTCATTCAGGCAATGAAGCGGGTTCGAACTGAGCAGATCCAGTACACCGTGGCTCAGTACCTGAAGCGTAGGCAGTATGTGGACACTGAGGGTGCCCTGAAGGGGGCGAAACTGTCCCAATCTGCTGAAGAGATGGCTGCCAACCTGACAGGTGAGGGTCGTTATCACTGGAGGGAGGTTACTGTAGAATCAACAGAGGTTGTGCAGGGCATGTGGGGACGTCTAGGTTAACGAAGCTAGTCCCCAGACTCAATGGAAGGTTTTGAGACTTATTATGAATAAAACTATGTTCTTGAACTGTGCATTTTCTACTCAGAGAACTGTAATCTTGACATCGTAACTTTTCTTTGAGCAGTACAGACAGAGTCAGGATGTGCCAACATTGTGTCTGCCGCCCCTTGTCAGTCGGACCCCCAACAGTACGAGGCTCAGTTCTCTAGACTACGGAACTTTCTCTCAGGTATTCTACATGACTTATGACTTGCATAAGAATTGGGAATACAAACACATCAGTGTGTTTTTTAAAGGCCCGTCGTGAATATAAATGTACATACTCGTGACATAAACAAGAAGATTCACTCTTTGGTTCTGTCATTCCTCCAGAAGCAGAGGTATCTTGGGGTAAGGAGGTGAGCTGCGTCCTCTACCCGCTCTTTGTCTACCTCCACCTGGACATGGTGCGCTGCGGCCTGAAGGGGACGGTGGACGGCTTCTACAGCCGCTTCCACGGCATGTTCCTCCAGGACGCCGAGCAGCGCGCCACCGTCGAGCAGCTGCGCCACGTGCTCACCTCGCAGGACGTGTCGGCCAACCCCAAGCTCTGCGCCTTCCTCGACCACAAGTACGTGGTGCACCTGACGGAGCCGGCCTACAGCTACCTGTTGCGCTACCTGCAGAGCGAGGACAACAGCGCCCTCTGCAGGGCTCTGAGCACTCACCTGCAGGTGGAGGTCACTACCTCGCCGCGCACAGACTACCAGCTCTACGGGACGGGCGGCGGGGCCGCCACGGCCCCCAACTCCACCTCGTCCTGGGCGGGCGTGGACGGGGCGGAGGGAGGGGAGGGCGTGGAGGTGCCCGCAGGGGTCCCTCAGAGCGAAGCGGCTCTGGAGGCGCTGCAGGACTGCATTAAGAAGGTGCGCGAGGGGCCCCCGTCGCTCACCACCGTGTGCTTCTACGCCTTCCACCACACGGAGCAGCTGCTGAACGCGGCGGAGGTTTCGGCCGACAGCAGGCTGCTGGCCGGCGGCTTCGACACCTCGGCCGTCAAGCTGTGGAGCCTGAGGGCCCGGAAGCTGAAGGCCAAGCCGCACCGGGTGGACGTGTCGCACGTCCGTCTGGCCTGCGACATGCTGGAGGAGGAGGTGAGAGGATTTGAGAGGGTCAAACTTGTTTTTGTTATTTTATGTCTTTCTATATTTTTCTGGGTCATTGTTTTTAAAGTGGACATTTGTCGTTTTTCAGACACACAGACTGAAAAGTCGTTTACATGCATCCATTTTTCTCAACAGGCGGATGAGGAGGACGGCTCGGGAAGCGAGATCAAGACCCTGCGCGGCCACAGCGGCCCCGTGTTCCGCACAGCCTTCCTCACGGACAGCTCGGGCCTGCTGACCTGCTCCGAGGACACGTCCATTCGCTACTGGGACCTCGGCAGCTTCACCAACACGGTGCTCTACCAGGGCCACGCCTACCCCGTGTGGGACCTGGACGTCAGCCCCTGCAGCCTGTACTTCGCCAGCGGCTCCCACGACCGGACGGCGCGCCTCTGGACCTTCTCGCGCACCTACCCCCTGCGGCTGTACGCCGGCCACTTGGCCGACGTGGACTGCGTCAAGTTCCACCCCAACTCCAACTACCTGGCCACGGGCTCCACCGACAAGACCGTCCGCCTGTGGAGCACCCAGCAGGGGGCGTCGGTGCGCCTCTTCACCGGCCACCGCGGCCCGGTGTTGGCGCTGGCGTTCTCTCCCAACGGGAAGTACCTGGCGTCGGCCGGCGAGGACCAGAGGGTGAAGCTGTGGGATTTGGCCTCGGGGGCCCTGTACAAGGACCTGCGGGGGCACTCGGACAGCGTGACCAGCCTGTCCTTTAGTCCCGACAGCAGCCTGGTGGCGTCGTCCTCCACGGACAACTCGGTCAGGGTGTGGGACATCCGTAACTCGCACGGCGGGGGGGTGCCGTCCGACGGCTCGTCCGGCGAGATGGTGGGGCTCTACACGGGCCACACCAGCAACGTGCTCAACGTCCAGTTCATGGCCTGCAATCTCCTCATGGTGACTGGGACCGCGCAGGAGAAACAGGAACCGTAGCGCCGTCTGTGGGGTTTTGTTATGAGATTCTTATGAGTCCTTCTGCTGGGTTTGTTTGATGTTTACGAAGGGGGACTGTGATGTTTTGGCTGAGTTTGCTTCATACACGGTCACCATGGAGATGTTGTGTCTAGTGCCACCAAACAATGAGCTATGGCACAGGTGTAACAATGTCACTGAAATAATAAGCTTATTATTTTGTGTAAAACAACAATGACATTTTGTGAAATTCCATTTAAAAAGATAATCATACATCTCCTTTGTGGTCTTCCCAGAGCCAACTTGATAAGAGATCAGTTCAAGGTCAAAAGGTCTTACCAAATAATGTGCCGGTCACCAGTCTGTTAGAAATGTATTGTTCTAATGCTTTTGACATGAAATGGCTTTTCAGATAATCTTTTTCTTAATGTAGCCGAACGATCATCTTGTGTAACTCCAACATTGTTTGTTAGATTGAAGTTCATGCAGTACAAAACAATATGCTATTTCCTCTCATGATCAAAACTATGTTCTGTTCAGTTGTTTTGAAAATTCATAACTTTCTAATTTCCCCGGGAGTTATTTTTCATTTAAGTTTGTCGTGGAAGCGTTCATTGTAGAATTTGCGATGATCAGAGCCATGAATGATAACTTAATGCATTCAGTGCCTTGATGGTCAACAACAGTTCACACCACAGGCACAAGCTTGATTAAAAGAAAATGCTTAGAATGTAAGGGGTTACTAAATCACCCCGAATCCTTGGATTTTTCAAAGAAAATCTGTGGTTGTAAATAAACTTCTGTAAGTGAACCGTGGTATGCAAATATTGTCCATTATTAACATTTGTTAATAACGGTGGAACAACGGTGGAACAAAGTTAGGTGGTTGGCACTAATTAGCATGGCTTGTCAAAGCATACAACATCGTTCTTTCATACTATTCAACGAGTGGCATTTTTGTATATATTAATTGTAAATATATATTTTGGAATATCGGACTACTTTTGTAATAGCTGAGTACTGGTTTTGTTTGTTTTACATCCTGGTGCAGAGGATGATGCACGTTTCTTGTTCTCTAGACATTTCCTGATTGATAAAGGTGCAAAAGAAATTCTGATCCCTTTCTTTGCAAAAAACATTTGTCTGTTTATAGATTGGTATTAAAAGTTGTTATTTAAACACTTGTCATCCTTGTAAAAAAATGTATGCCAAAAGAACCTCCTACAAAGAACAATTCATGTTTCTATCAAAGTTCAGAGTAGGTTTCCCATTTTAATGAATGCATAGTATGCAGGTGTGTAACATACAAAGTGAGTTTACAGGTCAATAGACCTTACATTCGATCAGGTGAAGTGAATTCCTCCTCGCCACACACGCCCACTCAAGTGAGAGGAAACTTGTTGGGTAGGGAATAGGGGCGAGGTGCATCATAGGGGAAGACAAACCTGTTTCTGTCTGGAGGGTGTGTACTCTACCACTCCTACCTGGACTGTCCTGACGTCACACATTCAACACACAGGCACCTCACTCCCTGTCAAAGCTTATTCGAGGAGCACGATTACACACACTTCATATATCAGTCTGAGCTTTGAGTCTTCCTAGTCTCGAGCTGTAGATATGCCATATTCAGTGTCCAGTGGAGGTGCGAACGCCGTCCAGGCCGTGTCAACGCAGTCGGACGGAAAGACGTTTCAGCAGCTGAGGCAAGAATGTCTGCAGAAGAAGAAGTTGTTTGAGGACCCCGATTTCCCTGCCTGCGACGCATCTCTGTTTTACAGCGAACGCGTTCCCATCAACTTTGAATGGAAAAGACCAGGGGTATGTGTTTTAAAAACCTTCCTGGACGACTTGATCACTTAAAAAATGCTTCTGCAAGACTAATGAACGACAAAGTCTAAAACAAATTGTCAAGAGTGTAAACAGATGACAAGTAACTCTTTCAGTTGTTTTTTTTACTTGCATGCCATGTCATACAAGATAGACTTACGATGTGGTTGCATTTTTGCATTTTCTTCCAATGATAGGAGAGGATTGTAGCAAGGCACTCAGTGAATGATTATTTTCTGTGTTGACTCAGGTAGGAGTGGTATCTGACAAACTGTTCCTAGATTTTAGACCTGGTATTTATTCATTGATTATAAATCCGGGGGTCGGATGGCTGAGCGGTTAGGGAGTCAGGCTATTAATCAGAATGTTGCGGGGTTGATTCCCGGGTGTGCCAAATGATGTGTCCATGGGCAAGGCGCTTCACCCTACGTAATAGCTCGGGGGGGAATGTCCCTGTACTTCCTGTAAGTCACTCTGGATATGCACGTCTGCTAAATGACAAAAAAAAAAAAAAAATCTACATTGAGAATTGCCTTCATTGCCTACATTGCTTCTGAAACAAATGGCTCCACATGGCTTGTACCTCTGACTATGGTTGTAGTAACCTACACATAATAAAAGGCCCAATTGTAAAAGCTCCATTCAAACTATTTATGACCAATGCACATATCTGTCTTGGGCGTTTCTTTACAGTGAATATCTCAGTGTGCATTTTTGTGCGTTCCACTGTACTACAATTCCTGTACATGGAACTTGGAACTCTGTCTCATTGAGACAACCGGAATGTGCACACACCTATCATTGGCATTAGTTTCACTCCACCCTCCCCATCTAAACCAGTTCTGTCACCAACTGTCTCACACCTTTTCAACTATCCTAATTCCATCCATAGGAACTCTGCAGTGACCCTAAGTTCATCGTTGATGGAGCATCAAGGACAGACATTTGCCAAGGACAACTAGGTTTGTGATCTATTCACAAGTATACAACTCAGGAAATATTTTTATTATATAGACTGTTTAAGTCCCATGATGACCAGGAAAAACACATCTCATTGTCCCTCTCCTTGTTCCACCATAGGGGACTGCTGGCTACTAGCGGCCATCGCCTCACTGACCCTACATGAGCAGACGTTGGCCAGGGTGGTGCCCCATGACCAGGACTTTGGGCCCACATACGCTGGCATCTTCCACTTCCAGGTATACAACCGCGCACATATTATCTAGCTAGCATGTTGTGGAAGAAGCTCCGTCTTCACTAAAATGTGGCTTCTGTCAAGGTGTTGGAGTTTATACGCATTTATGTTAACTGAGTGGAAAGAGTGAGAGAAGGAATGTGATTCAATAATTATAAGTAGACCAGATCAATCTGTGTTATACAGAATTGGGTAATCTGTTAATCACAGAGAAGACATCTTTTTCGTATTAGTCTGGCTCAACCTATCAGAATGCCTTCTCCAGCCACAGGCCCCAAATACCATTGACTATAGGTGCCCGGCTGTTACCAGCTCATAGATGGACTAATAACTGATATACAGTACCAGTCAAAAGTTTGAACACATTTTCCCATTCCATGTGTCCAAACTTTTGACTGGTACTGTATATACATTTCTTTGTGACATTGCTTGTAAAAAGAGCACTACAAAAGAGTTGTATGGAGTCTAGAAATGTATTTTTAGACCATCACATTTAGGGACTTCATGAAAGATTTTAGCCCACATAGATAAAGACAGTCTGAATAATGTATACATAATGTTCAGTCTTAGGCGATTTGAATATGTGATAAAGGTTTGTCTTGCTTCAGTTCTGGCAGCACAACCAGTGGCTGGACGTGGTGGTGGATGACAGGCTGCCGGCCGTGAGGAACCGCCTGGTGATGGTCCATTCCGTCTCCAACGACGAGTTCTGGAGTGCTCTGCTGGAGAAGGCTTATGCCAAGTGAGTGACCGGTTCTCTCTGGGTTCTCTGTGAAGAATTGCCACTAATGTTGTCAATCAAGAGGTTTACATTGGATTTACTGTGCATGAAGTGGTGTTTTTGCAATCCTTTTGAAAGATTAGCTTTTTGTAAGAATTAATTCCCAGTTTGTTTTACTTTTCTGTTGAGGACACAAAAATCTAAGTTTAAATTTAACTGACCTGTATTCACTAAAAGGGTCAACTTCGATACAAATTGTGCATTGTCTGAGACTAACTTCACCCTTTTGTGTCCTTTCCCTTGTTCCTTCAGGATGAATGGGAGCTATGAGTCCCTGAAAGGAGGCACGACCCTGGAGGCCATGGAGGACTTCACAGGAGGCGTGGGGGAGATGTACGAGACCAAGACAGCTCCAGCCGACCTCTTCAACATTCTTAAGAAGGCCCACGAAAGAGGATCCATGCTGGGCTGCTCCATCGACGTAAGGACCTCAGACACTTGCCTAAACTGGGGATATACAGAACAAATTTGACACTTCACCAGTACACATGAGAGTTTTTGTTCAACAACAATGTTATTGCACAGAACCCAAGATACATTGGCATTTTGAAAGAGCTGATGGTAGCAAAAGCCACCATAGGAGTCAGTGAAGACCAAGTCTGCCATCGTCTTGGTGAGTCATAACAGTTTGGTTTTCTCCTCTCTTCCAGATCACCAGCTCTGCCGAGTCCGAGGCCCAGACAGCCAGTGGACTGGTGAAGGGGCACGCCTACTCCGTTACGGAGCTTGAGGAGGTATGAGAACGCTTCCCGGGTGGCACAGCAAATGTATATCGAGGCTTCTTCACCTTGTCTGCTTGTCCCCTAGATCTGAACTCGTATTATTGAGCTGGACTGGTCATGATATGGACTTTTTTCTTCTCTCGTAGGTAAAGTACAGAGGAGGGAAGGTCCAGTTGATCCGAGTGAGGAACCCGTGGGGGCAGGTGGAATGGAACGGTCCCTGGAGTGACAAGTAGGCAATCGAGGGCCAACAGCTCTCAAAATACCACCCCCCTCATTTTGATTGGTTTCTTCTATTCAGTGCCATTAGAATGACAGAATCTGATCTAGGAATGTCAGGATTTGTTTTGCTCAATTGATTTCAGTATAACACTGTGGTATGAGATGAAGGAAGTCAGATTTGTGCAGTACAGTGCTCTGCAGATAATTGTAGGAGAACTTGCAACACGTTTGGATGAACATTTTAATATATTTTCTCTGTTTTATAGTTCAAGAGAGTGGGATCTGGTTGATAAAGCTGAGAAAAATCGTATCCTACAGAATTCCCTAGAGGACGGAGAATTCTGGTGGGTATCAAAATGGGATTCTGATGGAGATTGGACAAGACAGAAACACTATAGAATTAAATTTGTTGGTCCTTAAAATTTACAAAAGATCTAGATACAAGCCCCATATTGAGACATGACGTGAAGTTCTTGGTTAATCCAGGATGGAGTTCAATGACTTCAAGGCCAACTACGACAAGGTGGAGATCTGCAACCTGAGCCCGGACTCGCTGACTGAAGACACCAAGCACAAGTGGGCCGTCAACATATTCGAGGGCAACTGGATCCGAGGCTCCACTGCCGGTGGCTGCAGGAACTTCATAGGTCAGTAGAAGACCCTGGCAATCCATTTGGTGCCCCTTTGAAGACATCTAACAGATATGTTTGGGCCAAGTTTATAATAGACCGGCAACATTATTATCAGTGTCCAATTGGGTACTTTTAGGGGTTTTTCTTTGTCTAATAAATCATTTTGTGACGTAGTCTTATAATTGCTAAGGATGAAAACAAATCTAGCACTTACATCCCATTTTTCCCCTAGATACATTTTGGACCAACCCCCAGTTTAAGCTGACCCTGGAGGACACCGATGATGACGATGATGACCTGTGCAGCGTGGTCATCGCCCTGATGCAGAAGAACCGGCGCAAGCTGAGAAAAGAGGGCCTGGACATGGAGACGATCGGCTTTGCCGTGTATCAGGTTAGACCGCCTGGCAACTGCACAGGTCGCCAGATCATTACACGCTTGACCCTGACCCAGCTTCACAAAGGCAAGGGAGATGCCACAGAATTAGATTTGAGACTTTAACAAAGAAATCTGTAACAATTTAGGTACTACTAGAAAACAAATGTATGGTCTGCCCAATGTTTCACAGTTCGGGTGTGTGAATACACACAAGACATACGGTACCTTAGAACAGAAGTATGAAAAGTATCACTCTTATCCCTTAAACATTTGGGATAGAGAAAAAACTGAGATTTCTACAACAGTTCACCCTACTTATCCTCCCTCAGGCTCCAGACGACGTCGACCATCTGGGCAAGGACTTCTTCCGCTACAACGGCTCCAAGGCCCGCAGCAGGACCTACATCAACATGAGGGAGGTGTCCGAGCGCTTCACTCTACCCCCAGGGAACTACCTACTGGTGCCCACCACCTTCCAGCCCCACCACGAAGCTGACTTCCTCATCCGGATCTACTCAGAGAAAAAGGCCCAAGCCCTGTAAGTGAATGTCCTTGAATCTCATCCGAGATAAGCCAATGATCCTCAATAATAAATGTAATGAAGCCTACACTGTCTATGGAGGTTCTTGGGGCCTGAATGAAGTAGGAACTTCCTTCAAGGTCCTCCTTTTCATCATACCATGTTGTGATCCAAGGAGACAGACAACTATTGATTTAGTCACATAGACCTACATTCTTTGTTGCTGCTCTGTAACTATAATGCCAACTGAAAACTCCCACCTGTTCTATCAACAGAGAAATGGGGAGCACCATCAAGGCTGACCTACCAGACGTGAGTAGACCTGCAGAATGATAGACCCTGAACACTGCTGAGATGCTATTTCTAAGTGCTCATGGCGTGTGTGTGTTTCAGCCGCCCATGCCCAGCCTACCAGAGGACGAGTCAGATGAGGAGAAGGGACTAAGGAGGCTGTTTGAGAAGATTGCTGGCTCAGTAAGAACACAGTCAATCAAATCATGTGTCCTGTCCATCCTTGTTTCTGAAGAGACCTCAGACCTTCAGAAGGTTGGATGGGTGAAAGCAGTAGGTTTGAAAACTTGCCAAATCATCAATAATTAGATGACGTGCAAAATGGAAGAATGTCCAAACAAAGCATCAAGGAGGACTTTTCAGCATGACCAATTCCAGATATACAAATCCTGTACATCAGAGGGGTTGTGTGCCACCTGGTAGTGATGATATGAACCTTGCATTCCAATGTGTTTTCTGTCTTCAGGACCAGGCCATCTCTGCCAGGGAGCTACAGCAGGTGTTGAATGGGGTGCTGAGCAGGAGTACGATTCCCTCTCTAAGACATTAATAACAGATCTCAGATAAACGGTTATCTAGATAGATGTCGTGGTTAGAGGATTTATTGTGTTTCTTTTTTAATGATCTCCCCCAGGAAAAGAAATCAAGTTTGATGGCTTGAGTCTCAGCACCTGCCACAGCATCATCAACCTGATGGATGTATCCTTTAGTTAACTGTTGACCTAAATGTTTTGCTCAGTCCGAAAAATCCAGCCTTGCTGGCTAAATCATGTACAGTGTTAATAACATGTTGGGGTGTATTACAACCCAATTCCTAAACGTCTTATCTTATCTTAAGTGTGTGCAATGTGTGAACCTATGTACCTTTCTAATGTATTTGCCTTGATGGAGACAACCAGGTAGATAATACAGGACAGCTGGAGTTCCAAGAGTTTAAAATCTTCTGGGAAAAGATGAAGAAATGGATTGTAAGCACATGACAATGTCTTGTACTCATATGCATTGTTCTGCCTCGAATTGTTTTAACAAAAACAATTGAAAGTGTAACGCAGAGGTGATGTTGTGTTATTTCAGATGCTCTTCCTGTCGTACGACACAGATCGTTCAGGAAAGATGTCTTCGTATGAGCTCCGCATCGCCCTCAAAGCTGCAGGTGAGAACTCTCCTGATGTCGTTAAGGGTTATGGTCTAAGCTACTATGTCAGACAACTGGAATGTTTACGTCCAACCTCAAGACAGAACAAAGCTTTGACTTCCGAGCGCATTCAGTGATTTACTTTAGATTCCAATTTACATAATTGCATGGAATCCCATGGATATAAAGCTTAACAATTTACTACAATTTCAGGCATGCAGCTGAACTCCAAACTATTGCAGCTGCTGGGTCTGAGGTTTGCAGACGACAATTACGACATCGACTTTGACGACTACCTGACCTGCATCGTCCGTCTGGAGAACATGTTCAGTACGTTGACCTGCGTGGCATTTAGGAGTTATGATATCCTACCCTGGATTCATCCATTACAATATTGAATAATTAAGCAATTATTTTTGTAGTGAATGGATAATGAGCATCTTTTTACACTCTCAGAAGTGTGTATTTTTGTTGCATGTGCAGAGTTTTTCCATAAAAAAACAACTAAATTCCTGTTGGACCCACCTGACCTGTCTGTATTTGTCCTCTATCAGGAGTGTTCCAAGCACTGGACAAAAATAAGGAGGGCGTAGTGAACATGAACATGCTACAGGTAGAATACATACACACTATCATTTGTAATAACACATAATATAGATTGGATTATAGAATATGTGAAATAATATATATGGAATAAATACAGTATACATATATTTGAATAATATTGTGTTACTATGATTATAATAGGATTATATATTAAGCAAGTGTAGTAATGCATATCTATGTAATTACATTTTTTTAATGATTACTACGACTATGATCTGTAGTTAACATGATGGTTTTCATTTGGTTCCCCCAGTTCCTCTTGCTTTCCATGAATGTCTGAAGACCAAACCATGAAACCAAGAAGCCTCCATGAAGAACAAAAGAAAAACTAGCTGGTCTAAAGACGGCAAGGTTATTATTTTTTTTACTAGGCCTTACTTTCACTTAACAGTCCTTCCCCCTAGTGTGCATTCTTTTAAATTCTTTAACACCTTTGTTTCCTTCCCCCAAACACATAAAACCATAAAACGTCATTAAGTACAATTATTTTTATTTTAACCATTTTTACAAACAATGTCACAGAAGGCTTTACAGATGCCCATAGATTCTCGCAAACCTTTTTGTAAGGGTTTTTAACCATCTTAAAATCCTAAAGGAAAACTCCCTGAAACTTACTGTTGTGACACATATTCATATCATTAGAAGCAACTAAGGGAATTAACAATGTTTTTACTGTCATTGAAGTTACATTATGACTAATTAATCCATAAAAAAAATTATTCTGGTGGTTATACTTTTTCAGTATTCATCCAATAAATGTATTATACATTGCACAAAATAATTCTTGTTTCAAGTAGTTTCTTGTCTTTTTTGTAGCACCTCACATTTGACACCTTTTGAAAGAGGTCGCAACTTCAAATGTTATGAAAGGGAATTAAATATATTTCCCCATTGTTTGCAAATAGTCACAAAAGTGCAACTATGTTTTAAGAGTTCCACAGTGTCCCCTACTATCCATTTAATATGGGTTTGGGGTAAGGGAGTTATGAAAATACGCAAACATATATTTTCCCAGCAGTTCTTCAGTGTAAACAGCCTGATTCTAGTTGGATCACCAGATATCAAACCTCTTGTCTGTCAGGAAGGGCTCTTTGTCCAGACCCCTGTTATTGAAGAGCCTGTGGAGCAAGGTGCAGTATTCAGAGAACAGATGCCTTTCATTGTCTTTCAAATGAAGAAAATAATAAGTTATGATATCCTCAATGCAGCTATGTTCAAATGAGAACACAAAAACACACAAATGTAAACACGCTCACCGCACAGCACTAATGGAGCTGTTGATGGAGACCAGTTGGATTATTCTGTCTGATAGAGCATCAGTGATGTCATTGTGACTCAGGCTAAATTCAAAAGGGGGGGGGGGGGGGTGGAGAGATGGAGAGGAAGAGAGACACAGAGACGGAACAGTCTTGATATAAAGCATGAAACACATGACCAAACACATACACACACCCACTCCAGAACACTCACTCCAGGACTTGTGCTTTGTGCAGGTGTGGAAGCAGGAGCTCCAGGTGTTGGTCTGTAAGTTGGCAGTGACTCAAGTCCAGTTCAGACAGGCCCTCAGAATGTTCCAGAATCAGGGCCAGAGACCCACAGGCCCTCTGGTCCAGCCTGGTCTCACTGAGGTCCAGCTCCCTACCCAGGGCACCACGGAGGGAATCAGCATAGCGTGGGGCCGACGCCCCTGTGACACACTCTTCCATTAGCCGGAGCAACAAGGCTTTACTGGTACTGAGGGGAGGGAACACAGAGATACATCAACGTAGAACCTGTCTGTTTAGTCAAAGGAATTAAAAACACTACTGTGAAACATTCGGTTAAACTTGAACAAAATACAGTAAAACATTTCACTTAGGTAAAGTGTCCATGAATATATTTGAAAATGGGACATTATGGGAGTGAAGTTCCGGTTTGTGTTTCAAAACCCTAATGGGTGACAACACCACAGTGTCTCACCTGAGCTTGATCATTCTCAGAATGGGAAGCAGATGCCTCAGGGCTGCGTCCTCCACCTCACAGTCTTTCAGGATGAGCTGAGGCTGGGTGTGTGTTGGGAGGGAGGGGTAGCTGTCTCTCAGGACGGTGGAGAGGTTCCTGCAGTCCCCAACACTCACACACAGAGGGTCTCCTCCCTCCTGTTCAGACAGGTCCACACAGGAGCAAGACAGATCCAGCCTGAACTGCAGAGTCCTGAGCAGTTCTGCTGAGAGATATGCTGCTGCTACTGCCCCCTGTTGGACAGGAGAAGCAGCGCTACAGCGGAGGAAAGTCAGCAGTAGCCTCCTGTCAACACTGGTAGGTTGGAAAACACACAAGGAGACATGTTAGAACAGCTTACTGTAGCAACATTTTCTTATGCATGTGATATGAAAAGAATGGTTTATCAATTGAAATAGAGATAAAAATACTTTTTTGCAAACATGAAACCTGATTTGATTTTAAACATATACAGGTAGTGAGTATTTTGGTCCAGCAGTGCCATTTTACTGACTTGAGATGCGAGACTCTGTCCAGAAGAGGCAGAATTTCTTCAATCGCCCCCGGTGGTACGGAGGTCCACAGCATCTTGAGTTTGACTCTGGCACGGCTGTGTTGGAGGGTGAAGCACAGAGCAGCGCAGTCCACAGTGTTCAGCTTTCTTGTGTTCAAGTTGATAACATGGTTTACTGAACACAACAAACTGGACACACGGTCACTGGCACGACTCGCATACATCTCTCTGATGGTTGACAACATAAAGCTGGTACTGGGCCTGGGGACAGAAAAAGCAGGTGTTATGTATACTTATTACACATCAAAAAGCATAACAATATTGATGTTGATTTAAATGGGAACAAATCATCCCTACCTCTTTATAACAATCCTGTCTAGAAAGCATAGAAAATCTGAGGTGTTCTTCTCTGAGAGCTTCAGCTTCCTGAGGTCCACCTGAATTTTGATGTTCTGGGTTGAATTCTGCATCAAATAGAGGAGAACTTTCCAGTCCAGAGAACAGGTCAGGTCTCCAAGCTTCTCTAGGAATGACCGAGTCAGCTGCTTGTCCTGAGCTTCATACACAACTACAGCCAGCTGCTGCACAGCTTCTGAACACAGTCTGAAAAGTACAAGAACATCAACAAACTAACGTGAAGGAATGGGAGACTTACACTAAGCAAAGCAAAAGTTCCTTATCAAACATACCATAAGAATAAATTGCTCAGTTTACAATGTATTACATACTGTAACTATAGGCACCCAATATACAGGAAACATGTTGAACTATAATAATGTTTTGAATGAATGCATGTCGTCCATATAAGTGATAATTATATCATAATGGCTCTACGTGTTGTTACCTGAGTGTCAGAGGGCCGTGGTGGTCCAGCAGTGTGATGAGAGAGTGAGGATGGATTGTGTGTCTGGACTGAGTCAGGTCCAGACACTGAACTGACCAGACTCTCAACAGGGACGCCACACTGCTCACAACCCTGGACAGAGCTGCTTCTGAGCTGACTTTCTCTAACACCAGGGAGAGCTCCTTAATGGTCACTTGAGAAGCAAGTCTACCTGTCCTCATCAGTCTGGACAGGTGGACTGCCATGGACTCATTCAGTCTGGAAGATTGACCATAATGCAAGCATAGAACAAACAATGTATCCAACTTCTTGTATAGAGAATAAGTGTTACATCCTGTGTCATACATACCTGAGCTTGTGTAACCGTGCCACATGTTTGAGGATAAGTCCAGCTCCTTTGAGAGATATCTGGCTCGGGGTTAGGGTGAGATCCACTGTGGAGGCACAGAGGCCCAGGACCCTCCCTACAGACCTGCAGGTTTTTCTGGGTAACCTTCCTCTCAGCACCAGGGAGAAGTTCAAGGCCTGGACGAGAGGGACCAGCTGCTGGGCCTCCTCTCTGGATCTCACAGGTATGGTTTCACACACATGCTGGAAGAACTCACACATATCTTCGCAGCTGAAACAAGACAACATTTTCAGTGCAATTATAATACATATGTCCACTTGTATTCAGTATTTTAAACCATTTCCAAACACGAATCAGATATAGAAACGTATCAGTAATTATTTTATCTCTCTAATTAGAAATGTTGATTAAGAGACACACATTATAATGACAACACACTAACCTGAGCTGTGAGATGTAGGGTAGACACGGGAGGAAACTCCTCACTTCACTCTCTACATCTGACCAGCCCATCAGCTCTACTGGTTTCTTCTCTGGTTGGAGTTTCAGCACTTCTAAGAGGAGGGAGGCTTTTCTCTTTGAGAGGTCTATGGACCAGACTGCAGGAGCAGCGGACTGGTAAACTGACTGTAATGCTGGAAGGACACTCCTGCCTGTTTGAGTCTCATAGTTCTTCACATGGGAGTACAGGTCCAGCAGGACGTCAGACTGATAATAATCTTGATTTTCATCATTATTAATCATGTCCCTGAAAGGGAAAGTCTTGTAACTGCACAATGATGATATCAGCTTCAGGGTCTTCTCTCTTGTCTGATCCTCCCATTGTGTTGCTTGAGACAGGAGAACCACCAGGAACTTAACGATTTTTTCATTTTGATCCCAGTTTATATTAAAACTGCAACATGGACAGCACAAACAAATTCAGGTATACATAGAAAATGCACCATATGCACAATATTTGGAAATGATCATGAATAAATAAATATATATATATTATAATTAATATTTATATTATATTATATATGGAAAGGATATCCACCAGGGAACTAATGGGTTCTTTCTCTATAAACCAGTCTGGATCAAAACTGCAACATGGACAACACAATCAAATTCAAGTATATTATTATAATGCACGATAACATCAAACTCTAAATTAGTCAATGGGGTTATGCAAACTATTTGGAAATAATGAAAGAATCCTGAAAAAAATTTAATAGAAAACATATTAAAAAGAATTAACGTAAAGATGAAAATCCACTCACCTGAGCTGTGAGATGTAGGGCAGACACGGGAGGAAACTCCTCACTTCATTCTCTTCATCTGACCAGCCCCTCAGCTCTACTGGTTTCTTCTCTGGTTGGAGTTTCAGCACTTCTAGGAGGATGGAGGCTTTTCTCTCTGAGAGGTCTATGAACCAGACTGAAGGAGCAGCTGACTGGTAAACTGACTGTAATGCTGGAAGGACACTCCTGCCTGTTTGAGTCTCATAGTCCTTCACATGGGAGCACAGGTCCAGCAGGAAGTCAGATTCCTGGTGGTGGTATAGAGTTGACAGAGATAGTATTCTCCCAATGGTTGTCACTATGATCTCTCTCTCATGAAGAGCTGCTTGCAGACATAAACTCAATAGAAATGTCTTCTCCTTCTTCCCCCACTCTTTAGGAGATATTCCCTGATCCTGTGAATGTGTGAATCTGCAAAAACAGTCAAAAACAAAAATCACAAGTGAACACTACTGTCATTATCACTTCATGACAAAGTGATGTACTCCATGCAATTCTGCACATACTGGTACACAAAAGGGAAAGTTTGTACAGAGAGTTGCACCAGTTATATTGTAAGAATTCACTGAACCCACAAATTTATAATGAGTAAATATGGTTAGGTCAAATATTGTTAAATGGTGACAAAGAATTTTCTAAAAGGAAATTGAAAGAATAACAAAACTGTGAACAAAACGTTCATTTGTATTTGAACTATTTGCAAACAACCATCTCTTGTGACTTTCCAAAAAACAAACCTCAAAATTACATATTTAACTACTGAAATTATCAGACTGGAACATGATGAAAAGCCACACACTTGAGCTGTGAGATGTAGGGCAGACACTGAAGGAAACTCCACACTTCAATCTCTTCATCTGACCAGCCCCTCAGCTCTACTGGTTTCCTCTCTGGTTGGAGTTTCAGCACTTCTAGAAGGATAAAGGCCTTCCTCTCTGAGAGGTCTATAGACCAGACTGCAGGAGCAGCTGACTGGTAAACTGACTGTAATGCTGGAAGGACTCTCCTGCCTGTTATAGTCTCATAGTCATTCACATGGGAGTACAGGTCCAGCAGGAAGTCAGATTCCTGGTGGTGGTATAGAGTTGACAGAGATAGTATTCTCCCAATGGTTGTCACTATGATCTCTCTCTCATGAAGAGCTGCTTGCAGACATAAACTCAGTAGAAATATCTTCTCCTTCTTCTTCCACTCTTTAGGAGACATTCCCTTATCCTGTGATGGTGTAAATCTGCAAAAACAGTCAAAAGTGAAAATGACAAGTGAATGACAAGTATCACTTTATGACAAAGTTATAAACTAAATGTAATTCTGCACATACTGGTACACAGAAGGGAACGTTTATACAGAGAGTTGCACCATTACTATTGCTTAAACAAGTTGTTAAATGACTTGGATTACAATGTTTACTCACTAACCTGAGCATTGGGATGTAGGGCAGACACTGGAGGAAACTCCTCACTTCACTCTCTTCATCTGACCAGCCCTTCAGAGCTACTAGTTTCTTCTCTGGTTGGAGTTTCAGCACTTCTAGGAAGATGGAGGTTTTTCTCTCTGAGAGGTCTACGAACCAGATTGCAGGAGCTGACTGGTAAACTGACTGTAATGCTGGAAGGACACTCCTGCCTGTTTGAGTCTCATAGTTCTTCACATGGGAGTACAGGTCCAGCAGGAAGTCAGATTGATCACAATTCACATTCCTGAAGGGGAAAGTCTCATAACTGCACACTGATGACAGCAGCTTCAGGGTCTTCTCTCCTGTCTGCTTCTCCCACTGTGCTGCTTGAGACAGGAGATCCACGAGGAACCAAGGGATGTCTTTCTTTGTATCCCAGTCTTCATCAAAACTGCAACATGGACAGCACAAACAAATTCAGGTATATAATGAAAATGCACCGTATTATCAAAGTCTAAATTAGTCAATGGGGTTATGCACATTATTTGAAAATTATGACAGAAACTTTATAAACATTTCATAGAAAGAATACGAAAAATGATCAGACATGAAAACCAACTCACCGGAGCTGTGAGATGTAGGGCAGACACTGGAGGAAACTCCTCACTTCACCCTCTTCATCTGACCAGCCCTTCAGCTCTACTGGTTCCTTTTCTGGTTGGAGTTTCAGCACTTCTAGGAGGAGGGAAGTCTTTCTCACTGAGAGGTCTATGGACCAGACTGCAGGAGCAACTGAGTGGTAAAATGACTGTAATGCTGAAAAGACACTCCTGCCTGTTTGAGTCTCATAGTCACACTTCACATGGGAGTACAGGTCCAGCAGGAAGTCAGATCCCTGGTGGTGGTATAGAGTTGACAGAGATAGTATTCTCCCAATGGTTGTCACTATGATCTCTCTGTCATGAAGAGCTGCTTGCAGACACAAATTCAGTATAAATATCTTCTCCCTATTCTTCCACTCTTCATGAGACATTTCCTGATTATGTGATGGTGTGAATCTGCAAAAACAGTCAAACGTGAAAATGACAAGCGAACACTACTCTCATTATCACTTCATGACAAAGTTATGTTCACAGTTTTCTTCCCTTCTATGTAGCCTGCCTGACCCAAACAAAACCTGTTGCTAACCTATTGTGGTGAGGTCAGCAAGACCACACAGAGCCAACATCTTGCCACACCTGAAGAGTGATTCAATCATATCAGACAAACCTAATCAGCCCTTGGGACACCCTCAGTATGCTGATTACCCACCAAACGCCAATGCCAAGGAACCATAGAATTAGGGGGGGGGGACCTCCCCAATCTCAGCCCTCCTGCTAGCTTGCAAGCTTCAAAGGGTCTCCTTGAGACAACATGTCTCCAGCAACCATTTGCTATCAGTTTTGGCAGCAGTTGAACAAAGAACATACCTTAATCAGAACTTTTGAGGAAAGTTCTTCAGACGTCACCTTTACCACGAGAGTACAAGGTGGAGAATTATGAGAGGGTATTTGTGTCATGTTTGTTACTTTGTTTTAATATTGTGTTCACTGAAATCTTGATTCTAGTAACTACTCCTTCTTTCTGAAAGATAACCACGTCATTCTTGGTATGTACACAAAGCTCTCATAATAAAACAATCATTCAACTATATTTTGTAACAGTACCAAGATGTCCAGAACAATATTTGAACAATCTTATGAACCAGCCAGAGACCAGATCACACCTTTGGTAGGTGTGAAGGAAGGAGGGGGGAGTTGACAACCCAGCTTCCCCCAATCAACTTCTGACCCCAGACAGGTCCTCCCTCGAACTCTGAACTGTATAAAACTGTAAGATGACCATCAATCTCGGACTCCAGCGAAACCAACCATGGCATGCACGCCATCAGGATTGGCGTTCCAAAGGACGTCGCCCAAGCTTCTCCTGAGATTCAACTTTATAGTGATCACGACACTATCTGGACGTTTCAACAGAAGAACCAAAAACGCAATTATCATTGCGACTTGACTGAGATCCCGCAGACTCAGCCAGATGACCCGGCAGCGCAGCCGCGCTTTCACTTCCGATTCTTCAAATGGACCTTTGGCGCAAACCGCCCTCAACCTCACTGATCAACCCCCTGATCAAACATAACTATGGCTAACGCTCTTTCCTCCCCGACTTGGCATTGGCGTGAGCTCTGTTTAGGATTTCTGATCCATACAATTTTTGTCTTTCTTTAAGTTAGACCATTTCATTCTGTTCATTGAAACCAATATCTCATATCAAACCCATAATCTAACTTGTTCATAAGATCTGTTTACCTTACTTGAATAAATTCATTGTAAAGATATTTTGACGTGCACTGATGTTACGATTGGCTCTACACTTGAACAAATTCATTCCTAAAGATGAGACTGATTATTACATGTTAAATACAGGATTCCCTAATGTCCTAAACCAATATTAGGGTGGTGCCCCGAAACTTTATGATAAATTAAGTATTTATATTTTAACACAAGGAAACCCCGCTACACTATCTACAAAACAATATATAAGTATCAACCTTTCGTGTCTATCTTTGTGTACAGAAAAAGGGTTAACTACATGTGAAATGTACATTTACATCTATTCATTTAGCAGACACTTTTATCCAAAGCGACTTCCATGTACACCCATGGGACTCTTACTTATCCCTTTGCCAGAGGGAAGGGAATATGAAGAGCAGAGCACAGAACAAAAACGCGCATGGTATATTTTAAGTAACTCCAAATTCTCTCTAAACTAAAAAGTATTGACAAAACACTTCACCAAACAACAGACACCTTACGCACAACATGACAGGTATTTATAGCAAAGGTGGGCAGCTGGCAGACGGGACTGGACAATATTACATCACACAAGCCCTCTACAACATCCGGAAGATCAGGATATACCTGTCTGACCATTCCACCCAGCTGCTAGTCCAAGCACTTGTCCTCTCCAAATTGGACTTCTGCAACTCTCTGCTCGCCGGTCTCTCAGCATGCGCAACCCACGAACTCCAGAGGGTTCAGGACACAGCGACCCGTCTGATCTTCAACCTACCCAGACGCTCCCATGTTACCCCGCTCCTCATCTCCCTTCACTGGCTACCCATCACGGTCCGTATCAGATTCAAGACCCTGGTACTGACCTTCCAGGCGGGGAACGGGCCTGCACCCAACTACATCAAGTCTCTCCTCCAGATGTTAGTTCCCTCCAGGATCACAATGACTCTTACTTAGAGATGTGTTGCTCTTGTTAGTTTAGCTGTAACTGATTTAAAATTCTTGTACTCGCTGTGAAACATTTGTTTTTACTGTTGCTTGCTTTTCTACACTCTCGCACTTGCTTTTCTACACTCTCGCACTTTTTTGAGGTTCATGTTGTTTAATTGTAACTTGTTTAACTGCATGCTCTTATGGTTCTTCCCTTTGGCTTTTCACAATGTATGCTTCATGTTTGGCTACCCGCAATGTTTGGGGCTATCTCGGTGTGAGGATCAGTGACCTATGCACCTTTGTAAAGCTCTTTCTTGGAAGTCGCTTTGGATAAAAGCTGCTAAATCTGCTAAATGTAAATGTCCAAGCCGACGACAATGACAACATGGTGAAGACCAATTAAGTAGGAAAACCGATAACCGTGAACAAACAGATCAAAGAAACCAAGCAACGCAACAGACTCAAAAGGACAGAGGACATAACACAGTGGCTGTGAAAATATGATCATACCTGAGTGTGTTGATATGAGTCAAACACTGTAAAATGGTGCGGATGAGATCTTCACTGAGCAGAGTGCTGTGGTCCCAGTGCAGACAGAGGTTTACCCTCTCTGGACTCTGCTTCATGACAGCTCCAGCTCTCTCAAATACTCTTTTTTTACCCACGGCTGGAAGATGCAATTCGTTTTTACAGTGACCCAGTAAGCCAATAAAGTCCCTTTCAGCCTCACAGCCCAATAAAGTTGTCCAGAGGTGACACGGCATTGAGGTGTCAGCCCTGTAATCACATTTGAAAGGATTTAATGATATATGGATGAATGAATATTGATGTATGGAAATGTACTTTATCATTCAGGATACGGGTAACCAACTATTAATGCACATTACTCATTTTAATTATGCTCCCCAGTATACTTTTATAATGCAATAAATGATGCACAGTACAAAGAGGTAATATGGGTGTGAAAGTTATGCTCAGGGTGAACCCTTTTTTCTTATTGTTCAAATATAATTTGTGTTACATAAGAACTCACCCAAGAGATTCAACATTTTGCAGACAGCCAAGTAACAGCATATGGCCCTGGTCTGACACAGTGCACTCTTCCAAATCCAGCCTTACTTTTCGTTCTTTGCACTGATTGATCACATAGGCCACCGTACAACAATAATGAGGATCCAGATGCTCTCCACTCAGGTCGAGCTGATAGTCCAGCTTGTCCAATAGAAGCAGACAGGCCTCAGTGGATTGAGATTCATACAGACACTGGCATATAAACTGGAGATCCCATTCAGGCCATGACTCTTCAAGATTTTCGTTGTCTTGGTTTGTTTGGAGAGTAACAAATGTGTCCACCAGTTTCTTGATGACCCAATCTGCCGTCGTCATGATTTTTTCAGCTGGTACCAGACACTTGACCATTTTAGTGTGGTTTGCATTCAGAAGTCCACACAAGAAAGGAACTATGTGTTTCATGTGTTTCCTCTCCTCAGTCAGGCACTCCTGAAGGACCACAGTGATGTTGTCTGGATTCTGTAACAGCCAAAGAGCAGCAAAGAATTCCTGTACAGTGTAGTGAAGAAATGTTGGAGATTTCCATAGCTGTGGGTGCATCCCTAACCATGATACCTCTCAAAAAAGCAAACTGGACATTGCCCTCTTCACAACAAAGTTCTGTAAAAGTCACCATCTTCTGGTGTGTTGCTGTAAAAGCAATTTCTGCCAAAGACAAAATGTTTTCCTTATTCGCAGTGACACATGTATCCAGGTGCCTTAAGGATTTGTCACAATGTTTTTGGATGCAGTGGCGTAAGATGTGGATGTACATCTCTGTTACTGTGCACAGAGGTTTCAAAACCTGTTGTGTGCAGAAAGATATACACGCAACAATCATAAACGCATACATTGGTACATGGCAGAGACTGAACAACTCCAGGTTGCTTAAAACACTGCTCATGGACTCTGGCTTGGCACTCAGCATCCTTTTCAAGTACATTCGGATGGACTCATCACTGAAGCCTTTCACCTCCACTCTCAGAGTAGACCACTCTGACAGGACATCTTCTGATGCAACTTCTGGTCGACATGTGATCACTATCTTAGCGTCCCAAAGGAGGTCCTTCTCCACAAGTCTTTTTACCACCGAGGGAGAAGAGAGATCTGTGAGACCATCAAATATGATGATGACGTTTTCAGAGTTCTCCTCAATATCCGTTAACACTTCTGTCTTATTTTTTTCCGGCTTACAATACAGGTCAAAGAGAAGACCTTCCAAAGTCATGGGATTTGTGATGCGTGACATCTCTCTCATGTCAAAGTAAAACATGTAATCCAGTTCTTTTGAATCTGTCTCAGTCCAGAGGTTTAACATTTGATGGGTGACAGTTGTCTTTCCAATTCCAGGTTTTCCAACCAGAAGAATTTTGTTCTGATGTGTCTTTAGCAGATCTTCTGGTGATGTTTCCTGATTGTCCACAGGAATGTAAGTCTTCAGCTTTTTGGGACGAGTTTTCTTGCTTTTTTTGCTTTTCATCTTGATTTTTGAGTGAGCTGAAGTCTCATGTGTGTCTAATACAAGAGAAGTGTAGTTGGACAGAGCTGCTTTATTGTGATTTGGTAGCATGCGACACCCGTTTTAATGCTTCTTCTTGGATATTCAAAGCTTTTGATTTCAGTTGTGCCTGATATCTGTGACAGGGTTTTGGGCCTATATTCAATTTAGAAAAAGAACACAATATATATAATAGATGTCATTAACCAATGAAATGTTACACTGATTATACTGTGTTGCATATATCAACCATAACTCTAGCTATTGTGTAAACATTTTGCATAGTTGTATTTATTCTATGGATATATTTACATGTGTATATGTCAGACATAGCCTATGACCATTTTAAACATTTGGTTCACATAACATAATTTCAATTCAACAACTTGCCAAGTGAATAGTTGGTTTGAAGGTCTGTGTCTTCTGTAAATGAGAAGCAGCTGATCCAGTAATGTAGGTCAAACTCCTCACTGTCCTGAGATGGACCGGTCTGCTCTAATGGTCGCTCCAAGGTCCTCTTCCTCGTAATGTCAATAATCTTCAGGAGCTCATAGCATGCTGCCTCTCCTTTATTGGTGACCCAGTCCAGTATTTTTCTGGTTTTGTCAAAGTCGTCACATTCTGCATTGATCTTACTGACATCTTCCTCATTTAGAACCTTGCGCTGATGCAGGTTTTCCACAATAACAGACACATTTTTGAGTTTCCCAACCAGGCGACTTCTGGCATTACGTATGTATTGTTCAGCTGATTGGTTAGTACAAGCCATGTTCCTTTCCTTCAGTCACACAGCATCTCTGTAAATACGAGGTAAAATTAAGAGTAGTCTATCCCAAACAAACACACTAACGTAGCCTAAACATGAGGCTTCCTGTGCGGTCCGCAACTTGGACTGTGCAAAGCGGAGCACGTGCTCCATACGCTATTATACCGGCTAAACGTTATTAAATGATATAAACAAATACATCATTTGAATACCTTTGTTGTGCTTCGCTGGAAATAAGTCAGTAGACAATTTTATGATGTGACTCGACTTATTGCCAGTTTGTGAGCAAGCATCTTGAGACTTTACTTTTACTTTCGACAAACTTCTACCTTCCGCGGCTTCTAAGCATAATTCGGCATAGCCTAGGCTACACATCACTTGAGAACATCTCACTAAGAGATGTAGGCTACGCTTTTAAAACGTGAAAAGTTTAAACGTGAAACATCTAGCCTACAAAATTAACCGTAACCGTAAGTAACCGTGCGCTAAAGTCAGGATATTCTATACAGATCTCACAAGCCACGCCTTGTATTTCTCACGCTGAGAAGGAGGCCTAACTGTCCCAAAATCAGTTCACACAGCGAATGTCTTAAACTTTCCTTATTTACCGGCGCACATAGACCCCTCTCCCCTCCCTAGACCTAGGCCTATGTGCGCCGCTTGGAAAGGCCGAGCCTTCATGTGCTGAATTTGATAGCTTATGGAATTGAAATTGATTTTATGAAATAGGGTAAATAAGGAAAGTTTAAGACATTCGCTGTGTGGACTGATTTTGTGACAGTGGAAGGCTATATTCAAGTTTGAAACGGGGTTAATCAGCCTGTATGACTGTAATTTAGAACCGCATGAGTACACTATATTTTACTCACCTAAATAAGTAATTCAAAAGTAAGAAAGCATTGAATAATTGGTTTAAATCTCAAAATTTAAAATCTCAATTTAATTTCGCCAAAACAATTGCACTGGACCAGCACTGGACCAATAATTCCAGTGTAAACTGTGTTGAACAGCCGCTTGGTCTCACTTTTCAGAGCCCGTCTACGTCTCCCATATTAGACATTCTCTGCTTTAGACCCTGTAGGCCTATGCCTATGGGCAAGACAGCTAGTGCTACCTTGTTGCAAACTCATTGATACGAAACTTCAATTTCCTCTGACATGGATAGAGCCATAACGAATCCTTTTCTCGTCAATGATTACTTTGTTCTTGGGCTATACCAAATGAGACATGGGTGGAAATCGACGGGAAATATTGTCCCCTTATTAGCCTTATATGTTATGAGTTTATGTTGAAGTTTTTTTTTTTGTGACAAATTTGTATTGGGATGATATATTTCGTACACTATGCAACATACAGTTAACTTAAAATCAAATCAGCGTTCAGGATGGGACGTTCTCCTTTGACATAATTGGTTCCTTCCAACAATGGTAGAAGCAGCATGTGTTGTGCCAGCGTGGATAAACAACAGCTTTAGCTAACAACTTTACCTTTAAAATAATTTTCTCTGTGTCACAGTGTGTTATACACTGATATACGAATCCTTTGGAATACTGTTTTAGTTCCCAGAGCACATCTGATCATGGTAAGTTCACTTTTGGTAAATGTAAATTTGCTTGCTAGCTATTTAGCTAGCTACGATAATAGTGTTAGACTAGTCAACATAACGCTAAATAGGATCAGTCATTCGTTTCATGTTCAGTATTTCATGTTTTTGCTCTTTATCGGTCTAGTTAACGTTACTTATAGTGTTACCTGTGTGTATGTGGGCTGTGTTGTCCCCTTTGCCTCAACGCTGACATAAGCTAACGAGTTACCAGCAAAATACATCACTCACAGTATCGGTACCACCGGTAAATTTTGCGTATTCCGTAACTGTGCTCAAGGCTGGGCACTGTAATTTCCGTAAAGATAGATTAATTGAAATGATCAGTGTATTTCTGTCGTTTGGACTTCTCATTACATGTTATGGCCAATTACACAATGGTTTTCCAGTCAAGCAACCAAGCTAATAAGCTGAGAGGGGACAATAAATGGAGTCGTATGTAACTTTGTATGTTTTTCATGGTTCTCTAGCCTCACAGAAAGAAGAAGTCGTTTATACAAAAGAAGAACGCTGTGACGTTTCACCTGGTCCACAGGAGCCAGAGGGACCCACTTGCTGCAGACGAAAAGGCCCCCCAGCATGTCCTCTTACCTGCTCACAAGGTAAAAACATACATTAAAGGGTCATGTATAGTCAAAGGTAATTGATAAACTAGTTCCATCTTGTCACTTGCACTGTATATCTAATTTACGGCATATAAGGATCATCTCCATTCCTTATCTGGGTTAGTAACTCAATTAGAAAATGCCTCCACAAACCCCATTACATAATGTGTATTATTTCCTTTGATTTGGGTGTGTTGATGTGAGCCACTTGTCACTCAACACCTTTAACCACATGCAGGTGGAGGTGGAAAAGCAGCACGAGGAGCAGAGGAACTTTGGCGTGTTCTTTGACGACGACTACAACTACCTGCAGCACCTGAAGGAGACCTCCCGGCCCACGGAGCTGGTGTCATCGGGCCGACCGCACAGAGACAGACAACCCATCGACCACCGAGATGAAGACGAGGAGGAGGAGGAAATGGAGGAAGGGGTGGAAGTCGCTGGTGTAAGTTTCACTGAATGTGTTTGGGACGGGGTAGATACTTGGTGGTGGATCTTATTTACATTGCTGTGTTGCTCCTTCTTGCTGTATTTTTTTAACAACGATACCTTTTTCAACAGGCTACTACACTCAATCTACCCTCGTCAGTGTTTGCGTCTGAATTCGAAGAGGAGGTTGGAATGCTGAACAAAGCAGCCCCCATCTCAGGTAGGCAGCCATGTTGTCAGAATGACACGACCTCTGGACTCAAACTCTAAAAGTTTGGTTTTTAAATGTAAGTTCAAATCTCAAGATGCATTTGTGTATGTTTTTTCATCACTATGTAGTTTATGGTTTAGAATAACAAAGCATGGTATTCATCAGGTATATAAGTGTATCTGGTTTTGTAGGACCCAGGTTGGACATGGATCCCGATATTGTCGCTGCCCTTGACGAGGACTTTGACTTCGACGACCCAGACAACCAACTGGATGACGACTTCATCATCAAGGCTAACGACGTCACTGCAGCTGTCGCCATGACGTAAGTCTTTTACCACACCTGTCAATCATCATCAAATTCATCCTGGAACAAATTATGCCCTTTGCACTTCTGTTCCACAAATACTTTGCTTTATAAACAATTTTCCATGTCCTCCTTCCTGTTAGCGACGACGATGAGTGGGAGGACACTGACTCTGACTCTGATGGCGGCTTCTCCGGGGAGGAGGGTGAGGTGCGCGGCGCGCGGGAGTTCATGTTCATGGACGAGGAGACCAAGAGTCGCTTCACGGAGTACTCGCTCACCTCCTCCGTCATGAGGAGGAACGAGCAGCTCACGCTTCTGGACGACCGCTTCGAGAAGGTGAGGGACACGGCGCTGGGGCAGCGCACACGGGGGCTGGGTGAGCAGGAAGCAGAGAAGGAGCAGAGGAGAAGTAGAAGCAGAAGAGAAGCGGAAGCAGAGAAGAAGTAGACGCAGGAAGCAGAGGAGAAGTAGAAGCAGGAAGTAGCAGGAACCGTGACTGGATTAGGGCTACGTTTTGGAACCCATATTACATGTTGTGTTAGTGGTTGAAAATGATTTTCAAAGCATTTGTTTGTATTTTAGAAGGGCATCAAGAACACCCTAGATCCCCATATACGACTTATAATGTTTTTAAGATTGACTGTAAGAACACTTTATGTCCCAGCCATTGGAATAGTTTCCCTGTTGTTTCTCCTTCATAGTTTTATGAGCAGTTTGATGACGACGAGATTGGAGCTCTTGACAACGCCGAGCTAGAGGGCTTCATTGAACCGGACAGCGCCCGCCTCGAGGATATTATCCAAGATTACTTTGTACAAAAGAAAAAAGAGTAAGTGTGTCTGCCCACGAAAATAACAACTTGAAACTCGCTATAAGAAAAATCATTTTTAAGGGTATAGAATGTAATAGAATATGAGAGAAAACACAAGTGGACATTTTCCTCTTTGAGACATAACACGTTACACACAATGAATATACATACACACATCGCTGGACATTGTAAGACATAGAACAGCAAGATTAGAAATGTTTGTATATTTGACATTACGATTTTACAATCACGACCATGAACATGTTTCTCAGCTTCCAGAGACCCGACGACCTCGGCCCTAAGGAGCTGCCTGCAGTGAAAGAAGACGAGGAGGACGAGGAGGATGAAGATGAGCAGGAGATGGAGACGCTCATCATCGAGGCACCAGCAGAAAAGTGGGACTGTGAGACCATTATCAGTGAGTGATAATACACTATCTAAATGTACTTTTGAGAATATCACTCAGAATGTATAACTGGTCAAAATGTCTTGAAACTAGGTTTATATGTTTTTCACTTTATTATTATACATTTTATGCTGTTATACACACATTTTCACTTTCCTGCCCCCCCTCCCAGGCACATATTCAAACCTGTATAACCGCCCCAAAATCATCGCTGATCCACCAAAGGTAAGACCAGTCCAGAGTAGATTTTGAGAACTGTTAGACCTTACATCAGTTACAAAGTTATAATTCTATTGTTCTGCAGAAGGTCGTTGTAGTAATGCAGTGCTTCGTAGGATTACAATAGCGACACATTCATTCGCCTTTCTGTTATCCACTTGGCTTGAGCAGTTGAGTTATTTGATGTACAGTGCTGGCGCGTGAACATTACTAGCAAATAGATCCGCTTCAAGAATCTTGACAACGTGTTGTGATGTCATGTGTGCCGTCGCCAGACCAAGCCCATCCGAGTGTCCAATAGAACGGGCATTCCCCTGGATGTCCTCCCCGGGCGGGGCCCGACGGCCAAACAGGCGGAGCGGATGGAGCGCATCAATGACTCGGACCTGCCCCGCACCGCCACCCAACCCCGCCCCAAAGACGAGAGCCAGGAGGAGCGAAGAGCCAGGAAGCAGGCCATCAAAGAGGAGCGCAAGGTGGGTCTGGGCGTTCTAGTGACATGAAGTACCTCTTAATTAAGTGCTTGATTGAAACTGAAATGAGACCCAAAATGTAGACCTGTCGTGGGATCCACCTTTGAGTGGACGTTTATTGCCTCTAGGGCAGGGGTGCCCAATGCGTCGATCGCGATTGACCAGTCGATCGCAAAGCTTATGGTGGTAGATTGTGTCATAAAACATTTTGACACAAATTTTGTATATTCATGTACTCCATAGAGGTCTCCAATACCCTGTCTTGGCCTCGGGTTCTGTTTTTTTTCCGTCTTGAAATTAAACTTTTATGTTAATTATACATACCTTCTGAGCCATGCATAGTCTGAATTTATGAATATATTTTGTGGTAGATCATTTTTAATTGGTCAATTTGAAAGTCAAAAAAATGTGGGCACCCCTGCTCTAGGGCATATAGCAACAAAGGCGCCACCACCACGTCAACCACTAGAGAGAGCTATGACGCTGAGAGAAGAGCTGGTAGGCGCACAGGCATACTGAGATGTGGACGCCACAGTAGTTTAGAATGCCTTGTGAAAAGCAACTGTTTCAAGAAACGGAGCAGTAAAATACGATGATAAAAGTTCATCATTAACCATTAAATGAGTTAGTTTAACGGTGACATTTCAAATACATTTCATGCCACTTTCTGCTGTCGCTCAACAGGAGAGGAGGACGGAGAAGAAGGCCAACCAAATGGCGTTCAAACAGGAGAAAGCCCTACAAGAGAAGCAGATGCTGGGCCTGCGAGCCAACGTTCAGGGCCTAAAACTTTCCTAACCGTATCGAGGGACTATGGAGTCGGAGTACTTTGCCCTCATAAAAGGAGAATCAATTGACTGCCTTGCCGCCTTTAACACTTCTGCAGAAAGCAGAACCTTCAGCGGTGTGCATCAGAGTTGTTTTCCCCCACACACACACCCGAGGGTAATAATGATAATATTCTGTCTGCAGTTCACGACACTGAAACCCAGGAAAATACAATGAATTGTTTTTACAATGCAAGTTGTAGTCCAGAGGATTCATAAATGATGGTATTCTACGCCCTGCAGTTTGCAATCCTGTTTTAATTTGTAAAAATAGGATGGGGGGGGGGGGGGTTGGAATGACAAATGTTAAGAAAGTAATTTTTATTAAAAACGGACAGTGTTACATTCAGTGTCTCTCCATAAAGGCTCCTAAAAGTCCAAGCTTTATTTTCTTTAAAAGATTTATGTAAAAACCGGGATCTTCACAACTTTTTAAACTTCCAAACAAACCTTCACAAAACCATTTGTCCATCACAAATCTAACCACAATGGTGATTGCATACAGAAAAAAATCAATTGGCGAATAAGTTGAACAGTACTGGCAACACTCGATTGTTCTTAGTCATCTACAGATGACTAAGATGAGGTACAAAGTTCATCCAGCACACCTCCACTTCTCGGAGTGGCAGAATCTTGATGGCTTTTTATATTTCCAGTTTCCATATAAATGCAACCAAGTGTTCCTGAGAAAAACAACCCAGCTTAGACCGAGGGCACCATCTTTCGTTCCCACCCCCCTATGGTTCTTAATGACCTGATGGAGGTTATGGACTCCAGCTTCACCATAATCCTTCACCTTGTTGGGTGCATCTCCACCTACATATCCAGGCTGTGTGCGTGGCCGTAGCCCGAGGGCGGACACTCATCCTCCTCTTCGTCCTCTTCCAACAACCTTCCAAACTGTGCGTTCTGGTCTTCTACCATACAACATGGCCGTTCCACCTCGATGATCTCCACCTCTTCAGTCTGTGCCTGGTAGTCTTCGATGGCGATGTGCTCCACTCTGTCCTCTGGAAACTGCATTATTCTTCTCTCATTAGGGTTTGTCATGAGTGAAGCCTGTCAAGAAAAAGAAACTGTTCAGGGAAGGTCGAAGAAAGTCAAAAAGAAAACATCTGTGATATGTGGTGTGCACAGCAAAGCCCCCCGCCCAACAACTCACCAATGCCTTTGGCAAAATGGAGGGGTTTGTTTTCCATGCCTTTACCTGGTAGACCATCACTATTATTACCAAGCTGACAATGATAAACACCGCCAACACAACCCCAAGTAGGATGAAGACGTAAGACTCATGCGCATCTGTGACAAAAATACACAATCGGCATTAGCTGTGTGAACCTTGTCAGCACATTAAAGGGTCTATTGAAAATTCCTTCGTGGTTTATTGTTAAACTATACGCCAAACTATGCTCCAAACAGGGCTCGTAAGAGAAAGGCCTTATGACGTTACAAAGGGCATCAAACTTCAAGCCAAACATACAGGCCTTAAAACAAACAATTGATCTAGATTTCCTGAATGGCAATTGGCTTCCTTACGGTGGTCTTGGGTACAGACAATGGCTGTCTTTTTGAATGGTATTTTCCCGTCCATGATTGAACCGTTTAGTTGAACACAGTATGGTCCCCTACTGCTGGGTAATACCACCCCACAGTTCCTTGCCATTGTACACTTGTGTGTGGTGGGAGATGACATAGTGTCTGATGTCTGAGGTCAAGAACATACACGATCATGAATTTAGTGCTTCATTGAATTTTCATAGACAGAAAAAAAACTGGCTTTGTTACAGAAATGCTCATCTTGACATGATTCCATCTTTTAACAACTGGACAGACTAAAGAGATGATGGTAGAGGGGAGCGTGAGGCACTGGACATTGATGTTCACTTTTGCTTACATTCTCAGTGAACACTTTGTAGTGGAAGACTCTGTCAAACGGGTTTGACTCCGCCAGTTCTTTGTAGTAGTAGAATGGGTTGCGAAAGCTTACCGCAATCCCCATATCATCTGGTGACAGCTTAACAGGAGGGAAATCCAGGGCACCTGTGAAGGAGAAACCCCCCCAAAAAGGTTACAATTTTGCACATTGATGGACCAGAATCATTTGCTAGATGTTTCAAAAAAGCAAACTCACATTTGACATCTGCCATCTTCAAGATGTTAAACGTGATTATTGGGGAGCTGACATGTTGTGAGGTCTCTGCTCCTTCTACAGCTCTGACCTCCACTGCGTAGCGATTGCTGAATGAGGACGCCCTCATGAGGTGGGTCAAGTCATAATGGAGCTCTGTCGTTGTCACAGTCTTGTTCTCACTGCCAAAACAACCATGGGCAGTAGAGGCATGAACACAAAACTTTTGAGACCCAAGCAATTGAATCTTATGTCTCAAACGATGAATTATATCCAAATAAGCGAACATAACTTAAATGTAGTGCTCATTCAAATGCAGAAACTAACCTCTCAGAAACAAAATGTAATATGAAATTAGGTGGTAGAGGGTGCTTGCTGTAATTCCAATAAGCCCTTGTCTGAAAGTTGTGGCAGCTCACCGTGACGTTTTCTGGTGGCAGAACTATCCAGAACAAAAATAAGACATAATTGCAACATTGTTACATGATTTCAACTGTCACATCCTCTGTGTTCCTATTATTTGAACAAAGGGCCATCAAGATTAAACACCAGGGTGAAAAAATTCTTCAGGAGTAGCTTAGAGGAGTACCTCTCTGCAACATTTTAGTGGTCTGTAAATGTCGATATTAAATGAAGAATTTAACATTTTAGGTTAAGTTAGGTAAGGTTTTGCACAGAGCCCCATTATAAGGCAGTAACTGTGTTTTGATCATTTGCTGTTGAACCTCCTGATGCCACTTAATCAGGAGCTGGCTAATCTGTTCCATTCAGGAAGGCTGTTAGCAGCCTAGTGCCCACGCCAATTCCCAGATGGTAAAGTGAAGACACCTGGCCATAGCTCCTTCCCCTACCAGCTTGTTTTTCTACCCACAACATCATACCTCATTTATCATGGCGAGATAACATGGAACATTTTGCAATAGAATTCAGCCATTGTACAACAAGACTGTGCAAGCTTTGGGGTCTCATAATTCTGTCCCATATTAGTAGGTGTTAATGTTCCTAATCTAATTTGTTATCCCTTTTATCTGGGCCTGCAAGCTATAGGTTTGAAAAATGGGGTTTACATGACATGGTAAGCTACATCAAATTTCACAACCCCCACATCCAGGGGCGCCGTATAGGGGGGAAATGTTAAGACGATTCTAAGGGCCCTGACTGACAGGGGCCCCAAAAAATAGAAATGTATAGAAATGATTAAGAAATATAAATATATATTTTCTTTTTCATGGGGCCCAAAATTCCTGGCGGCGCCCCTGCCCACATTCAAGGAACAAGGAAAGAACGTTTCAGTTTCCCTGAAGTCAATCTAAATGCAGGCTTGTAGACGTACCCACAGAAGGCATGAAATCACAGCCATCCACACAATACAGTTGGTAAAACGTGTACCTAGCGCTAATTCACGTCTGTTCACATGATCTTGAAAAAGGACTCAACTTATTTAAAACAGAACATTGTCCTTCCACATGTCATCTTCTGATAGCTCTATTCTGTCAACTGGCACACTCCATCTCTGTGAGAAAATCAAACTTTGATGCATATGTTTAAAAATGCTTTTGTCGTTTTTATACGCCAAAGCTCAAAACATGGGGGCCTGTATCCTCTGCTGAACTGGTAACCTTAGCCTATAATACACACATACAAAATTATAAATTTGTTGCACATCAACATTCCACATCATCAATAGAGTGTCAATCCTTGCCCAACCCTGGAATTTCTTGAGTCATATCCAACTTTACTGACGTTCTATAATGAGTCCACAGTTCAGAGTCACCCTTTGGCATATTGGAGATAAAGATTTTGATGATAGGCAACTGAAAAAAATGTAAAACAGAACTGATTCTTTGGTCTTGTTGGAACTGACACCATAATGCCCGGGTTTCCCAGATTCGTTAAGAAGCTCTTAGTTTCAAATTATCCATTGAGACCCACCAAATTTAATGAAAATACTTTGGAATGGAATAAGTTAGGAAGGGGAGTTTGACTGGTATTTTTTTCGGGCAGAGGCCAGTTTGCTTACAGTCAAAACAGCAGACATTACAGAGTCAAAAGTTAAAAAAAATCTTTAGCCCCTACACATCCTGTTGACTGATCCATATTAAAGCAAGCGTAGATCTCTTGTTTAAAAGGGGATTTTGTTAGGGACAAACAGCATTAACCAGAAAGTTAGTGATAAACTATAAAAATGAATTAAAACGTGGCTGTAGTTAATATACAATTAACATTATTAGAACATATAGCTCATTTGACATTCAAGCGATTGTTGGCAGACAGCGGAGTTCAAATTTATTTTAATTTGACGAAATTGGTTATGGTAAAGGAATAAGACTTACCGAGTGACGAGACATATTCGACTATGATCATTAGAATTAGGATAAACACAGAAGTTGCCAGCACCATGGCTCTCGTTTTGTGGAGAATTCAAACTCTGAATCATGCTATTTTATCAAAATGATTGACTAAACTGGAGCTCCTCCATGAAACCATTTGTCTTCAAAGTTAGTTCAGTATCTGGTAACTATCGCGACTTCAATGTGACGCCCCGAGACCGCAGCTTCCTCATTTTATTGCAACATATGTTAAATACCCTTTGAATACGCGGGTTTAATCGAAATGAATAGCCAAAATGAAAATAAACTATTATTATTTAGTAGTTCTAAATGTTTATGTAGCCCACCGAAAACACACTTTAAGCGGGAGTAAACAGGCGAATAGTGAATATTCACACACCTTGATAACAACACTTTCGTTGACGTCAAACGATTCAGGAAAGGGAGGCTAACTTCACAGGTTAAAACACGTGGGTAGCCAAGGTAGAAAGTCGTTGCGTGGTCTATTCCTCCGCCTGTTGTTTCTCATGGGTAAAACACTTCCGAGTCTACGATTCTGGAAAGGCATTAATAGCAGATTAGCAATCGTGGTACCCAAGGCCCATATGCAGCCACTCTATAGATGGAATTGGGTGGTTTAGAACATGTTGTTTGTTGGTGTGTCTACTAAATCATTTTTGTGAACAACTGGCTGAAGATCTAGCTCTAGATTTATAGCTTGGCCCCTTGCACGTCCAGGGTTAGCAAGTCCTTTGGGTAGGACCTTGAACACTTGAACACCATATCACAGTGTGTTTTCCATCCTTGTTTGAGGTGTGTGTTGGTAATCGTGGACTTCCCAACTTATTACCTTGTGATAGTTCACAAGGTTAAAAAAATATATGGTTTTAGACACACATTAGAGAATCTTATATCACCAATATTATACATCAGCAGATGCATTTTAAGAATCACATCTTATATCAACAAGTACAGGAAAATTCAAATCTAGTTTTTGCAAACCCTAGCATAACACATCTTAATATATGAAGCAGGCAGTTTGTAATATAAAACTCTGAGGTGAATGAAGAAGAGGAGAAATTAAAAATAAAACCTGATTTAATATATAACCTTTTATAAATGTATTTCATAAATATGTTGTGTGTAGTCACGGTCAATAAAGTGCAACATAATAAATCACCATCTGAAAACTCTTTTTTTGCGTGCTGTGCACAATCATGTTAAATGACATATTTTTACCCTACGTAGACAAAACTGCAACAGATTTTTGGGGCAAATGCTTAACCACGTGCTCTCAAGCTAAATCCATCACATGCAGGCTAAAGCCTACCAAAAGTTCCTAAATCCAAATAGAAGTGCTGTTGTGTTGTAATTATGTCCTAAATTCTCTTAAACTCAGATGAATCTTTGATATTTAATATTAGATCTACTTAAAATCTCTTCAAAATATGATCTATTCTTTCAAACTCCAATGAATTAAAGTCCATCCTTTCCATTTTCTTTGTTCCTGTGGGAATGTTTTATATTTTTTTACGTAATGCAATGCAAATGTCATCATCAATGATGACATTTGGACTTTCTCAATTGTGTAAATAGTCATATCCATATTCAGTCATATCCATGACTGTGCAATGACAAAGAATGTATAGTATACCACATGGACACCAAGCATCTTCATCAGAGTGCAGGAAAGCTAAGCCTCTTAACAGCTTGCAGCTGCAGTCTTTTGCTAAAGCAGATGTGAAAGTTGAGGAAAGATACTGCTCTATGTCAGGTGCCAGTGCAGCACAATAAAAGCATTATCTGTGCTAAAAGCATAAAATGTAAGCAACACAGTTTCTAAGTAGTTTTACTAACACATATTTACTAACATGACAACAAGTATCCAGATACTATTTGGGATCCTGCAGTGAAAATCAACCTGACACCCCAATCATGATGTTCTGTCATTCAGTTATATCAACACTGTCTGAAAATGCACTTATGATTATCAAAACCTGTTTGTTCTATGTGAGGACACTTTAAGGACCCTTTATGTAAGGTTTTCAGAAGCCCCTGTCATCCAAGCTGCTTTGAAATTACACTACTATACTAAATTGCTGTGCTAGGTTGGTGGACAATACAGTAATGCACATGGGCCAAAAGAACATCAAGGCTAGGTCAATTTGGGCATTCTGAGAGCTTAAAACTATATATAAATGGAAATATGGAATCAAACCCTTAATGGGGATCCTGCCCAATGAAAAACCTTTTTCATTTTCCGGTAGCACTCTCGCCGTACACGTTTGATTTCCCCCAAAATGTTATGCAACAGTTCAATTGTCCATCACACTGTAATGTTATTATGATACTATTTTCAATTTGAGAAAACATATTCTACAATTTTGGCCTCCATTCCTTCACTTCCAGTGAACATTGGATATGGTGAAAGATCTCAAGCACTGTATTATAGTGACAAAAAGCACCATGATAACTTATGACGTGTCAAAATGTATCTATGCATCATCCTCCGATATTTGACACAGTGTCGGGCCAAAAGAAAGTTTGTTGTCCACCGTGTTCGTAACAAGGTCATTTCATCTCTCTGCTGTAGAAAACATCAAAGGGGGGTGTTCACAAGGCCCTGAGTCACTGAGACCAACAGCCACGATTGGTCCCGTCCTCTCCTTCCTCAGCCTTCTGTGCCATCCCCGGGGTTGAGAACCGTCGGGCCACCAGGTCTGCCACGTGTGGAGTAATCACAGTCTCTGTCTGCATGCCTCGTAAATCCCCTTAGACAAATCCCAACCACACTTGCCACTCCAGCAATGACTATTCGCCAGTCTATTCGTGACAGATGTTGAACCTGACAGCTGGGACATGGACACGATGCCCCAATCTGGACACCTCATTACCCCTGCACCCCCATCTGGACTAGACTGCCAGGCACACACAGGGCTCTGAGAGTAGCTGGGAAGTGCATAGGGGAGGTATTTTTAATTAAGAGAAAGGGATATTGTCTTGGTTCCAGACAGCATGAGTACAAAATGGAATGTTTTGGATTTGCGATTCCGTCCATACAGATAGCATTTTTTTGTTGTTGCCTTAAACCATTGTATTTTATGGTGGTAATGGTTGTGTTTCCAGAATAAAATGTAGAGAATGATGTTGTTTGGAGAGAACATTGTGTTAATCAACATGTCAATCATCAAGTCAATCATGTTCCAGGCACACTGATGTTCCAGGCATCCTTGACTTGGCTTACCCACAGTATTCTTATCTACTGTCCTTGTATTATTAGAAGGCTGTGCACTGCAGTTACAGACTCGTTCTTGCCACTTTCTACAAACGTCATTGTCATCTATCTGTCCTGCTCATTCTCTGAGTTCAAAAACTGACACAGTTCCTGCTTTGATTATTGAAACAGGGAGTGAATAATCCAAAAAACAATAAGGATGTACTTGTATGAGTATAAAAACCGTTATAATCTTGACAACATAGAACCCAATCTTGTGAATTTATGGATGTTCAAAGAAATTCATAGTAAATTAACTGGAATGCAAACAGGAATTCAAACATATTTCTGTGATCTTTGTTAAACAAAGGGACCTAAATCAATCTCCTTTTATGCTCGTTATTTGTTTCTGATGTGCACTGGAAGGAGACTTATGGCAACACATTATAATTAAGGTTTTGCAAAGTCCATGTCTTTGGAGTCTGTTAGTCTCTTAATGTTGTTTCTTCCACAGCATTGAAAATAAGGGGCACCTTCTACCTTCATCTTAACTATTATTCATAACTTTATACTATATAAATGTACTTAAATGTAATTTACATAATTTTTCTACCATACTAAATACATCTATTGATCTTGTCTAGGAGTGTGAAAAATAACACGTCACCAATTAGAGGCACACTTTCAAATGTGTGCCATCTAGCAAAGTCACCACACATTTTCTAGTAACATTTTGTGTGGTCTTTGTTGATTACTCTCACTATGGGGTTAACGCTATGGGGTTAACACTTTTTACAAATGGCTTGCCAGTTTGAAATCAAAACCCTGACCTACTTTTCTGACCCGGTATACTAATGCATTGCAATTTTTCAAGTGAAGGGATTTCTGAGAGGGAGGTCTTTGGGGACCCCTGTCTGTCTGTGTATCTGTGTGTATGTGTATAGGTGTGTGTGTGTGTGTGTGCACGTGTGAAAAGTCAAAAAACACAACCCACATTTACAGACAAACCCCCCTCTGACACCCTGACTCATCTGTCTGGCAGCTTGCTGTCACTGGCTAGGAATTGAGGCTGAGCTGTATACTCAGAATCAACAGAAAGAGCCATGATAAATAACTAAACCTCATACCACCCAGACAGGCCAGTCAGGGCTGTATAGACACGATCAGTGAAAAAAGGGTATATGTCAGAATACATCTATTTTGGTGTAATTCTATGGCAAAAGGTTGATAATCACGCACCTGATATTCCACTCCAACAGTAATCCCCTTAATCCAACTGCACTGAAAATTATACAGTCGTTTAGGAAACAGTGCAACGTTGTGTTCTGGAACAATTTGCAATTTGCCGTTGGTTGATAACCTCTTCTGTATGTCTGCAATGACAATATTCATTGACAAGAAACTGGACATAAACTGGCCTCTTTTTTTTTTTGACAATCTTTTCCATTTTTACACATCCTTTCACACCCATTAATATCGAGAGTTTGTCAGAGGTCTCGATAGCGCCTCTCCAATGGGGGCTCCGAGACCCCTCCAGTCCACCCCCCTCAATTGGATCACTGCCTGCACCCCCCTTTTACCTTGCCTTGTGCCTTTGCTGTTTAGGACTGGTGGAGTGGAGACATTAGTAGCCGATTCAGTTTCCACACATTCAGTGTGTCCTCTGCAACATCTGTAGTCGATTGTGCAAGAGTTGCCACATTTGCAGTGTTTTTGCACAATAACTGCCATAGATGCACACTCAACTTTTTCCCACGGCATCATTTCTCCTCTTCAGCTGCGTTAAGAGCCGGAGATCGACTGGCGCCTTAATCTCTTGATTGAAGGCGTGTTGAGGATTTAAACCAATCTGGTTAGGTTTTCTGGCAATCTGCAAATCTGCGTCGAAAATCTATCTGCCTTGTCTGGCTTTCATGTGGAAGAGCTAGGATCACTAATGGTCTCCATCCGATTTAACAACACAAAAAAGTGGGGGGGAAAAGCTATAAGCAAGAAGTTTTATTTGGAAGATCTAGCGACAACAACAGCCTCTTCAGAAAAACTCCCAATCGGACAAAGCAAGGAGGTCACATCTCAGTAGGCCACAACTAGGTTAGTTGTTGATCTGTCCTTAATGGTCTTCAGTCATCTACATGATTGTTTCTCAAGCTTAGATGACACATATAATGATATTTGATTGAAAATATCATTAATCGGATGGTTTGTTTCATTACAGATGAATGTGAGTAGCACGCAACCAGGTCAATAACAACATCTTCACTACTAGCCTGAAATTTGATTTGGTTAAACCAGGCCACCTGTTTCTATCATCGTTGTGGACCGACACCTTACTGGGGCTCACCTTTCCAATCCCCGATGTAGGCCAGCTGCGCAAAAATTAATCCCCCCTCCCCCCCCCCCCCCCCCCCCCATCTGAGGGATTGCCCTTGAGCTTTTCAGGCCCCCAGCGTCCGTTGGCCGATATCTGGTCCACATTGCACGCGCGGGCATGTGAGCAGCCGCTTAGCCGGCCACCCTCTCCCTCCAACCCCCCCCTTCCTCCAACCCCCCCACACACACACACTAACATAGGCACACACACAAACACACCCTCCCCACCTCCTTTCCCTTTAGTCTTGCCACACTGCCCATGCCCCGTCCACTCTGAAGCTCATGGGACGCACAAGAGGTATCTCATCACCGTCGCTCTCTCCTATTCTTCAACCCGACACTTTTGAACTTGTATCTGGTGCCCTCCACCGAGCTTGGACCCTGTTTAACCCAGACCCACCTGAGCACTATGCGGACGCTACTGGAGAGCAGCTGGATGAAGTTTGGGCCAGCCGGCAGAGGGTCGTATGACTGGGTGACTGGGTCCCCATCGCCCCCCATTTTGGAAAAACAGCTTACGGTAAGGTTTGGAAGTGCTGAATGGGTGATTTGTGGCCAACAGCATGGATGGGGGAAAAACTCTACTGTACTGGGAACTCTAGTATTGTAGAGCTGTATTTTAGTGTAATTTTATTGTTTTCAATTGACTGGCAAAATATATATAAAGAGTGACTTGAAGTCAGACAATTTGCTGTAAATGATTCTAATTTGACCTTTCATTTTAAACAATGATCTGCCATGACCTGCCTTATAGAGAAACATTACAAATATTATTAGAAATTCTATATGTTTTTCAAGTCAACCCTGGCTTTTTAAAACAGTTTGTTTTAAAAGACCATCAGTAACCATCAAAACATTAGGCTGAAGCCCATCTACTTTCAGTGAATGGTGGAACTGTCCATGGTACTGAAAGCACACCGTTAGGTTTTAGCACGTGCTTTTTCTTGTTGCCCAAGCGCCCATGCTAACCCTCTTGGTCAGGTCGTCCATTTCGGGGTCCTGAATACTTGTGAGTGCAGTTCGCGTCAAGGGAATGGAAACGGGAAAGCCGTCATGGGGGGCTTTTGGAAAATGGGAATGTTGAGAGGTCTGTCCGTAGCCAGATGTTGCGCAGTATGTATTATGTGATTTCTACCGATGCTGATGAGTTTTATAGTGAGTGAAAGAGCTGTTCAAATGACTAAAATCCAGCAATGAAATGAAATGACGCTGATGGCCCTCCAACCATTTATTTCACAATTACCATTTTAACTTTCACAAAAAGTACAAATAAAAGTTGTTATGACGCAGATAAGACATTGCAAGCGGATAAAGGCAATGCAAACCCATTTAGAACTACGAACACATGACGTTTAATCTTTCTTTTCAGGGCTACTGGAACGAGTTGAACCCCGGTGAGGAGAGCAGGTCTGAGCTGCTTCTCTACATTTTTCTCCCCGTGGTCTCTGTCCTCATCCTGGGCCTCTTGGGCCTCCTGGCTTACCGGAGGTGCTCCCAGAACAAGCTGAGCCTGGCCAGCATCCTCGCTCTCGACTTGCAGGACGCCGAAAGCAGCGCCGAGTTCCTCTCCTCGCTCACAGGGAACGTGGAGCGCCACACCAGCATGAGTTCCGACATGTCCGACGGCGTGTTTCTTATGGTCTATTTGCCGCCACCCTATGAGGAGACGCTCACCAAGATCACGCGCGCTGCGAGTTTGACCAGCTCCAAGGACGTGGAGTCCATCAAGATCGAAGATCTGGAGGCCAAACTTTGTCCGGAGATCAAATCCAGTGGTCGTTATGTGTGATTAAAGGGAAGCTAAAACAAAAACAACTGTTAAAGGGAGTTCTTCAAACGGGATGTGATTTGACTCAATTAACATCTCAGACTTTACTCGTTTTTTTGCTATGCCGTAGGCCTATCAAAGACAGATTGTGTAGCCAGCATGGGCTAAAGAGTCCCCAAATTCCTTTAAAGATATTGAAATGTCTCATGTAGTAGATGTGTGAATCTTTTAAAATCTATGTTTCAAAGTGGTATTGGGCCTGTTTCAGAGAATTTCGGTCTCTGATGTCCATGCAGAGGCTATAATGTTGATATCAGACAATATTTCAGGCTTCGCCTTTTGTATATTATTAGATGTATTTATTTATGTCAATGTCAAACATATTGTCTCATCTAATGCAATATCATAATGAATACTCATGTTTCAATATGGTGGACACAAATAGGCACATGGTAGGCTTAACCAATAGCTTAAAATATTTGTTCTGTCACCACCTTAAATTTCTGTGTTCCCATGTTAATGTTATTGTTGCCTGTGGTTTATTTCAAGCAACAGCCTCATAGTAAGTAGCAACAAACATGTTTTTACAAAATGTCACGAATTGACTTGAATAAACTGCAGTCTATAGGCCTAATGCATATTGAGAATATTGTTTCCAGTAATGTCAAACAAATGTTAAGCCCCAGTTGTAAGATCTGAAGAAGGTGTTTGAAGGTGGGCCGAAGTCCAAAGTGATAATATCTCAATGGAACCAGTAACCTGGCCAGCTGAATTGTGTGAGAGGACAATCACAAGTAGGTTTGGCTTTACAGGGGTAGGTTGGGTCAGAGCCTCTGGGTTGGGTGAAATGGGGGGGAGGCACTTAAAAAAGCGACCTGGGGTGCGTTTCCCGAAAGCATCGTAAGCCTAAGTTGATCGTAGAGTCCATCGTACGATGGATCTTAGTTGTACGGGCCGTTTCCCGAAACCATCGTAGCTAAAGAGGCACTTGAAAATCGTCGCAGATCAACGAGAGCTCCAGACCAGTCGTAGATCGCTAAGTGCATCGTAGCACAGAGACTCAGTGGAGACACGCGTAGGCCGACCATGAAAACTACATTAAACTCATGCTGAAAGTTAATTCCGATGGAAAATAAGTTTTTTTTGGTCCTCTTTTTACACCAGTTACGCTGGAACTGGGATATTTCTTAGTGAACCATACAAGTTTAACTGCCGAAAAAATATCAGAATCCGGTTTATCCTCAAGTAAATTTAGGTTACACAAAATAATTTGATTTAGTGGGTTTGGCGCATGCAATGAAGGTATTTAAAAAAAAAAATGTCAGTCTTATTCAAAATACTATAACATTGAAATATGGCTGTTGTAATGTGCAATAGAAACTAGAAATGCATTAACGTAACGCTTTTACGAGTACAATAACACAACAACAATTGAACATTGAAGATGTTTATTAGAATTATAGGGCTGGTAGCACGCCAAGCCCGGTGGATGAAGAGGCTGGTGGCAGAGCCGAGCCTGATGTTAGGAGATGGTGGCGCCCAGGAAATGGAAAGACTCCACAGGGTTGACTAGGAAGTCACACAGGGTGAAGGGGCTGGGAGGGAGTGAAAACTCGTACGAAAATCATAAAAGCCATTGAAGATAGCCTAAGTCCTGCACTGCAGACTTGTCCCCTCTGATATGGGGAATTGGATGTGGTCTGGGATGTGGCAAAGTAATGCAGTTGTGACAGCCTGCACAGATCTTGACACTGAGGCCTTGGCGAGCCCATGTCCATCTCCAATAACCTCCAGAAAACTGCCAATGGCATAGAACCTTAACACTGCCAGTAGTTGGGTTACAGGGGTCAGTGCAAAGGACCTCCTTGTTAGCCTCTGCAGGTCTGCTTCTATGTGGTTCAGGAGCATCATGATATCATGATGTCATCTGACATATCTTTCACTCATAATGAGTATAATTGATCAACCATCAATTAAAGTAGAGTTGATTATTCATGTCAAAAACAATGATTCCATGTTGAAGACATGGGGTATTCATTACTTATGTGTTTGTCATTTGTCACAATGTCATTTGTGGCCAATATGTGATAATTATGAGATTGCAAACATGGTCTTGGGAAGCTGTTGGCCTATGCAAGATTGTAGATATAGTCAGCACTAGAAAATAAGACAGTAAATATGTTGGATTGAGATGCTTGTATTTGTACATTGAATTGTTTAGGATGCTAGCTGGGACATGCCATGTGTGATACCATTCATATGCATGGTTTTTAACCTTGTAGTTCAATCAAGTAGTAAATATAGGACTCATATATATATATGCCTATGGAAAGTGGAGTACCAAGAAGAGTTAAAAACCAAGGCACAAGTAGTTTGAGAAATAGTTGTTTTATGGGAGTATGTTCTCCCTGCTCCTGCTCCTCACATGGATCTATAAGGTAAACATGTAAGGATTGGACAGGCAACACTGAATATATGATACAATACACAATTCAGCCTTTACTTAATTTAAATAAACATGGTATGCTTTAGGATATAAGGTAACCTGAATGTGACACTACCTTGTTGATTGGGCTGAAGAATAGGCACAGAAATGGAGGGCCTTGTGAACTTCATCTCTTCAAACAAAAGCTTCCTCACCTCAATTTGGAGACGAGCCCACTTAATTTCCAAGACCTCCTATTGGTATTTAGCATCCTGTGTCGCTGATTGCAAGGTCCTAACACCGGTGTAAAACTCAGATGCAGCATAGTTTGCACGTTCACCTTATTGTCTTTACCTTCATGTAGCATCACATTGAAAAGTACTCAAATAAGTAGCCTATAATAAATGTAAAGTTTTCTGTAGCTACAGAAAATATTTTTTTGTGTACCGTAATTCGTCAAATATTTTGGTTAACGTTTTAATTTTAAAGTCTTCAAGTTGCGTCAGAAGAATCACATTTCAGTACAATGGACAGCGTCTTGTTAAGTGCAACTTAAGAGATACGTACGATGGTTCTCCTTACGAGCATGTTCGGGAAACGCACGTAGGAAATAACGATGGATCGTTATTTTCATCGTAGAGAACCCTCGTAACAGCTACGATCCATCGTTATCGGGAAACGCACCCCTGGAGCTCTCGTTGATCTACGACGATTTTCAAGTGCCTCTTTAGCTACGATGGTTTCGGGAAACGGCCCGTACAACTAAGATCCATCGTACGATGGACTCTACGATCAACTTAGGCTTACGATGCTTTCGGGAAACGCACCCCTGGCTGTTGCGTGGCAACGATTTATGTAGGAACTATACTTTGTAGTAGCGGAAGAATGACGGTTTATTATTAAACTATTTTGTTTCTAATTGTTTTTATTGATGAAACCATATCAAATATTTGTAGTGACAGTTTTAGAAAAGCAAAGTGCCTAACAACTCCCCTTACCTGTTCTAAAATCAGCGTAAACCACGGACTCGCGGGGCTTATTGCTTAAGTTTTTCACAGGTATGACGTTTCATTCGCTTAGATGGCCTGCATCCTACATCGCCTACATTTATTCAACAAGGGCTGAGTGATAAAACTGTTAAATTAATGTAGCCTACTCTTTTATTTGGTACGATCGTGTCTATTGTAATCAAAGCATTTCGCAATGAAACGTTTATTAAAAAACAATGCCTCGAACGAGGGCTACAGTTAACAATCACATCAGGTCAGCTTCTGCGCCATAGACTTTTAATAGCCCAAACTATAATTATTAAGTTAGGCAATTTTAGAAGAACGAAGCCTAGGCCTACTTCATCTTTTACGTATGTGTTATGTTCAATGCACATCCATCAAGAAACAGATAATCGAAACCAAAAAAATGCTTTTTACCAAACTTTATTTTCTATTTGACTACTAGGCTACTCAAAACATCTAAGGATTGAGTGTAATTTGTTTGAAAATGTTTCTCTGTTTGTGGAGAATTGAAGATTTGCTGAAGCCATCGATGGTGTTTTAACAAGTTGCGAAGTATGTAGATGCCACCACAGTCCAACATTCCCTCTGGAACAACAGCTTGTATCTGAAAATGTAGAAATATTTGACTTTGAAATCTTAAGTTGTTCGCTAGTTCTGAATATTTTCCTTTGAATTTAAGAATGTTGACCTTTAATTTTAAATTAGTAAACTTGAAACAAGAACATATAGGCTATCGTAAACTTAATTCAATATTGGAACCTGAACATAATAAAGTTAAAATGAATACTAAGAAAATTAGCTGCAGATAATCTTATATTTGTATACTCACGTTCTAATGAAGGATTCAGTTAGTTCTGGTGGACCATTTTCCCTATTTACATGAAGAAAAGACAGATGAAAACTGACTGAAAATAGAAAATACCTGTATGAAACTGTAAATGTATGTACTTACAGTTTCAGCTTGATGGTTTCCAGACAGGTGATGTCATCACTCATGTTGTCATCAATCAAATCTGGAAAAAACAACACAAAGATGATCAGACTTGTAGACCATTATATTAACAACAGCAATAACACAATTCTAAATATCAAATGTTGCTTTCTAAACCTTTTGTAGGGTGGGGTGGGGGGTACTAAACAAAACCAAAACAGCATTTAACTCACCAGTGCAGTTCATCTGGCAGAGATTAGGGGTCACAGAGGAGCCAGAGGAGCAGATCAAATGGTCGCCCAGCTGGAACAAGCCATACAGAGTCCACACATTGTCTTGGTGTTCCTCATGACTGCCACTTTCTTCAGATGAGTCCTCTCCAGATGAAGACTTGCTACCTGACTTGCTACCTGACTTGCTACCTGACTTGCTTCCTGACTTGCTACCACCTTTTTCACCTCCGTACTTAGCCATGCCGAACTTGCCGCCTTTTCCAGCACCTCTCTTTCTCCGCATTTGAGGGGAAATAGTGTTTGGGTCCACAAGAGTCACCACGCTGGTGTTGAAACCTGAAGTCATCTCCACATGGCAAATAACTGGGGAAAGTATGGAAAACAAAAAGGTTTTGCAACATTTCAGGATTTATTTACTGCACGGCTACCTGAAAGGTCCACTAGAGAGTGGTACTGGCGACAGTATTTTCATAAAACCTATTTTTATATAATGGGACCTTGACACTATATCCCAAAAATTCTGTTATTGTACAGTGTAAATTATAACAGTTTTAATATTTAATTTATGTTGTGTGGTTACAGAAGGATGACATAAAATAACCGTCAAAATAGATTTTCACAAAATAAATGGTCAATGAGGCTTGACTACCTTTTGCAATAAAGTTGAGTAGATGTACCTTAATTTTCTAATTCAAATTCCTTAATACTCTGCAGTCTTTAAAAGCATGATCATTTTGTTTTCCATTTTAAAAACATTCAAAATTGTACTCACTTTTGGCCATGAAGTCAGCCTCTGACATTCCTGTTTGGTTCTTGCTCGGCATCCTCAGAGCTGCTGCTTCAAGCAGGCCTTTCAGCTCACACTTGGACACGATCCGTGCCTCAGCCAGACTGGAGACCAGTGCGGCTACGGCCACCACCATCACAATGTGCATCTTCATGTTGTCTTGGCTTTACGGTTGCTCTGTTGTGAATGTGAGCTGTGTGTGGTGCGACATATATACCCAACCAGCTTCTTATCCTGTGATCACATGATGTGCTGAGTCTATTGTTGCTTCTATGAATGGACGTTCCCAAGATTCTAAGGCATGGTGTCATAGGACTCAATGAAGGTACTGAGCTGAGCTTTGTGTTTCATGTGCTCGGACATTTGATATGTCCTGATTACAAAAGTGAAAAAAGATGGCATCACAAAAGATGTATTTTTACGAAACAGGTCACACCGTGATTTGCTTAAAGTGGTCTCGGACATGTGACTGATACACGATAAGGTTGAATCATCTTGGGTTCATCTCGTGGTTTATTTTTATTCCCTGATAGCACATAGGTGTGTTGAAGACACCCATTGTTTTAGCAGACCACATCTTCAATGTAGAGCAAAATATTGCCAACAAAATTCTGATTATACCCTGACTGTGACATTGTGACAGCGAGCAAACAACACAACTTATTAAAGCTTGCTGGGGTCAAACAATAATATATTTGACCTAAGTCAGTTCCCCAAACTCAACACTATCCTAAACTTCTGCTACTATGTCCTTTTCCATCCGGGCTTAAAACACATAAAATCATGACGATGAAATGCTGTGTATAATATAAACAGATAAAACCCTTTCCTTCTGTCAGATCAGATAGTATTTTGACCATTCAAGCTGACGTTTCCCTAAAGAGCATGCAAGCATTCAACTCCAGTTAGGTCAATTATTCCAGTGACAATGAAGAAAAAAACAGGGTGTGGACCTGTCTGGAGAGTTGGAAATAGCTGACATGAATAATAGACAATAGAAAATTCCGTACAATTTCATTTCTGTATAGCTTTCCATTAGATATGATCCTAATTATTGTTATTATTATAACGTTTTGTTCTAGGAACAGGCCTTGGAGCCCTCAACTGTAGATTTTTCACATTGTTCAACTTGGGTGATGGCATGCTGTTTGCCTTCTCTCTATGTTCCTATTGTTAGGAATTGTGAGAAACAGGTATAGTGAGTAACTGTCCACATCACTAGATAGAGCTAATGACATTGGCAAGACTGACTTGTGTAATAGGAACCAATACAAATCTGCTTTCTCATCCTTCTTGGCAATTTACCAAGTTAGGCAAAACCCTGGGTCGTGTAAGCAAATAGGAAAGGGAAATGTGAAAGAGACAGGTGTTGAAGAAGTCACAGAGCTTACTGTACAGGTGGGAACCATATCAGGTGTATCATGGTGCATCCATACACAAAGGAAATACAGAGACTAGACATAAGCTTTTGTTGTGGGCTCCTAAATGCAGGCTGATCTGTAATTTTCCAACAAGAGCAAGGCAGAGAACAAGAGAACATTGTTTTTATTATAGGGTGTATTAATTGTTCAGAAATATTAACAAATAAAGCACTGTGAAGTAACTCATACAGCAATGAAAGAAGCATCATTAGAAACTGAAACCAGACACAATGGCCACAGTTGCAGGTTGACATAGTAAGATGAGTGGTTTCTTTATCCATGCTAAACCATTGAGATGGAATTGATTCTATGAATTTCTGTCATATAGCCGATGCTTTCTTACAAAGCCCATATCAATAAGTGTGTTTAGTAAGATGCATCTGCCGAAAATAGTGACAAAATAGTGACAACAGTCCCAGCGCTAGATCACATGACAGACAATATATGAAGGGGTTGACATGATTGATACATATTCATTTGTGGGGAAGAGATTTTTGTTAGATTTTTTCTCTCTTTTTATACACATGTATTAAAACAATGTAAAAAATGTTAAAAAGGATGGGGGAAGTGACATGGAAAAAGTGAGACAGAATTTAGGTAGCTAGAACACCAGAAGATTGTTCATTTGAATGTAATGTCATGTACATTGTGGTACAGTGTGACAGTTTGGGGTTATCTCTGGCATACTGAGTTTCACACCACCTAGAGGTGAAATACAGTAAGGATCTTGCTTTGAGCCTCCAGATGTTCCAGAGTAGAGAGCGAAGGAGATGACAAATAGACAAAAAACTGTTCAACAATATAATTTTGAATATCAAACATTTAGAATCAACCAAGAAAAAAATCATGCAACAGCCACAACGGTCACAGGGTCAATGTTCCTTCAACACAAACCAGTCTGGGTTGAAGCCTAGTCTTCAAGCTGCATTTATGCTCCCACTCTGTTGGTATTGTAGGAATGGAATCCATTGAAAAAACCTTCGTAACTCTTACAGTAACACTCATATTCATGCTTAGATGCATCAAAAACAGCGCTCCAAGTTGTCTGACCACAGCTGCATGGGCCCAGGATGAGCGTAAAGGGTGAATTTGGTGTTCTCCGGTGCTGCAATATCACACAAACACATCATAAAGGTGTTTCACTACAAAAGGAATACATACTGTACTATACACACTCATAGTATATTTGGTGAGGCGATAAATGACAACGAGCCTGCTTAACAACTAACCCAAGAGGGTGGACTGCAGGCCAAACTCTTCTTTGTAAGCTGTCTCAGGGGGCAGTTTCTCCGAGGCACAAGCGCTGTGGCGGAGTGCGTCCAAGGCACGGAGGGTCTGGAGGTCAAACCCCCTCTGGTGGTCCTCATGATTCCCACCGTGAGAGCCCAGAGGGCAGTCCAGGGATGCAAACCTCACTCTATGAACATGGGAGAACAACGGAGCACAAAAAAACCGCATTAACGTCTGTAGGATATGATCAAATTCTAGTTTGGACTATAAAATTGTTCAACTATATTATCAAATTATTGAAAGGCTAAATATTTCTGTGGGCACATCATCTGTCTGACTGTTTGATAGTAGATATTACATTGTTTACAGCCTACATCTTTGAGAAGATTTAAGAAACATACAGCTTTAATATTATTGGTGTTGCCCATGTCTTCTTCGTAAATAGGCTTAATGCTAAGAAAGAGCAACTGCCATGACATTTTTGGGGAAGAACTTTAATAGTTCAATAATAATGAACAATAATAACAATAACAGACAAAGGGAACAAAACGCTGGAGGGTGGCAACTCAGAGGGGATAGGCTGCACGAGTGGCATGAGATCAATAAACCAACATGAGGCGCCCTCACTTAATCTGCCCCATCAAATACTGAAGCCTATCAATAATCTTAACGACTCCATTATTCTGTCTGTTCAATGATTTAAGTGGTATTGTTCAGCACCAAACAGTACACCTCACCTGTGTTGCTCCAAGGGAACAACGTGCATTCTGCCCAGCTGTCCATGGTAGAGCCCACGCACATCAGTCCCTTGATGTGGTACCCTGGAATGCAAATGAATCAGGAATGGAAAGGAATGGCCGGTGCACTTGCTATGCAGCCATTGGGTCAATGTCAATGAACTGAGGCAGTGTGCTGCATGAACAACATACATCACATTCTTTAATACATGCTCAGTTCATACATACAAATCGCATGCAAGCAGACCATTATGGGTTAAGGTCAGAGTCAGCACACGCTAAATCTCAGCAGCCAGGAGTTCAGTACTGGCATGATTATCTAAGCTCAGCATAATAATGTCCTAGTACCTAGACAGAGAGGTCGTTGACATGGCAGTCTACCCCACAAAAAAGCACTTGTTATTATATTTGTATATATCTATAAATTCTTGAGGTTTGTTAAAAGCTTTGTTTTAGTTTTCTTTTTCCTTTTTGTCTTTCACATCCAACGGTTGGAATAGTCGCAACTCACTTTGTTGTAATCCCTGGCAACCTGTCAAACTGGTTGGATCCGTATCTGACCTTGAACTCTTGCAAACGCAGAGCCACACCTGGTCCTGCCATGCGCTAGGCTTCGACTGGAAAAAGCAGCACTGCCTTGTTAAGTTTGTATTCTGCAAGTCATCCACCTATCCAAGAGATATTTTCATCTTTATTGCTGATAGAATTAACTTAAAATAGCCATTTAAACTATAGGCATACTAATTAAGCCAGACTAAATTAAATAAACTGTTATAAGTAAAACACATACATGCATTTTTTGTTTGCAATTATAAAATAGCAATCTTAATATTATCAGTATATCAAATAATCACTCTTGACTTGCCCATGAAAGAACCAGACTCTTACCTGGCTAAATGCAAAAGTGGAAAAAGGTTTTCATAAAAAGAGCAGTTGGATCTATTCTGTTTGAGTTGGAGTAGAGAGCCTTGATTGACCGACTTTGATGTCAATTAGTTTCGTCTTTTTCCTACAGAGAATTTCAGTACCAAGTGTACCTCGAGCTGAGTATTTCAGAACTAGCAGTACCCTCTTTTCGCAACACAAGATAATAGCTGTGCAGGGGATTTTGAAACGACTTCAGTTACCAGGTGAGCGAAACCCAAACCCCGCTGTCCCTCTCCTCTTGTCACACCGGAGAAGTTCAGCAAGCTGACACGAGTAGTAAGGGTTAGCTCACATGGCACTTAAATGAAGAACTGAAGGGGTTCTACGGCAACCTGAGGTAATAGGATTAGAATTGGCCTGCTTTTGTTTACCAACAAGTCATAGGAATAGGTTGCAAATGGAAGCACCACCTTTCGTAGCCTTTTCCCAGAGGGTCAACTTTGAAAGCCATTTCCTGTAAATGTTTTGCCTTGTGTGGTTGAGCAAACTTAAATTTTAAATAGGCCTATAAAATTAATATGATGGAACACATCCTCAGGCTATTTAATGAAAGGTGGCAGAGGGGGTGAAAGAACAATGTGTATACACCAATCAAACGCTAAATAAATGACAAAGGTTTTTTCCCCAAAAAATGAATGGCTTTGTTGGCTTTGTTGAAATTATTAAATTTGGCTAAGAAACACTAGAGGGTGTTGTTTTCCCCCCACATTCACTGCCTCCTCAACACAGCCTTTTGACACAGACCGTCTGCCACAAGAAGTAGTCTAACTGTACTCAAATATGACACTTTGCTCGTTAAGGTTGGAACATCGCACCCCGAAATAGTTTGACAGGTACTTCAGTGAATGCAAAGTTGAGCGCCTTTAAATGTTAGATTTTGGTTGAGCGATAAATCCCCCAATTCCAGCAACACTTGCCTCTCCCCATCCTCCCTCACAGCTCATTAGCATAAAGCTGGAAACGTATGAACAAACTTTGGAAGGGTCCACATTATCCCATAGCCTACATGTACTAAACATTATAGTTGTTTTGTTTCATTGTTAACGTCACCGTAGAATACTACTAGCGTTATTTAACTGTTTGGTTTACCTTTTTATTTAATGACCCCACGAGGAGGCCTAGGAAGAATCTCAGAACAAAGCAATCATTCATTTCTTGATAATAGACTGTGAATATGGGTGCTGCTCAAAAGATTTATGTAAAGTAGGCCACTCTAAATTCAAACACCAATTTGGTGACCAATGCTGGTGCAGGATCGCACAGAATCATTCTTTTAGTAACATCGGACTGCGTCTGGTGACAATAACGCATTTGAGAAGAGGAGACAGGCCAACAAAAGCCAGGGACCAACAAAAGCGGCTGGATGCGATGTCATGAGGAGAGGGAAGTCGTCTGAAATCTGGCTATACGTGACGTCACGAGATTTCCTCCTAACAAGCGGCAGCTGCTGAAGCTAGTGGCGGAGACGGGGAGGACCGTCGCCGCAATATCAGTCTCCAAAACATTATTTTTGGAAACCGTAATCTTCCGCAGCATCCGCGGCAATGGATACATCACCGTCCTGCTTCTATTTTTAACATTGACTGTTCTATCCATATATTTTGCTACGCTGGAATCACAAACGCTCAAAGGGGGTGTCCCTATAATTAGTCGACTACCAGGTAAAATATAATACCATAATAAAAATACGAACCATTGAAATCAAAGCAGAAATGTGTTATTCAGTCTAAGGGTTTGTGTGTAGTTGTAAGGCTTTGTGAAAGCATTTTATGGACGGATAACGGGTGGGAACGGTGGTTAGCATGCTAGCTAGAATGCACGTCATTTGCAAGTTTGGGATGCGATGCTGGGATGCTGCAGGGAGGCATTCTCTAGCGCGAGCTACAATGATGGGGTGGTGATGTCTGGCTCCGGCCCAGTCACTCCCTTCGCCCAAATCAAATTTCCTACTCTTAAAACAAATAATGACCTCGTCCTAAAACGATGAACCCAGTACAGCATTTCTTACACAACCCCTCTGATTACCATAGGAATCAATAAAAATAGAATACACCAAGGCAGACAGCCAAGCCAGTCAGCTAGCCTAGCTTGCTAGCCTATTGCATTAGCTAGCCACAGTAGCTATCTAGCATCCATCGGCTAGCCAACTAGCCTAGCCATCATCATCACAGCAGGCCAGCTTGGTTTACAATAACATGTCCGTGTCTAGCATGCCATTTTCTCAGATGTTTATGCGCATAATAATTATTAAGATTCATCCATTGGGTTTATTATGTGCTTCCTCCAAATTGTAATGAAGTGTATATGCAAGGCAGGCGGATGTTATTATGTAACAGCAAATGACACCACACGCCCTTGAAACAAAAGCTCTTGTTTCATTATTTGTTTGTTTGTTTGTGGTACTAGGCCTAACCATGTCTTACAAATTGATGGCTGACCCGTTTCCTGTAAAAGAAGAAGAAGAAGAAAAAAACGCAGTTCACAACTGTTGTGTCCCATCAAATGGACCGCCTGTCTGTGTCAGCCATTGTTTTTGTTGTCATTTGATGGCTCCCATTTGTTGTCCATCATTCTGTGTTCCTGTAATGGTATGCGGCGAGGTGGTGATTGGATTGGCGCTATTATTTATATGTTAAAAGTGCAAATATATTATACAATGTCCTTACAATGCTGCCATATACCTCCAAAACATATTTATTTTGTAATTAACTTGTGGCATTTCTCATATAATTCAAGATTATTGGCTGCATCACCAATTATGATGGGATTCTATGCTCATCAGTGTTCCATGCTGTATGTTGTCATTACATCATCATGACTCATTCACCAGTTAAAAGTCATCAGAGAGCAAGAGAGAGTGATGACTGGCAAAATTAGATCATGGTAATTGCAATGTGCCTAGAGACGTATTGGGTTTTTCTACACCATGTCCCATTGTGTTGAATCCCTCTGGACTCAAGATCCGAGTAAAAGTAAAGTGCATGGTGCTTCTCTGAGCAGTGGCTCTAACCTTGTCTTTAAGGTTACTTGTGCAAATACGACAAGATCCTGTAAAAGAATGCGTAGGTGATGGGCGGGAACCCCTTATGGATGTGTACCTTTAAGACTTAAAATGGCACAGCATCAGCATTTTGATCCCGTTCCCCACACACACATACACACGAGAACACAGAGAGGAAAGGGGACATGTTGGCTGGTGGGCAGGGTAGGGACAAGACGGGAAGCGTGCGCTGGGGTCTTAACAATGACTCTGGTTCTCACGTAAGTGTTTGTAAGGAACCCGGGGAGGAGAGGGGGGGGAGGAGGGCTAGGGGAGGTGTACAGACACAGTGGAGAACGATATGGACCTGACTTTTGTTTTTTTTCTCTTCTTCCTCTTATCCCTTGTTTCCTTCCAGGCTGAGTCACCGCTGGAGTGCCTGAAAAGAGGAGGGAGACAGAGAAAGAGAGAGTTAAGTCAGAGAGAATAAGGTGAAGGTGCGTCGAAGGGGGAAGTAGGGAAAGAGTGAGTCGGGGGGGAAAGTGCAAAGGTGCGGGACATAAACGGAAAGTGAGAAAGAAAAAGTCAAGTAAGTCAGAGAATCGCGTGAGTGAGTGAGTGAGCTAGCTAGCTAGCTAGAGAGAGAGACAGAAAGAGAGAGAAAGAGAGACAGACAACGTTCACACGAACGTAGCACCCGGGTCAAGACAGACGGGAGACAAGCGCGAGGAGAGGCGAGCGCGTCTCCGAAGCCGACGGCGGGACTGCAAGGTCAGGACAGCTGACCCACAATCCCCCCGCTCCCCTCCCCCCTTCCCTCCCCCTCCCTCCCCCTTGCCCACCCCCCGGCCCCACCTCTCACCTCCGCTTCCCAGGTTAACACTGGGGTTGACCTGACGAAGTGGAACCACCATGAGCGATCAGAACGTTGTGAAGGAAGGCTGGGTCCAGAAAAGAGGTGAGCGGACCGCGGGGGTGGATCAAATACGGGGAGGGGCACTGTTTTGGAGGAGCTGTGTGTGTGTTTTTGGGCGTGCAAGGGTGTTTGTGTCTTTATGCCTTTATGTCTGTGTGGTGTGTGCGCACGCGCATGATGTGTGCACTCCGATGTGTGTGTGTGTCTCGCAACGGGTGCTGCCGCAAGGAAATGTGTTTAGTGGTACCATAAGCACACACCGGAGGATGACTTAACTCCCACACGTTCCTTCCTCTCAGACCTCCAGAAGTCCCTGAATTGTTCCCAGAACCCTGTGGGCTCTAACAGTCATGTAACGATGCAGACAGCCATCAGGGGTAGTTAATCAAAATGTCGTCAAAACTAGCCTTGCTTTTGTTGTTGTATGAAGCTAGCCTATAAATAGGCTAAGAACATTATGCGATTAGGCCCACTTCTCTTCACTGCAGATAGCATCTTGGTTGCAGAGAAAAGTTCAGTTGTTTATATGACAAGACGGAAAAATGAAAAAAAGTATATTCTTTGATCCTGTCACGATGTTGAAGATTCCCTGCAACTGTAAACCTTGCAAACAAAGTGTGCAGATTTTGATTGACAGAAATAACAGAAAGGCCTTCCCTCCGTGTCCAACTTCCTCCTTGTAGGAGAGTACATAAAGAACTGGCGACCGCGCTACTTCCTGTTGAAGACAGACGGCTCCTTCATTGGCTACAAGGACAAACCGCAGGACGCCGACCTGGCCTATCCCCTCAACAACTTCTCTGTAGCAAGTAGGTCCCTTTCACCATGAACCCAATCTCTTATGAATGAACAAATGACTATTGCAGCTTTGGATGTGAACGAAGGACTGAATTTAGCTTTGGTTTCGGGCTCAGCCGAAAGGAGAATTCCATTCAAATATGCATTAGCCTGAATTGGCTATCGGAATGGGTTGTGTTGAATGTTCACGCTCCAGAATCCATATGGCGAGTGACTAATGTTTGATCTGCTTTGTCAACATCCATAATGTGAAGGATGCACATGATTAAACATCTTAACCCCCCCCCCGCCCCTCGCCCAACTCACGTGCCTTGTACCCTTCTATTTATTCTCTGCTTCTCTCTCCTCTCTCTTTCTATCGCTCCTTCTCCCTCCCTCCCTCCCTCCCTCCCTCCCGCCCCCCCTTCTCCCCCCCCCAGAATGTCAGCTGATGAAGACCGAGCGGCCCAAGCCCAACACCTTCATCATCCGCTGTCTCCAGTGGACCACAGTCATCGAGAGGACCTTTCACGTGGACACGCCCGACGAGAGGTGGGCCGTCTCTGATTTGTAACCCCGCCCCTTCACCTCACAAAGCCTTTCATGGTTCCCAGTCCCATCGTGGGGTCTGTCAGTCGACAGCACGGAAAGAAATTCTCGGAGCCAGAGTTCACAGCCCTGTCTCTTAAATGGGCTGGTTTCAAAAGGCCTTCCGGTGATTTATTTTGTATTTTTTAGAAGGGTCTGGAAAATGTAGCTCACAATGCTAGTATATGGCCTTAAGCCTTCATTTCAACCTAGGGTTGCCACCTTTGATTTGTGAAAAACCGGGACACTCGGACAAAACACTCTGAAAAAGGAAATTACAAATGATATTTTATTTAAAACTATGAAATTCTAAATTGAGAAATAAATTTACAAAAAAAACTGACAATTCATGTCCCGGGAATGAATAAAAAATGTTGATCAAACATCCTGGGAAAACCGGGACGGGTAGCAACCCTATTTCAACCTCACAGGTCCACTGTCCGCAGTGTTGAGTTAAGATGAGAGGGACCGACGTTGGGTCAGGGTTGGGCTAATGACCAGAGATGTGCGGTTGGGCCAATAACCAGAGATGTGTGTTTGGGCCAAGGTTGGGCTAATAACCAGAGGGGTGTGTTTGGGCCAGGGTTGGGCTAATGACCAGAGGGGTGTGTTTGGGCCAGGGTTGGGCTAATAACCAGAGGGGTGTGTTTGGGTCAGGGTTGGGCTAATAACCAGAGGGGTGTGTTTGGGCCAGTGTTGGGCTAATGACGAAAGGGGTGTGTTTGGGCCAGGGTTGGGCTAATGACCAGAGGGGTGTGGGTTGTGTTTGCTCCGGGTTGGTTTCCCCAGGGATGAGTGGGCCGAGGCCATTCAGATGGTGGCAGAATCCCTGGCCAAGCAGGAGGAAGAGGGCATCCTGTGCAGCCCCACGTCACAGATCGAGAACGTCAACGAGGAGGAGATGGACACCTCCACCAGCCACCACAAACGGAAGGTGCGGACGAAGGAACGCGTGTCGAAAACCGTCTTAAAAAACAATAATGACGTCTACAAGCAAATTTTCCCCTCTCCCCGATATTGAGGCCGTAAAGTTCCCGTTTTGGAAGCCTAAGCGGTTCTTTCAGACCCCCCCAAAAAGCGATCTGAAAGAAATGTGTATCTCTAACCCTAACCCTAGCCCCTTTTTCAGAGTAGTGTTAATCTGTTCCACCTGGCCCCCACAAACAAACAACTGTGAAAAAACAAACCCAAAGAGCGCAAACTAGAAATCGACTGACCTTCTGTTCTGAACTCGTGTCTCTTCTGCTTCCTCCTAGACAATGAATGACTTTGACTATCTGAAACTACTGGGAAAAGGCACTTTTGGCAAAGTCATTCTGGTCAAGGAGAAGGCTAGCGGGACCTACTACGCCATGAAGATCCTGAAAAAGGAAGTGATCATCGCAAAGGTACTTTCTGGAGCTCAGTTCCGTTTGTTGCAAACTGATCCTGTTTCAGCCTCGTTGGTCTTCTCTAATTCTTCACTCCACAAAACACCCCCCAAAAAGCATAATCCCTTTCTTTCTTCCATCCCCCTTGTTTTGCAGGATGAAGTTGCCCACACGCTCACAGAAAGCAGAGTATTAAAAAACACCCGACATCCATTCCTAACCGTGAGTAACTACCATAAAGAAACACCGCTAAACGTAACACACAGTTAAAGACAAACGGTCTTAGTGTTAGACTCTTGGGTTCACTGAACATTTGAAGACTTCAATTCCTCCAATGTCTGACTCGGTTGCTTATAAAAGGACAAAGAGTAAGCTAAAAGCTCACAGCCATTCCTTATTGGCATCACCTTTTGTTTAGGCCTCTGTACACTATTTTTGTGGTGACGTTCAGTGTTTGGGCTTTTCCTTGTTTTTCCAGTCTCTGAAGTACTCCTTCCAGACTAAGGACAGGTTGTGCTTTGTCATGGAATACGTCAACGGAGGAGAGGTAAGCGCTACCCGGAGGCGGCTTGCGACAGCGAGACGGTGTCAACTAATGATGTATCCGTTTGATAACTATCAAAGACTTGTCTTAACACTTGTAGGTAAAGCGTTCAAATAGTTTGGTGAATGGCCCTCAGTCAGGCACGCTAACGGAGGGAATCGTGTCTGAAACCAGTTCCCCCCGCCCCCATAACCACTTCTTCATCTGAACCTTCTGTAGCGTCTGGCAATGGCGTGACACATCTCACACACACCCCACACACAGAGACTTACAGTGAGACTTTGGAACGTTAACCCCCCCCCCCCCCCCCGAAAAGCGAAACAGGATTTCATCCGACTGAAGGCCTTTGAGAAAGCAAACATTCTTATTCGGGGGTGGGGACATCCATCAGCGTTCCCTTGCACTCGTCTAATACTGTTGAGGCAAAGTGCAATCATTTGCTTTAACACATAGCCATAATTCCCCCATTCAAATGTAGGGCCACATCTGTGCTTGTTGTGCCAGCTCTTTACCCGCCTGCATTCTTTGACATCGCTTCGCTTCTGTCAACCTCTCCGCAGCTGTTTTTCCATTTGTCGAGAGAGCGAGTGTTCTCCGAGGACCGCACCCGCTTCTACGGCGCCGAGATCGTCTCCGCTTTAGACTACCTGCACTCGGCCAAGATAGTGTACCGCGACCTGAAGGTAAAAAAAAAGGTTCACTGCTACAGGCTGAGTGGAAATGGCTGCAGATGGCAGCAACGGGTACCACTGCCAAGAATCAGTTACACAGCGGTCTTCACCTTTCGCTGACGACTACATCGATTTAAACACCAAAAATTGAACCCCGACCCGAGGGATAGTCCAATCGAAAGACATGCCAACGCATGAAATGTGTCTTAAACCAGGCTGGCATCTCTTGGCCACTGTCCAGTTCAGTTTTTCGTGTTTCGCAATGACTCCTTTAAGAGGATGATAACATTCAAGGGGTAAAACGGCACAGCGATGAGGTCATAATGAAACGTTCCTCTCTCCCCCCCCCTGCCAGCTGGAGAATCTGATGCTGGACAAAGACGGCCACATCAAGATCACCGACTTTGGCCTCTGCAAAGAGGGCATCACCGACGCCGCCACCATGAAGACCTTCTGCGGCACACCGGAGTACCTGGCCCCCGAGGTCAGAGTTCACACGCTCTGCTTAGCTGCTTAGTTCATGTTCACACAGGGCCCCACACAGCCATGCACATCACTGAACCCACCAATAGGGACCTTCTAACACGCCCCTCACACATTCATATTGCTCGCGTGGCACATGTTTTGTCACCAAAAACTGTTATCGTAAAAGAGGTACACGTTTAGTTTCCCCTGCGTGTAGACTCGATTGTAGACTCATGCTTACACTATCCGGGACAGACGATTGATGGGCGACCTCCTTTCCTGTTTCTCAGGTCCTGGAGGACAACGACTATGGCCGGGCGGTGGACTGGTGGGGCCTGGGCGTGGTCATGTATGAGATGATGTGCGGCCGATTGCCCTTCTACAACCAGGACCACGAGAAGCTGTTTGAGCTGATCCTCATGGAGGAGATCAAGTTCCCACGCACCCTCTCGGCCGACGCCAAGTCCCTGCTGTCCGGCCTGCTCATCAAGGACCCCAACAAGCGGTGTGTGTGTGTGGGCCCCCTCTCTCTCTCTCCTCCATCTCTTTCTCTTCTCTCTCTCTCTCTCTCTCTCTCTCTCTCTCTCTCTGTCTCTCTCTCTCACAAACACACGTACACACTACAACACACACATATGTAAACACAGAAAGACAAACATATGCATTTCCTGTCCTTCCCACGCATATGCAAACACACATGCAAAACATAAGTACACACAGAAACAGGTACGGCCTCGCACACACTTGCTCGGGGGAAGGGGGGGGGGGTTGTTTATCTAAAGCATTAAGCGAGTCAGCAAGCAAACACTCCACAGCGCTCCCTGTTTCCTAGTTCGTAAAGAAAGGGTGGATGGAAACGGGACATTGATTATGTTGACGTCATTACGGGCCCCAGTAAGATCCCAATTCCAATCTCTGTCCTCTCACTCTCCTCGCAGACAAAGAGAACTTAGACATTTCATACATCGATCTAGTTGCCCGAGATGCAAAACGAGAGCTTTGGCTGTTAGTCTGACAAAGACAAAAAACACTTGTGATACAGAGAAAGGGAGAGAGTGAGTGTTGAAAACACCAAGAGAGAAAGAACTCGTTCACCGCCTCTCCACAGGAAGTTATTTCGAGATCAGGAGCAGTAGTCCAGTTTTTTTGTGATTTTGCGCAAATCTTTTATTTGATAATTATAGCAATTTTTTGACTGTTGTGCTTCGCTTGTGACAGACTCGGCGGAGGGCCAGACGACGCCAAGGAGATTATGCGTCACAGCTTCTTTGCCGCCGTCGACTGGCAAGACGTGTACGACAAGAAGGTGAGTCGCGACGGGCGCTATTTTCTGCCACATCACCGCGGTCACTTGACAATTTTCTGTTTGTCTAATCCCAGTAATGTTACCTAATCCCAAACCCTAGGGGGGAACCGTTTTAGTGAGTCTATCTTTAGTACAAAGATTATCAGAAGTCCATGGTGTTCAAAGGCTTAAAGGATGATCTTATAGCATCTCATCTTTCAAGAAAGGTTTTGTTAGGATTTCTTTTAAAGCCTATAGACGTGGCGATCGAGACTTGATTGAACAGGCACAGTAACAACGGATGCTCTGAAACTCCCATGCCTGATATCTCGCACACACCATGTGACTTCAGCGTCCCGTCCCCTTCCTCTTCCTGTCGCCTGCAGCTGCTCCCGCCCTTCATGCCCCAGGTCTCCTCGGAGACAGACACGCGCTACTTTGACGAAGAGTTCACGGCGCAGACCATCACCATCACCCCTCCGGAAAAATGTGAGTCCAGCCCTTCACCACCCCCCGACCCTCGCCTGGTCACCCTGCTGACTGGGTTAGAATGACTAGAACTTAGATTGTAGCTCCAGGGATAGGTTGCTGTTTTGTGACATAATAGCAATGCCAGGGGGTCAGTAGAAAGGGTCATTTGACGCAGTCATATACGGTCTTCGAGGCGCACAGACTTTGGGGGGAGAGTGCAGATTTGCATCGTATGAATCCTGGGAGTTGCCCTAGGGCGAACGCTACTACAGCCGTTTCATGACATCTACCGTTTAAAGCGTACGCCTTTTTCCTTTCCGACGCTCCATTTCTCTTTCTCTCTCTGTCTCTTTTTCTCTCTTTTCTCTCCCCCCAACAGTCGATGAAGACGGGATGGACGCCGCCGACAGCGAACGGAGACCTCATTTCCCCCAATTCTCCTATTCGGCCAGCGGGCGGGAGTGACACAGCCAGCCGAGCCAGCCAGCCTGCCTGCCAGCCGAGCCAGTGTTCGTCGCAACCCCCCCCCCTCCCCCCCACCTCCCCCTCCCATCCGCGGCCATCCGAGGAAAACGCGTAGCCATTTTAGGAAAAAGTCTCCCCTCTTTTTCTCCTTCTCTGTATCCACGTGCAGACAGGGGGAAGTCTTTTTCGGGACTTTAAAAGGGGTTTTGCACAGTGGGATAGACTCAAACTGGTCTGCCCACACAAAAAAAAGATGGAAGAAAAAAAAAAGTCTCCTACATTTTCAACGCTATTTCCTGCAGAAGGTAATGTTTTTGTTATTCATTTTTTCTCCGTCAGTATTAGGTTATCGACCTGTTGCGTTCCTTGATTTTCTTTTGTCGTTTCTTTTTTTGTTTTCTTTCTTTTGACTCGTTTTTGCACTTGGTTTGGAAGAGCCGTTCTAGGGAACAAAACCAAAAATGTTGCCTTACGTGTGCAGATGTTTCGTATCATACAGACAGGGTGTTTTAGGGAGGAGGGAGGGAAGGGACGAGGGGACGCGGGATAAGGGCGTTCTTAGTGGAGAAGTGCATGGCTCGTGGTTCAGTCTAAACTATTCCTTTTTTCTTACCCGTGTGCACCCGTCATGGTAGCGCACATTGCCCAACCCCACGTCGAGGAAGTCACTGTCTACAAATAACTAATCTCTGGAGAAGAAAAAAAAACAACAAAATGCAAACAAAACGAATAGTTCCTTTTGACTCGTTTTACAGACAACCCCCCCTCCCTCCAACCCCCCCCCCCCCCCCCCCTCCCGCCCTATCCACAATATTCTTTTTTATTTATCTTTCTATCCTAACAGGAACACTGTAAACTGCCAGAAAAACTTGCACGGTTCACTCAGGCAACACAGAGCACAACCGCATTCAACTCAGCTACCAGTTTAGCTTCAACCACCCATCAGGGAAAGAAAGCTACTATAGTATTAATACAGGCCTTTTTTTGCATCGTTTCCACAGTTCTGAACCTCTTTACCCTGCCCTCCCCATAGCTGTAGGAAAATAATTATGGTATGGATGTTTACACAACAAACTTATGGGGCTTTTGTAGGTCAAGCCAACTTTATGCTGTAGTAACACACACTTGATTTCATAGAACACATACAGACACCGTTAACATGAGCATTCCGAGCGCTACGTGTAGTATTTGTGACGAAAGGAAGGGAGAAAAAAAACGACAATACCCCGCCAGATCTTTATAATTTGTTGTTACTGAGGTATCAATAATCACTAATCACGTATGACCACAGATCACGTGTATCTGAGCCATGAAATACTTGTGTATGAAAACGTACGTGTGAGAATGGGAAAAGAATTGAAAGATGTTTTCCCCCTACCTTTTTGTGTGATGTAAATATGCAATGCCTTTTTTTTTTTTTTTTCTGTTTAGTGGCATCTTGACCAGACATGAACATTTTCTTTTGTGTGTGACTGTACTTCAAGCTTGCTTGACAGGAACCCAGACCGCGGAAGATTCCGAACTACGTTATATATATAAAAAAAAAATAATTATAAAAAAAAAAAAGATAACAAAAAAAACATGTCGAGACTGGACGATCCATTTGTGGTTGACGTTGCTACGACCTGTCTGTCTGGCGGAGGTTTCCATGGAGAAGAGCACCCCCCCCCCCACCCCCAGGTCCCGTGGTCTAATTTCACTGATGGCAGTCCCATCAGAGCTTATGTGAGAAGATGCATATGAGTATATAGAGTGGAGTATACACTGTAATGTCTCTTTATTTATCCTCCCACAAAAAGCGGGACTATGGTCGATTTTGGAGTAATGGTCACCTATGGTTCCACCCCCCCCCTCCTCCTCTCCTTTTTTGTACCATAGTACTT